>NW_027457613.1:600000-975000 GCF_050624435.1 Tenrec ecaudatus
CTAGGTTTCCGAACCGGCATTTGGACTATGTAGGTAACCCTGCGGGCACTTGGAGAGTCTAGATTACCTAGCAGGCACTTGGACTTCTAGGTTAACGAACGGGCACTTGGACTATGTATGTTGCATAGCAGGCAATTGGACTATCTAGGTTAGGTTAAGGCACTTGAACTATCTAGGTTTCTTAGCGGGCACTTGAACGATCTAGGTTAACTAGAGGGCACTTGGACTATCTAGGTTTCTTAGCGGGTACTTGGACTATGTAAGTTAACTTGCGGGCCCTTGGACTATGTAGATTAACTAGCAGCACTTGGACTATCTACGTTAACTAGCGGACCCTTGGACAATGTAGTTTCCCTAGCGGGCATTTGGACTATATAGATAACCTAGCGGGCATTTTGACTTTGTAGGTTACCTAGCGGCACATGGACTATCTAGGTTACCTTGTTGGCACTTGAACTATATACGTTATAGCAGGTTCTTGGAGTATATAGGTTACCTAGCTGGCTGTTGGACTATCTAGGTTACCTAGCGGGCACTTGGACTATCTAGGTTAACTAATGGGTACTTGGATTGTGTAGGTGCCCTAGCGGGCCCTTGGACTATGTAACTTCCCTAGCGGGCACTTGGACTATGTAGGTTAACTAGCGGGCACTTGGACTATCTAGGTTAACTAGCGGGCATATGGACTATAGGGCCCCTAGGGGGCATTTGGACTATATTGGTTACCTAGCGGGCACTTGGACTATGTAGGTTAACGAACGGGCACTTGGACTATGTAGGTAACCTAGTGGTCACTTGAAATGTCTAGGTTACCTAGCGGGCAATTGGACTATGTAGGTTAAGTAGCGGGCACTTGGACTATCTAGGTTAACTAGCGGGCCATTAGACGATGTAGGTTACTAGCGGGCCCTTGGACTATGTAGGTTACCGAGTGGGCACTTGGACGATCTAGGTTAACTAGCGGGTACTTGGACTATGTAGGTTAACTAGCGGCCCCTTGGACTATGTAGATTAACTAGCGGCACTTGGACTATCTACGTTAACTAGCGGCCCCTTGGAGAATGTAGAATCCCTAGCGGGCACTTGGATTATGTATGTTCCAGAGCGGGCACTTGGATTATGTAGGTTCCCTAGCAGTCACATGGACTATGTAGGTTCCAGAGCGGGCACTTAGACGATCTAGGTTCCCTAGTGGGCACTTGTACTATGTAGGTTAATTAGCGGACACTTGGACGATCTAGGTTAACTAGCGGGTACTTGGATTATGTAGGTTAACTAGCGGGCCCTTGAACTATGTAGATTAACTAGCGGCACTTGGACTATCTACATTAACTAGAGGGCCCTACGACTATGTAGATTCCCTAGCAGACACTTGGACTATGTAGGTTACCTAGCGGTCACTTGGACTCTGTATGTTCCCTACGGACACTTGTACTATGTAAGTTAACTACCGGGCACTTGGACTATCTAGGTTCCCTAGGGGGCATTTGGACTATATAGGTTACCTAGCGGGCACTTGGACAATCTAGGTTAACGAACGGGCACTTAGACTATGTAGGTAACCTAGCGGGCACTTGGACAGTCTAGGTTACCTAGCTGGCACTTAGACTATGTAGGTCAATTAGCGGGCCCTTGGACTATCAAGGTTAGCTAACGGGCACGTAGATTATGTAGGTTACCTAGCGGGAATTGGAGTATGTAGGCTAACTAGGGGGCCCTTGGACGATCTAGGTTACCTAGCGGGTACTTGAACTATCTAGGTTAACTAGCGGGCACTTGCACTATCTAGGTTACCTAGTGGGCACTTGGACTATGTAAGTTCCCTAGCGGCCACTTGGACTGTCTATTTTAACTAGCGGGCACTTGGAATATGTAGGTTAAATAGCTGACACTTGCACTATGTAGGTTACCTAGCAGGCACTTGGACTATCTAGGTTAACTAGGGGGCACTTGGACTATCTAGGTTAACTAGCGTGCACTTGGACTATCTAGGTTACTTAGCGGGCACTTGGACTATGTAGGTTAACTAGCGTGCTCTTGGACTATCTAGGTTACGTAACGGGCACTTGGTATATAGGTTAACTAGCGGGTACTTGGACTATGTAGGTTAACTAGAGGACACTTGGACTATCTAGGTTAACAAGTGGGCCCTTGGACTATGTAGGTTAACTAGAAGGCACTTGGACAATCTAGGTAAACTAGCGGGCACTTGGACTATCAAAGTTAACAAGTGAGCCCTTGGACTATGTAGGTTACTTAGCGGGCACTTGGACTATATACATTATCTAGCGGGCACTTGGACTATGTAGGATACCTAGTGGGTACTTGGACTATCTAGGTTAACGAACGGGCACTTGGAATATGCAGGTAACCTAGCGGGCACTTGGACTCTCTAGGTTACCTAGCGGGCACTTGGACTTCTAGGTTAACGAACGGGCTCTTGGACTATGTAGGTAGCCTAGCGGGCACTTGGACTATCTAGGTTAGGTAACGGGCACTTGGACTATCTAGGTTACCTAGTGGGAACTTGGACAATGTAAGTTACCTAGCGGGCACTTGGACTATCTAGGTTACCTAACAGGCACTTTGACTATCTAGGTGAGGTAGCGGGCACTTGGACTATGTAGGTTAGCTAGCGAGCACTTGGACTCTAAGTTACCTAGCGGGCACTTGGACTATCTAGGTTACCTAGCGGGCACTTGGACTATCTAGGTTACCTAGCGGGCCCTTGGACTATGTAGGTTTCCTAGCGGGCACTTGGACTATCTAGGTTAACGAACGGGCACTTTGACTATGTAGGTAACCTAGCGGGCACTTGGACAGTCTAGGTTACCTAGAGGGCACTTGGACTATATGGGTTAACGAACGGACACTTGGACTATTTAGGATCCCTATCGGACATTTGCACTATTTAGGTTAACTTGCGGGCACTAGGACTATCTACGTTAACTAGCGGGCCTTTGGACTATGTAGGTTCCCTTGCGGGCACTTGGACTACGTAGGTTCCCTAGCGGGCATTTGGACTATGTATGTTCCCTAGCGGGCACTTGGACTATGTATGTACCCTACGGACACTTGAACTATGTAAGTTAACTACCGGGCACTTGGACTATGTAGGTTAACTAGCGGGCCATTGGACTATGTAGATTAACTAGCGGCACTTGGAATATCTACGTTAACTTGCGGGCCCTTGGACTATGTAGATTCCCTAGCGGGCACTTGGACTACGTAGGTTCCCTAGCGGGCATTTGGACTATGTATGTTCCTTAGCGGGCACTTGGACTATGTATGTACCCTACGGACACTTGAACTATGTAAGTTAACTACCGGGCACTTGGACTACGTAGGTTAACTAGCGGACACTTGGACTATCTAGGTTATCTAGCGGGCACATGGACAATCTAGTTTACCTAGCGAGCCCTTGGAATATGTAGGTAACCTGGCGGGCACTTGGACTGTCTAGGTTACCTAGAGGGCTTTTTGACTATCTAGGTTAACGAACGGGCACTTGGACTATGTAGGTTACCTAGTGGGCACTTGGAATTTGTAGGATCACTATAGGACATTTGAACTACTTAGGTTAACTAGCGGGCACTTTGACTATCTATGTTAACTAGCAGGCACTTGGACTATCTAGGTCAACTAGCGGGCCCTTGTACTATGTAGGTTAACTAGCGGGCACTTGGACTATCTAGGTTAACTAGCAGGCACTTGGGCTATGTACATACCCTAGCGCACACTTGGACTATCTAGGTTACCTAGTGGGCACTTGGACTATCTAGGTTAACTAACGGCCACTAGGACTATCTAGGTTAACTAACGGGCACTTGGACTATCTAGGTTACCTAGCAGGCACTTGGATTATGAAGGATCCCTAGCGGGCACTTGGACTATCTAGGTTTCCTAGCAGACACTTGGACTATGTACATACCCTAGCGCGCACTGGGACTATCTAGGTTATCTATCGGGCACTTGGACAATGTACGTCCCCTAGTGGGCACTTGGACTATCAAGGTTAACTAACGGGCACTAGGACTATCTAGGTTAACTAGCGGGCACTTGGACTATCAAGGTTACCTAGCAGGCATTTGGATTTTGAAGGATCCCTAGCGGGCACTTGGACTATCTAGGTTAACTAGCGGGCCCTTGCACTCTGTAGGTTAACTAACGGGCCCATGGATTATGTAGGTTTACTAGCAGGCACTTGGACTATCTAGGTTAACTAGCGGGCACTTGGACTATGTATTTTCCCTAGCGGGCATTTGGACTATTTAGGTTACCAAGCAGGCACTTTGACTATCTAGGTTAACTAACGGGCATTTGGACTGTATAGGTTGCCTAGCGGGCTCTTGGACTATGTAGGTTCCCTAGCGGGAACTTGGATTATGTAGGTTCCCTATCGGGCACTTGGACTATGTAGGTTAACTAGCGGGCACTTGGACTGTCTAGGTTACCTAGCGGGCATTTGGATTATCTAGGTTAACCAACGGGTACTTGGACTATGTAGGTTACCTAGCCGCCACTTGGACTATCTATGTTAGCTAACAGGCACTTGGACTATCTAGGTTCCCTAGCGGGCACTTGTACTATCTAGGATACCTAGCTGGCACTTGGACTATGTAGGTAAACTCGCGGGCCCTTGGACTATCTAGGTTAGCTAACGGGCACTTAGATTAGGTAGATTAACTAGCGGGCACCTGGAATATGTAGGTTAACTAGCGGACACTTGCACTATGTAGGTTAACTAGTGGGCCCATGGACTATGTAGGTTTACTAGCGGGCCCTTGGACTATCTAGGTTCCCTAAAGGGCACTTGGACTATGTAGGTGACCGAACGGGCACTTGGACTATCTAGGTTACCTAGCGGGCACATGGACTATGTAGGCTAACTAGGGGGCCCTTGGACGATCTAGGTTACCTAGCGGGTACTTGAACTATCTAGGTTAATTAGCGGACACTTGCACTATCTAGGGTACCTAGCGGGCACTTGGACTATGTACGTTCCCTAGCGGGCACTTGGACTATCTATGTTAACTAGCGGGCACTTGGAATATGTAGGTTAACTAGCGGCACTTGGACTATCTACGTTAACTAGCGGGCCCTTGGACTATGTAGATTCCCTAGCGGGCACTTGGACTACGTATGTTCCCTAGCGGGCATTTGGACTATGTATGTTCCTTAGCGGGCACTTGGACTATGTATGTACCCTACGGACACTTGAACTATGTAAGTTAACTACCGGGCACTTGGACTACGTAGGTTAACTAGCGGACACTTGGAATATCTAGGTTAACTAGCGGGTACTTGGACTATGTAGGTAAACTAGCGGACTCTTGGACTATGAAGGTTAACTAGCAGGCCCTTGGATTATGTACATACCCCAGTGCGCACTTGGACTATCTAGGTTACCTAGTGGGCACTTGTACTATCTAGGTTAACTAACGGGCACCAGGACTATCTAGGTTAACTAGCGGGCATTTGCACTATCTAGGTTACCTAGCAGGCACTTGGATTATGAAGGATCTCTAGCGGGCACTTGGACTATCTAGGTTTCATAGCAGGCACTTGGACTATGTACATACCTTAGCGTGCACTGGGACTATGTAGGTTATCTAGCGGGCACTTGGACTATGTAAGTTCCCAAGTGGGCACTTGGACTATCTAGGTTAACTAACAGGCACTAGGACTATCTAGGTTAACTAGCGGGCACTTGGACTATCTAGGTTACCTAGCAGGCACTTGGATTGTGAAGGATCCCTAGCGGGCACTTGAACAATCTAGGTTAACTAGCGGGCACTTGGACTATGTACGATCCTTAGCGGGCACTTGCGCTATCTACGTTACCTAGCAGGCATTTGGACTATGTAGGCTAACGAACGGGCACTTGGACTATCTAGGTTACCTAGCGGGCACTTGGACTATCTAGGTTACCTAGCGGACACTTGGACAATGTAGGTTAACTAGCGGTCACTTGGACTTTCAAGGTTACCTAGCGGGCACTTGGACTATCTAGGTTACCTAGCGGGCCCTTGGAATATGTAGGTAACCTTGTGGGCACTTGGACTGTCTAGGTTACCTAGCGGGCTTTTTGACTATCTAGGTTAATGAACGGGCACTTGGACTATGTAGGTTACCTAGCGGGCACTTGGACTATGTAGGATCACTATAGGACATTTGTACTACTTAGGTTAACTAGCGGGCACTTTGACTATCTAGGTTAACTAGCAGGCACTTGGATTATCTAGGTTAACTAGCGGGCCCTTGTACTATGTAGGTTAACTAGCGGGCACTTGGACTATCTAGGTTAACTAGCGGACCTTGGACTATGTAGGTTAACTAGCGGGCCCTTGGACTATGTAGGTTAACTAGCGGGCACTTGGACGATCTAGGTTTCCTAGCAGGCACTTGGGCTATGTACATACCCTAGCGCACACTTGGACTATCTAGGTTTCCTAGTGGGCACTTGGACTATCTAGGTTACCTAGCAGGCACTTGGATTATGAAGGATCCCTAGCGGGCACTTGGACTATCTAGGTTTCCTAACCGACACTTAGACTATGTACATACCCTAGCGCGCCCTGGGACTCTCTAGGTTATCTAGCGGGCACTTGGACAATATACGTCCCCTAGTGGGCACTTGGATTATCAAGGTTAACTAACGGGCACTAGGATTATCTAGGTTAACTACCGGGCACTTGGACAATTTGGTTACCTAGCAGGCACTTGGATTTTGAAGGATCCCTAGCGGGCACTTGGACTATCTTGGTTAACTAACGGGCCCTTGCACTATGTAGGTTAACTAACGGGCCCATGGATTATGTAGGTTTACTAGCAGGCACTTGGACTATCTAGGTTAACTAGCGGGCACTTGGACTATGTATTTTCCCTAGCGGGCATTTGGACTATTTAGGTTACCAAGCAGGCACTTTGACTATCTAGGTTAACTAACGGGCACTTGGATTGTATAGGTTGCCTAGCGGGCTCTTGGACTATGTAGGTTCCCTAGCGGGAACTTGGATTATGTAGGTTCCCTATCGGGCACTTGGACTATGTAGGTTAACTAGCGGGCACTTGGACTGTCTAGGTTACCTAGCGGGCATTTGGATTATCTAGGTTAACCAACGGGTACTTGGACTATGTAGGTTACCTAGCCGCCACTTGGACTATCTATGTTAGCTAACAGACACTTGGACTATCTAGGTTCCCTAGCGGGCACTTGTACTATCTAGGATACCTAGCTGGCACTTGGACTATGTAGGTCAACTCGCGGGCCCTTGGACAATCTAGGGTAGCTAACGGGCACTTAGATTAGGTAGGTTAACTAGCAGGCACTTGGAATATGTAGGTTAACTAGTGGACACTTGCACTATGTAGGTTAACTAGTGGGCCCATGGACTATGTAGGTTTACTAGCGGGCCCTTGGACTATCTAGGTTCCCTAAAGGGCACTTGGACTATCTAGGTGACCGAACGGGCACTTGGACTATCTAGGTTACCTAGCGGGCACATGGACTATGTAGGCTAACTAGGGGGCCCTTGGACGATCTAGGTTACCTAGCGGGTACTTGAACTATCTAGGTTAACTAGCGGACACTTGCACTATCTAGGGTACCTAGCGGGCACTTGGACTATGTACGTTCCCTAGCGGGCACTTGGACTATCTATGTTAACTAGCGGGCACTTGGAATATGTAGGTTAACTAGCGGACACTTGCACTATGTAGGTTACCTAGCAGGCACTTGGACTATCTAGGTTAACTAGCGGGCACTTGGACTATCTAGGTTAATTAGCGTGCACTTGTACTATGTAGGTTCCTTAGAGGGGACCTGGATGTTGTAGGTTAACTACGTTCCCTGGACTATCTAGGTTACGTAGCGGGAACTTGGTATGTAGGTTAACTAGCGGGCACTTGGACTATGTAGGTTAACTAGAGGACACTTGGACTATCTAGGTTAACTAGCGGGCCCTTGGACTATCTAGGTTACCTAGCGGGCACATGGACTATGTAGGTTACCTAGCGGGCACTTGGACTATGTAGGTTACCTAGTGGGCACTTGGACTATCTAGGTTAACGAACGGGCACTTGGAATATGCAGGAAACCTAGCGGGCACTTGAACTGTCTAGGTTACCTAGCGGGCACTTGGACTTCTAGGTTAACGAACGGGCACTTAGACTATGTAGGTTGCTTACCGGGCACTTGGACTATCTAGGTTAGGTAACGGGCACTTGGACTATCTAGGTTACCTAGCGGGAACTTGGACAATGTAAGTTACCTAGCGGGCACTTGGACTACCTAGGTTACCTAACGGGCACTTTGACTATCTGGGTTACATAGCGGGCACTTGGACTATGAAGGTTAACTAGCAAGCACTTGGACTCTAGGTTACCAAGCGAGCACTTGGACTATCTAGGTTACCTAGCGGGCATTTGGTCAGTCTAGGTTACCTAGCGGGCACTTGGACTATCTAGGTTAACGAACGGGCACTAGGACTATGTAGGTTACCTAGCGGGCACTTGGACTATGTAGGATCCCTATCGGACATTTGTACTACTTAGGTTAACTAGCGGGCACTTTGACTATCTTGAGTAACTAGCAGGCATTTGGACTATCTAGGTCAACTAGCGGGCCCTTGTACTATGTAGGTTAACTAGCGGGCACTTGGACTATCAAGGTTAACTAGCGGGCCCTTGGACTATCTAGGTTACCTAGCGGGCACTTGGACTATATAGGTTAACGAACGGGAACTAGGACTATGTAGGTTACCTAGCGGGCACTTGGACTATGTAGGATCCCTATCGGACATTTGTACTACTTAGGTTAACTAGCGGGCACTTTGACTATCTAGGTTAACTAGCAGGCACTTGGAATATCTAGGTCAACTAGCGGGCCCTTGTACTATGTAGGTTAACTAGCGGGCACTTGGACTATCTAGGTTAACTAGCAGGCACTTGGATTATGAAGGATCCCTAGCGGGTACTTGGACTATCTAGGTTTACTAGAGGGCACTTGGACTATGTAGGTTAACTAGCGGAGACTTGGACTATGTAGGTTAACTAGCGGTCACTTGGACTATCTAGGTTACCTAGCGGGCCCTTGCACTCTGTAGGTAACCTTACGGGCACTTGGACTGTCTAGGTTACCTAGCGGGCTTTTTGACTATCTAGGTTAACGAATGGGCACTTGAACTATGTAGGTTACCTAGCGGGCAATTGGACTATGTAGGATCACTATCGGACATTTGTACTACTTAGGTTAACTAGCGGGCACTTTGACTATCTTGAGTAACTAGCAGGCATTTGGACTATCTAGGTCAACTAGCGGGCCCTTGTACTATGTAGGTTAACTAGCGGGCACTTGGACTATCTAGGTTAACTAGCGGGCCCTTGGACTATCTAGGTTACCTAGCGGGCACTTGGACTATATAGGTTACCTAGCGGGCACTTGGACTATGAAGGTTACCTAGTGGGCACTTGGACTATCTAGGTTAACGAACGGGTACTTGGAACATGGAGGTAACCTAGCGGGCACTTGGACTGTCTAGGTTACCTAGCGGGCACTTGGACTTCTAGGTTAACGAACGGGCACTTGGACTATGTAGGTTGCTTACCGAGCACTTGGACTATCTAGGTTAGGTAACGGCCACTTGGACTATCTAGGTTACCTAGCGGGAACTTGGACAAAGTAAGTTACCTAGCGGGCACTTGGACTACCTAGGTTACCTAACGGGCACTTTGACTACCTGGGTTAAATAGCGGGCACTTGGACTATGTAGGTTAACTAGCGGGCCCTTGTATTATCTAGGTTAGCTAACTGACACTTGGACTATGTAGTTTAACTAGAAGACACTTGGACAATCTAGGTTAACTAGCGGGCACTTGGACTATCAAAGTTAACAAGTGAGCCCTTGGACTATGTAGGTTACCTAGCAGGCACTTGGACTATATAGGTTACCTAGCGGTCACTTGGACTATGTAGGTTACCTAGTGGGCACTTGGAATATCTAGGTTAACGAACGGCACTTGGAATATGCAGGTAACCTAGCGGGCACTTGGACACTCTAGTTTACCTAGCGGTCACTTGGACTTCTAGGTTAACGAACCGGCTCTTGGACTATGTTGGTTGTCTAGCGGGCACTTGGACTATCTAGGTTAGGTAACGGGCAGTTGGACTATCTAGGTTACCTAGTGGGAACTTGGACTATCTAGGTTACCTAACGGGCACTTTGCCTATCTGGGTTACATAGTGGCCACTTGGACTATGTAGGTTAACTAGCGAGCACTTGGACTCTAAGTTACCTAGCGGGCACTTGGACTATCTAGGTTACCTAGCGGGCACTTGGACTATCTAGGTTACCAACGGGCCCTTGGACTATGTAGGTTAACGAACGGGCACATGGACTATGTAGGTAACCTAGCGGGCACTTGGACAGTCTTGGTTACCTAGAGGGCACTTGGACTATCTAGGTTAACGAACGGGCACTTGGACTATGTAGGTTACCTAGCGGGCACTTGGACTATGTAGGATCCCTATCGGACATTTGGACTACTTAGGTTATCTAGCGGGCACTTGGACTATCTAGTTTAGCTAACGGGCACTTGGACTAAGTACGTCCCGTAGTGGGCACATGGACTATCTAGATTAACTAACGGGCACTTGGACTATCTAGGTTAACTAGCGGGCACTTGGACTATCTAGGTTACCTAGCTGGCACTTGGTCTACGAATGTTCCCTAGCGGGCAATTGGATTATCTAGGTTACCTAGCGGGCACTTGGACTATGTAGGTCAACTAGCGGGCCCTTGGACTATCTAGGTTAGCTAACTGACACTTGGACTATGTAGGTTAACTAGAAGACACTTGGACAATCTAGGTTAACTGGCGGGCACTTGGACTATCAAAGTTAACAAGTGAGCCCTTGGACTATGTAGGTTACCTAGCGGGCACTTGGACTATATAGGTTACCTAGCGGTCACTTGGACTATGTAGGTTACCTAGTGGGCACTTGGAATATCTAGGTTAACGAACGGCACTTGATATGCAGGTAACCTAGCGGGCACTTGGACACTCTAGTTTACCTAGTGGTCACTTGGACTTCTAGGTTAATGAACGGGCTCTTGGACTATGTTGGTTGCCTAGCGGGCACTTGGACTATCTAGGTTAGGTAACGGGCAGTTGGACTATCTAGGTTACCTAGTGGGAACTTGGACTATCTAGGTTACCTAACGGGCACTTTGACTATCTGGGTTACATATTGGCACTTGGACTATGTAGGTTAACTAGCGAGCACTTGGACTCTAAATTACCTAGCGGGCACTTGGACTATCTAGGTTACCTAGCGGGCACTTGGACTATCTAGGTTACCAACGGGCCCTTGGACTATGTAGGTTAACGACCGGGCACTTGGACTATGTAGGTAACCTAGCGGGCACTTGGACAGTCTTGGTTACCTAGAGGGCACTTGGACTATCTAGGTTAACGAACGGGCACTTGGACTATGTAGGTTACCTAGCGGGCACTTGGACTATGTAGGATCCCTATCGGACATTTGGACTACTTAGGTTAACTAGCGAGCACTTGGACTATCTAGGTTAACTAGCGGACCTTGGACTATGTAGGTTAACTAGCGGGCCCTTGGACTATGTAGGTTAACTAGCGGGCACTTGGACGATCTAGGTTAACTAGAGGGCACATGGACTATCTAGGTTACCTAGCTGGCACTTGAACCATCTACGTTGCCTAGCGGGTTCTTGGAGTATGTAAGTTACCTAGCGGGCTGTTGGATTATCTAGGTTACCTAGCGGGCACTTGGACAATCTAGGTTAACTAACGGGCACTTGGACTATGTAGGCTCCCTAGCGGGGCCTTGGACTATGTAAGTTCCCTAGCGGGCACATGGACTATGTGGGTTTCCTGGCGGACATTGGACTATCTAGTTTAACTAACTGGCACTTGGACTATGTAGATTTCCTAGCGGGCCCTTGGATTATGTTGGTTCCCTATCGGGCACTTGGACTACTTAGGTTAACTAGCGGGCACTTGGACTATCTAGGTTATTACCTAGCTGGCAATTGAATACCTGCGCTGCCTAGCGGGTTCATGGAGTATGCAGGTTACCTTGCGGGCTGTTGGATTATCTAGGTTACCTAGCGGGCACGTGGACTATGTAGGCTCCCTAGCGGGCCCTTGGACTATGTAAGTTCCCTAGCGGGCACATGGACTATGTGGGTTTCCTGGCGGGCATTTGGACTATCTAGGTTACCTAACTGGCACTTGGACTATGTAGGTTACCTAGAGGGCACTTGGATTATGTTGGTTCCCTATCGGGCACTTGGACTATGTAGGTTAACTAGAGGGTATTTGGACTATGTAGGTTACCTAGCGGGCACTTGGACTATGTAGGTTACCTATCGGGCACTTGGAGAATGTAGGTTAACTAGGGGCACTAGGACTATGTAGGTTACCTAGCGGGCCCTTGGACTATCTAGGTTACCTAGCGGGCATTTGGATTATGTAGGCTCCCTAGCGGGCATTTGGACTATATTGATTACCTAGCGGGCAATTAGACTTTGTTGGTTATCTAGCGGGCACTTTGACTATCTAGGTTACCTAGCTGGCACTTGAAATATCTACGTTACCTAGCGGTTACTTGGAGTATGTAGGTTACCTACTGGGCTGTTGGACTATCTACGTTACCTAGCGGGCACTTGGACTATCTAGGTTAACTAACGGGCACTTGGACTATGTAGGTTCCCTAGCGGGCCCTTGGACTATGTATGTTCCCTAGGGGGCACTTGGACTATGTGGGTTCCCTAGCGGGCATTAGGACTATCTGGGTTACCTAACGGGCACTTGGACTATGTAGGTTAACTAGCGGGCTTTGGACTATGTAGGTTACCTAGTAGACACTTGGACTATGTAGGTTCCCTATCGTTCACTTGGAGAATGTAGGTTAACTAAGGGGCATTAGGACAATGTAGGTTACCTAGCGGGCCTGTGGACTATCTAGGTTACCTAGGGGGAACTCGGACTATATAGGTTTACTAGTGGGCACTTGGACTATCTAGGTTACCTAGCAGGCACTTGGACTATGTACGTTTCCTAGCGGGTACTTGGACTATTTATGTTAACTAGCGGGCACTTGGACTATGTAGATTCCCTATCGGGCACTTGGACTATGTAGGTAACCTAGTGGTCACTTGAACTGTCTAGGTTACCTAGCGGGCACTTGGACTATGTAGGTTAACTAGCGAGCTCTTGGACTATCTAGGTTCACTAGCGGGCACTTGGATTATTAGGGTCCCTAGCGGGCATTTGGAATATATAGGTTACCTAGCGGGCACTTGTACTATGTAGGTTAACGAACAGGCACATGGACTATGTAGGTAACCTAGTGTTCACTTGAACTGTCTAGGTTACCTAGCGGGCACTTGGACTATGTAGGTTAACTAGCGGGCACTAGGACGATCTAGGTTAACTAGCGGGTACTAGGACTATGTAGGTTAACTAGCGGGCCCTTGGACTATGTAGGTTTACTAGCGGGCACTTGGACGATCTAGGTCAACTAGCGGGTACTTGGACTATGTAGGTTAACTAGCGGGCCATTGGACTATGTAGATTAACTAACGGCACTTGCACTATCTACGTTAACTAGCGGGCCTTTGCACTATGTAGATTCCCTAGCGGGCACTTGGAATACGTAGGTTCCCTAGCGGGCATTTGGACTATGTATGTACCCTACGGACACTTGAACTATGTAAGTTAACTACTGGGCACTTGGACTATGTAGGTTAACTAGAGGACACTTGGACTATGTAGGTTAACTAGCGGGCACTTGGACTATGTAGGTTAACTAGCGGACACTTGTACTATGTAGGTTACCTATCGGGCACTTGGACTATGAAGGTTAAGTAGCAGGCCCTTGGACTATGTACATACCCCAGCGTGCACTTGGTCTATCTAGGTTACCTAGTGGGCACTTGGACTATCTAGGTTAACTAACGGGCACCAGGACTAATTAGGTTAACTAGCGGGCACTTGGACTATGTAGGTTAACTAGCGGGCCCTTGGACTATGTAGATTAACTAGCGGCACTTGAACTATCTACGTTAACTAGCGGGCCCTTGGACTATGTAGATTCCCTAGCGGGCTCTTGCACTACGTAGATTCCCTAGCCGGCATTTGGACTATGTATGTTCCTTAGCGGGCACTTGTACTATGTAGATTACCTAGCGGGCACTTGGACTATGAAGGTTAACTAGCAGGCCCATGGACTATGTACATACCCCAGCGTGCACTTGGTCTATCTAGGTTACCTAGTGGGCACTTGGACTATCTAGGTTAACTAACGGGCACCAGGACTATCTAGGTTAAATAGCGGGCACTTGGACTATCTAGGTTACCTAGCAGGCACTTGGATTATGAAGGATCCCTAGCGGGCACTTGGACTATCTAGGTTTACTAGCAGGCACTTGGACTATGTACATACCCTAGGGTGCACTGGGACAATCTAGGTTATCTAGCGGGCACTTTAACTATGTTCGTTCCCTAGTGTGCACTTGGACTATCTAGGTTAACTAACGGGCACTAGGACTATCTAGGTTAACTAGCAGGCACTTGGATTATGAAGGATCCCTAGCGGGCACTTGGACTATCTATGTTTACTAGAGGGCACTTGGACTATGTAGTAAACTAGCGGACACTTGGACTTTGTAGGTTAACTAGCGGTCACTTGGACTATCTAGGTTACCTAGCGGGCACTTGGACTATCTAGGTTACCTAGCGGGCCCTTGCACTATGTAGGTAAACTCACGGGCACTTGGACTGTGTAGGTTACCTAGCGGGCTTTTTGACTATCTAGGTAAATGAATGGGCACTTGAACTATGTAGGTTACCTAGCGGGCAATTGGACTATGTAGGATCACTATCGGAGATTTGTACTACTTAGGTTAACTAGCGGGCACTTTGAGTATCTAGGTTAACTAGCAGGCACTTGGACTATCTAGGTCAACTAGCGGGCCCTTGTACTATGTAGGTTAACTAGCGGGCCCTTGGACTATCTAGGTTACCTAGCGGGCACTTGGACTATGAATGTTACCTAGTGGGCACTTGGACAATCTAGGTTAACGAACGGGCACTTGGAATATGCAGGTAACCTAGCGGGCACTTGGACTGTCTAGGTTACCTAGCGGGCACTTGGACTTCTAGGTTAACGAACGGGCACTTGGACTATGTAGGTTGCTTACCGGGCACTTGGACTATCTAGGTTAGGTAACGGGCACTTGGACTATCTATGTTACCTAGCGGGAACTTGGACAATGTAAGTTACCTAGCGGGCACTTGGACTACCTAGGTTACCTAACGGGCACTTTGACTATCTGGGTTACATAGCGGGCACTTGGAATATGTAGGTTAACTAGCAAGCACTTGGACTCTAGGTTACCTAGCGAGCACTTGGACTATCTAGTTTACCTAGCGGGCACTTGGACAGTCTAGGTGAACGAACGGGCACTAGGACTATGTAGGTTACCTAGCGGGCACTTGGACTATGTAGGATCCCTATCGGACATTTGGACTACTTAGGTTACCTAGCGGGCACTTGGACTATCGATGTTAACTAGCAGGCACTTTGACTATCTAGGTCAACTAGCGGACCTTGGACTACGTATGTCAACTAGCGAACCCTTGGACTATGTAGGTTAACTAGCGGGCACTTGGACGATCTAGGTTAACTAGAGGACACTTGGACTATCTAGGTTAACTAGCATGCACTTGGACTATCTAGGTTAACTAGCGGGCATTTGGATGATCAATGTTAACTAGCGGGCACTTGGTCTATCTAGGTTAGCTAACGGGCACTTGAACTAATACGTCCCGTAGTGGGCACATGGACTATCTAGATTAACTAACGGGCACTTGGACTATCTAGGTTAACTAGCGGGCACTTGGACTATCTAGGTTACCTAGCTGGCACTTGGACTATGAATGTTCCCTAGCGGGCAATTGGATTATCTAGGTTACCTAGCGGGCACTTGGACTATGTAGGTCAACTAGCGGGCCCTTGGACCATCTATGTTAGCTAACTGACACTTGGACTATGTAGGTTAACTAGAAGACACTTGGACAATCTAGGTTAACTGGCGGGCACTTGGACTATCAAAGTTAACAAGTGAGCCCTTGGACTATGTAGGTTACCTAGCGGGCACTTGGACTATATAGGTTACCTAGCGGTCACTTGGACTATGTAGGTTACCTAGTGGGCCCTTGGAATATCTAGGTTAACGAACGGCACTTGATATGCAGGTAACCTAGCGGGCACTTGGACACTCTAGTTTACCTAGCGGTCACTTGGACTTCTAGGTTAACGAACGGGCTCTTGGACTATGTTGGTTGCCTAGCGGGCACTTGGACTATCTAGGTTAGGTAACGGGCAGTTGGACTATCTAGGTTACCTAGTGGGAACTTGGACTATCTAGGTTACCTAACGGGCACTTTGACTATCTGGGTTACATATTGGCACTTGGACTATGTAGGTTAACTAGCGAGCACTTGGACTCTAAGTTACCTAGCGTGCACTTTGACTATCTAGGTTACCTAGCGGGCACTTGGACTATCTAGGTTACCAACGGGCCCTTGGACTATGTAGGTTAACGACCGGGGACTTGGACTATGTAGGTAACCTAGCGGGCACTTGGACAGTCTTGGTTACCTAGAGGGCACTTGGTCTATCTAGGTTAACGAACGGGCACTTGGACTATGTAGGTTACCTAGCGGGCACTTGGACTATGTAGGATCCCTATCGGACATTTGGACTACTTAGGTTAACTAGCGAGCACTTGGACTATCTAGGTTAACTAGCGGACCTTGGACTATGTAGGTTAACTAGCGGGCCCTTGGACTATGTAGGTTAACTAGCGGGCACTTGGACGATCTAGGTTAACTGGAGGGCACATGGACTATCTAGGTTACCTAGCTGGCACTTGAACCATCTACGTTGCCTAGCGGGTTCTTGGAGTATGTAAGTTACCTAGCGGGCTGTTGGATTATCTAGGTTACCTAGCGGGCACTTGGACAATCTAGGTTAACTAACGGGCACTTGGACTATGTAGGCTCCCTAGCGGGCCCTTGGACTATGTAAGTTCCCTAGCGGGCACATGGACTATGTGGGTTTCCTGGCGGACATTGGACTATCTAGTTTAACTAACTGGAACTTGGACTATGTAGATTTCCTAGCGGGCCCTTGGATTATGTTGGTTCCCTATCGGGCACTTGGACTACTTAGGTTAACTAGCGGGCACTTGGACTATCTAGGTTATTACCTAGCTGGCAATTGAATATCTGCGCTGCCTAGCGGGTTCATGGAGTATGCAGGTTACCTTGCGGGCTGTTGGATTATCTAGGTTACCTAGCGGGCACGTGGACTATGTAGGCTCCCTAGCGGGCCCTTGGACTATGTAAGTTCCCTAGCGGGCACAAGGACTATGTGGGTTTCCTGGCGGGCATTTGGACTATCTAGGTTACCTAACTGGCACTTGGACTATGTAGGTTACCTAGAGGGCACTTGGATTATGTTGGTTCCCTATCGGGCACTTGGACTATGTAGGTTAACTAGAGGGTATTTGGACTATGTAGGTTACCTAGCGGGCACTTGGACTATGTAGGTTCCCTCTCGGGCACTTGGAGAATGTAGGTTAACTAGGGGCACTAGGACTATGTAGGTTACCTATCGGGCACTTGGAGAATGTAGGTTAACTAGGGGCACTAGGACTATGTAGGTTACCTAGCGGGCCCTTGGACTATCTAGGTTACCTAGCGGGCATTTGGATTATGTAGGCTCCCTAGCGGGCATTTGGACTATATTGATTACCTAGCGGGCAATTAGACTTTGTTGGTTATCTAGCGGGCACTTTGACTATCTAGGTTACCTAGCTGGCACTTGAAATATCTACGTTACCTAGCGGTTACTTGGAGTATGTAGGTTACCTACTGGGCTGTTGGACTATCTACGTTACCTAGCGGGCACTTGGACTATCTAGGTTAACTAACGGGCACTTGGACTATGTAGGTTCCCTAGCGGGCCCTTGGACTATGTATGTTCCCTAGGGGGCACTTGGACTATGTGGGTTCCCTAGCGGGCATTAGGACTATCTGGGTTACCTAACGGGCACTTGGACTATGTAGGTTAACTAGCGGGCTTTGGACTATGTAGGTTACCTAGTAGACACTTGGACTATGTAGGTTCCCTATCGTTCACTTGGAGAATGTAGGTTAACTAAGGGGCATTAGGACAATGTAGGTTACCTAGCGGGCCTGTGGACTATCTAGGTTACCTAGGGGGAACTCGGACTATATAGGTTTACTAGTGGGCACTTGGACTATCTAGGTTACCTAGCAGGCACTTGGACTATGTACGTTTCCTAGCGGGTACTTGGACTATTTATGTTAACTAGCGGGCACTTGGACTATGTAGATTCCCTATCGGGCACTTGGACTATGTAGGTAACCTAGTGGTCACTTGAACTGTCTAGGTTACCTAGCGGGCACTTGGACTATGTAGGTTAACTAGCGAGCTCTTGGACTATCTAGGTTCACTAGCGGGCACTTGGATTATTAGGGTCCCTAGCGGGCATTTGGAATATATAGGTTACCTAGCGGGCACTTGTACTATGTAGGTTAACGAACAGGCACTTGGACTATGTAGGTAACCTAGTGTTTACTTGAACTGTCTAGGTTACCTAGCGGGCACTTGGACTATGTAGGTTAACTAGCGGGCACTAGGACGATCTAGGTTAACTAGCGGGTACTTGGACTATGTAGGTTAACTAGCGGGCCCTTGGACTATGTAGGTTTACTAGCGGGCACTTGGACGATCTAGGTCAACTAGCGGGTACTTGGACTATGTAGGTTAACTAGCGGGCCATTGGACTATGTAGATTAACTAACGGCACTTGCACTATCTACGTTAACTAGCGGGCCTTTGCACTATGTAGATTCCCTAGCGGGCACTTGGAATACGTAGGTTCCCTAGAGGGCATTTGGACTATGTATGTACCCTACGGACACTTGAACTATGTAAGTTAACTACTGGGCACTTGGACTATGTAGGTTAACTAGAGGACACTTGGACTATGTAGGTTAACTAGCGGGCACTTGGACTATGTAGGTTAACTAGCGGACACTTGTACTATGTAGGTTACCTATCGGGCACTTGGACTATGAAGGTTAAGTAGCAGGCCCTTGGACTATGTACATACCCCAGCGTGCACTTGGTCTATCTAGGTTACCTAGTGGGCACTTGGACTATCTAGGTTAACTAACGGGCACCAGGACTAATTAGGTTAACTAGCGGGCACTTGGACTATGTAGGTTAACTAGCGGGCCCTTGGACTATGTAGATTAACTAGCGGCACTTGGACTATCTACGTTAACTAGCGGGCCCTTGGACTATGTAGATTCCCTAGCGGGCTCTTGCACTACGTAGGTTCCCTAGCCGGCATTTGGACTATGTATGTTCCTTAGCGGGCACTTGTACTATGTAGATTACCTAGCGGGCACTTGGACTATGAAGGTTAACTAGCAGGCCCATGGACTATGTACATACCCCAGCGTGCACTTGGACTATCTAGGTTACCTAGTGGGCACTTGGACTATCTAGGTTAACTAACGGGCACCAGGACTATCTAGGTTAAATAGCGGGCACTTGGACTATCTAGGTTACCTAGCAGGCACTTGGATTATGAAGGATCCCTAGCGGGCACTTGGACTATCTAGGTTTACTAGCAGGCACTTGGACTATGTACATACCCTAGGGTGCACTGGGACAATCTAGGTTATCTAGCGGGCACTTTAACTATGTTCGTTCCCTAGTGGGCACTTGGACTATCTAGGTTAACTAACGGGCACTAGGACTATCTAGGTTAACTAGCAGGCACTTGGATTATGAAGGATCCCTAGCGGGCACTTGGACTATCTATGTTTACTAGAGGGCACTTGGACTATGTAGGTAAACTAGCGGACACTTGGACTTTGTAGGTTAACTAGCGGTCACTTGGACTATCTAGGTTACCTAGCGGGCCCTTGCACTATGTAGGTAAACTCACGGGCACTTGGACTGTGTAGGTGACCTAGCGGGCTTTTTGACTATCTAGGTAAATGAATGGGCACTTGAACTATGTAGGTTAACTAGCGGGCACTTGGACTATGTAGGTTAACTAGCGGGCCCTTGGACTATGTACATTAACTAGCGGCACTTGGACTATCTAGGTTAACTAACGGGCACTAGGACTATCTAGGTTAACTAGCAGGCACTTGGATTATGAAGGATCCCTAGCGGGCACTTGGACTATCTAGGTTAACTAGCGGGCACTTTGAGTATCTAGGTTAACTAGCAGGCACTTGGACTATCTAGGTCAACTAGCGGGCCCTTGTACTATGTAGGTTAACTAGCGGGCCCTTGGACTATCTAGGTTACCTAGCGGGCACTTGGACTATATAGGTTACCTAGAGGGCACTTAGACTATGAATGTTACCTAGTGGGCACTTGGACTATCTAGGTTAACGAACGGGCACTTGGAATATGCAGGTAACCTAGCGGGCACTTGGACTGTCTAGGTTACCTAGCGGGCACTTGGACTTCTAGGTTAATGAACGGGCACTTGGACTATGTAGGTTGCTTACCGGGCACTTGGACTATCTAGGTTAGGTAACGGGCACTTGGACTATCTAGGTTACCTAGCGGGAACTTGGACAATGTAAGTTACCTAGCGGGCACTTGGACTACCTAGGTTACCTAACGGGCACTTTGACTATCTGGGTTACATAGCGGGCACTTGGAATATGTAGGTTAACTAGCAAGCACTTGGACTCTAGGTTACCTAGCGAGCACTTGGACTATCTAGGTTACCTAGCGGGCACTTGGACTATCTAGGTTAACGAACGGGCACTAGGACTATGTAGGTTACCTAGCGGGCACTTGGACTATGTAGGATCCCTATCGGACATTTGGACTACTTAGGTTACCTAGCGGGCACTTGGACTATCGATGTTAACTAGCAGGCACTTGGACTATCTAGGTCAACTAGCGGACCTTGGACTACGTAGGTCAACTAGCGAACCCTTGGACTATGTAGGTTACCTAGCGGGCACTTGGACTATGTAGGTCAACTAGCGGGCCCTTGGACTATCTATGTTAGCTAACTGACACTTGGACTATGTAGGTTAACTAGAAGACACTTGGACAATCTAGGTTAACTAGCGGGCACTTGGACTATCAAAGTTAACAAGTGAGCCCTTGGACTATGTAGGTTCCCTAGCGGGCCCTTGGACTATGTATGTTCCCTAGGGGGCACTTGGACTATGTGGGTTCCCTAGCGGGCATTAGGACTATCTGGGTTACCTAACGGGCACTTGGACTATGTAGGTTAACTAGCGGGCTTTGGACTATGTAGGTTACCTAGTAGACACTTGGACTATGTAGGTTCCCTATCGTTCACTTGGAGAATGTAGGTTAACTAAGGGGCATTAGGACAATGTAGGTTACCTAGCGGGCCTGTGGACTATCTAGGTTACCTAGGGGGAACTCGGACTATATAGGTTTACTAGTGGGCACTTGGACTATCTAGGTTACCTAGCAGGCACTTGGACTATGTACGTTTCCTAGCGGGTACTTGGACTATTTATGTTAACTAGCGGGCACTTGGACTATGTAGATTCCCTATCGGGCACTTGGACTATGTAGGTAACCTAGTGGTCACTTGAACTGTCTAGGTTACCTAGCGGGCACTTGGACTATGTAGGTTAACTAGCGAGCTCTTGGACTATCTAGGTTCACTAGCGGGCACTTGGATTATTAGGGTCCCTAGCGGGCATTTGGAATATATAGGTTACCTAGCGGGCACTTGTACTATGTAGGTTAACGAACAGGCACTTGGACTATGTAGGTAACCTAGTGTTTACTTGAACTGTCTAGGTTACCTAGCGGGCACTTGGACTATGTAGGTTAACTAGCGGGCACTAGGACGATCTAGGTTAACTAGCGGGTACTTGGACTATGTAGGTTAACTAGCGGGCCCTTGGACTATGTAGGTTTACTAGCGGGCACTTGGACGATCTAGGTCAACTAGCGGGTACTTGGACTATGTAGGTTAACTAGCGGGCCATTGGACTATGTAGATTAACTAACGGCACTTGCACTATCTACGTTAACTAGCGGGCCTTTGCACTATGTAGATTCCCTAGCGGGCACTTGGAATACGTAGGTTCCCTAGAGGGCATTTGGACTATGTATGTACCCTACGGACACTTGAACTATGTAAGTTAACTACTGGGCACTTGGACTATGTAGGTTAACTAGAGGACACTTGGACTATGTAGGTTAACTAGCGGGCACTTGGACTATGTAGGTTAACTAGCGGACACTTGTACTATGTAGGTTACCTATCGGGCACTTGGACTATGAAGGTTAAGTAGCAGGCCCTTGGACTATGTACATACCCCAGCGTGCACTTGGTCTATCTAGGTTACCTAGTGGGCACTTGGACTATCTAGGTTAACTAACGGGCACCAGGACTAATTAGGTTAACTAGCGGGCACTTGGACTATGTAGGTTAACTAGCGGGCCCTTGGACTATGTAGATTAACTAGCGGCACTTGGACTATCTACGTTAACTAGCGGGCCCTTGGACTATGTAGATTCCCTAGCGGGCTCTTGCACTACGTAGGTTCCCTAGCCGGCATTTGGACTATGTATGTTCCTTAGCGGGCACTTGTACTATGTAGATTACCTAGCGGGCACTTGGACTATGAAGGTTAACTAGCAGGCCCATGGACTATGTACATACCCCAGCGTGCACTTGGACTATCTAGGTTACCTAGTGGGCACTTGGACTATCTAGGTTAACTAACGGGCACCAGGACTATCTAGGTTAAATAGCGGGCACTTGGACTATCTAGGTTACCTAGCAGGCACTTGGATTATGAAGGATCCCTAGCGGGCACTTGGACTATCTAGGTTTACTAGCAGGCACTTGGACTATGTACATACCCTAGGGTGCACTGGGACAATCTAGGTTATCTAGCGGGCACTTTAACTATGTTCGTTCCCTAGTGGGCACTTGGACTATCTAGGTTAACTAACGGGCACTAGGACTATCTAGGTTAACTAGCAGGCACTTGGATTATGAAGGATCCCTAGCGGGCACTTGGACTATCTATGTTTACTAGAGGGCACTTGGACTATGTAGGTAAACTAGCGGACACTTGGACTTTGTAGGTTAACTAGCGGTCACTTGGACTATCTAGGTTACCTAGCGGGCCCTTGCACTATGTAGGTAAACTCACGGGCACTTGGACTGTGTAGGTGACCTAGCGGGCTTTTTGACTATCTAGGTAAATGAATGGGCACTTGAACTATGTAGGTTAACTAGCGGGCACTTGGACTATGTAGGTTAACTAGCGGGCCCTTGGACTATGTACATTAACTAGCGGCACTTGGACTATCTAGGTTAACTAACGGGCACTAGGACTATCTAGGTTAACTAGCAGGCACTTGGATTATGAAGGATCCCTAGCGGGCACTTGGACTATCTAGGTTAACTAGCGGGCACTTTGAGTATCTAGGTTAACTAGCAGGCACTTGGACTATCTAGGTCAACTAGCGGGCCCTTGTACTATGTAGGTTAACTAGCGGGCCCTTGGACTATCTAGGTTACCTAGCGGGCACTTGGACTATATAGGTTACCTAGAGGGCACTTAGACTATGAATGTTACCTAGTGGGCACTTGGACTATCTAGGTTAACGAACGGGCACTTGGAATATGCAGGTAACCTAGCGGGCACTTGGACTGTCTAGGTTACCTAGCGGGCACTTGGACTTCTAGGTTAATGAACGGGCACTTGGACTATGTAGGTTGCTTACCGGGCACTTGGACTATCTAGGTTAGGTAACGGGCACTTGGACTATCTAGGTTACCTAGCGGGAACTTGGACAATGTAAGTTACCTAGCGGGCACTTGGACTACCTAGGTTACCTAACGGGCACTTTGACTATCTGGGTTACATAGCGGGCACTTGGAATATGTAGGTTAACTAGCAAGCACTTGGACTCTAGGTTACCTAGCGAGCACTTGGACTATCTAGGTTACCTAGCGGGCACTTGGACTATCTAGGTTAACGAACGGGCACTAGGACTATGTAGGTTACCTAGCGGGCACTTGGACTATGTAGGATCCCTATCGGACATTTGGACTACTTAGGTTACCTAGCGGGCACTTGGACTATCGATGTTAACTAGCAGGCACTTGGACTATCTAGGTCAACTAGCGGACCTTGGACTACGTAGGTCAACTAGCGAACCCTTGGACTATGTAGGTTACCTAGCGGGCACTTGGACTATGTAGGTCAACTAGCGGGCCCTTGGACTATCTATGTTAGCTAACTGACACTTGGACTATGTAGGTTAACTAGAAGACACTTGGACAATCTAGGTTAACTAGCGGGCACTTGGACTATCAAAGTTAACAAGTGAGCCCTTGGACTATGTAGGTTCCCTAGCGGGCCCTTGGACTATGTATGTTCCCTAGGGGGCACTTGGACTATGTGGGTTCCCTAGCGGGCATTAGGACTATCTGGGTTACCTAACGGGCACTTGGACTATGTAGGTTAACTAGCGGGCTTTGGACTATGTAGGTTACCTAGTAGACACTTGGACTATGTAGGTTCCCTATCGTTCACTTGGAGAATGTAGGTTAACTAAGGGGCATTAGGACAATGTAGGTTACCTAGCGGGCCTGTGGACTATCTAGGTTACCTAGGGGGAACTCGGACTATATAGGTTTACTAGTGGGCACTTGGACTATCTAGGTTACCTAGCAGGCACTTGGACTATGTACGTTTCCTAGCGGGTACTTGGACTATTTATGTTAACTAGCGGGCACTTGGACTATGTAGATTCCCTATCGGGCACTTGGACTATGTAGGTAACCTAGTGGTCACTTGAACTGTCTAGGTTACCTAGCGGGCACTTGGACTATGTAGGTTAACTAGCGAGCTCTTGGACTATCTAGGTTCACTAGCGGGCACTTGGATTATTAGGGTCCCTAGCGGGCATTTGGAATATATAGGTTACCTAGCGGGCACTTGTACTATGTAGGTTAACGAACAGGCACTTGGACTATGTAGGTAACCTAGTGTTTACTTGAACTGTCTAGGTTACCTAGCGGGCACTTGGACTATGTAGGTTAACTAGCGGGCACTAGGACGATCTAGGTTAACTAGCGGGTACTTGGACTATGTAGGTTAACTAGCGGGCCCTTGGACTATGTAGGTTTACTAGCGGGTACTTGGACGATCTAGGTCAACTAGCGGGTACTTGGACTATGTAGGTTAACTAGCGGGCCATTGGACTATGTAGATTAACTAACGGCACTTGCACTATCTACGTTAACTAGCGGGCCTTTGCACTATGTAGATTCCCTAGCGGGCACTTGGAATACGTAGGTTCCCTAGAGGGCATTTGGACTATGTATGTACCCTACGGACACTTGAACTATGTAAGTTAACTACTGGGCACTTGGACTATGTAGGTTAACTAGAGGACACTTGGACTATGTAGGTTAACTAGCGGGCACTTGGACTATGTAGGTTAACTAGCGGACACTTGTACTATGTAGGTTACCTATCGGGCACTTGGACTATGAAGGTTAAGTAGCAGGCCCTTGGACTATGTACATACCCCAGCGTGCACTTGGTCTATCTAGGTTACCTAGTGGGCACTTGGACTATCTAGGTTAACTAACGGGCACCAGGACTAATTAGGTTAACTAGCGGGCACTTGGACTATGTAGGTTAACTAGCGGGCCCTTGGACTATGTAGATTAACTAGCGGCACTTGGACTATCTACGTTAACTAGCGGGCCCTTGGACTATGTAGATTCCCTAGCGGGCTCTTGCACTACGTAGGTTCCCTAGCCGGCATTTGGACTATGTATGTTCCTTAGCGGGCACTTGTACTATGTAGATTACCTAGCGGGCACTTGGACTATGAAGGTTAACTAGCAGGCCCATGGACTATGTACATACCCCAGCGTGCACTTGGACTATCTAGGTTACCTAGTGGGCACTTGGACTATCTAGGTTAACTAACGGGCACCAGGACTATCTAGGTTAAATAGCGGGCACTTGGACTATCTAGGTTACCTAGCAGGCACTTGGATTATGAAGGATCCCTAGCGGGCACTTGGACTATCTAGGTTTACTAGCAGGCACTTGGACTATGTACATACCCTAGGGTGCACTGGGACAATCTAGGTTATCTAGCGGGCACTTTAACTATGTTCGTTCCCTAGTGGGCACTTGGACTATCTAGGTTAACTAACGGGCACTAGGACTATCTAGGTTAACTAGCAGGCACTTGGATTATGAAGGATCCCTAGCGGGCACTTGGACTATCTATGTTTACTAGAGGGCACTTGGACTATGTAGGTAAACTAGCGGACACTTGGACTTTGTAGGTTAACTAGCGGTCACTTGGACTATCTAGGTTACCTAGCGGGCCCTTGCACTATGTAGGTAAACTCACGGGCACTTGGACTGTGTAGGTGACCTAGCGGGCTTTTTGACTATCTAGGTAAATGAATGGGCACTTGAACTATGTAGGTTAACTAGCGGGCACTTGGACTATGTAGGTTAACTAGCGGGCCCTTGGACTATGTACATTAACTAGCGGCACTTGGACTATCTAGGTTAACTAACGGGCACTAGGACTATCTAGGTTAACTAGCAGGCACTTGGATTATGAAGGATCCCTAGCGGGCACTTGGACTATCTAGGTTAACTAGCGGGCACTTTGAGTATCTAGGTTAACTAGCAGGCACTTGGACTATCTAGGTCAACTAGCGGGCCCTTGTACTATGTAGGTTAACTAGCGGGCCCTTGGACTATCTAGGTTACCTAGCGGGCACTTGGACTATATAGGTTACCTAGAGGGCACTTAGACTATGAATGTTACCTAGTGGGCACTTGGACTATCTAGGTTAACGAACGGGCACTTGGAATATGCAGGTAACCTAGCGGGCACTTGGACTGTCTAGGTTACCTAGCGGGCACTTGGACTTCTAGGTTAATGAACGGGCACTTGGACTATGTAGGTTGCTTACCGGGCACTTGGACTATCTAGGTTAGGTAACGGGCACTTGGACTATCTAGGTTACCTAGCGGGAACTTGGACAATGTAAGTTACCTAGCGGGCACTTGGACTACCTAGGTTACCTAACGGGCACTTTGACTATCTGGGTTACATAGCGGGCACTTGGAATATGTAGGTTAACTAGCAAGCACTTGGACTATCTAGGTTACCTAGCGGGCACTTGGACTATCTAGGTTAACGAACGGGCACTAGGACTATGTAGGTTACCTAGCGGGCACTTGGACTATGTAGGATCCCTATCGGACATTTGGACTACTTAGGTTACCTAGCGGGCACTTGGACTATCGATGTTAACTAGCAGGCACTTGGACTATCTAGGTCAACTAGCGGACCTTGGACTACGTAGGTCAACTAGCGAACCCTTGGACTATGTAGGTTACCTAGCGGGCACTTGGACTATGTAGGTCAACTAGCGGGCCCTTGGACTATCTATGTTAGCTAACTGACACTTGGACTATGTAGGTTAACTAGAAGACACTTGGACAATCTAGGTTAACTAGCGGGCACTTGGACTATCAAAGTTAACAAGTGAGCCCTTGGACTATGTAGGTTACCTAGCGGGCACTTGGAGTATATAGGTTACCTAGCGGTCACTTGGACTATGTAGGTTACCTAGTGGGCACTTGGAATATCTAGGTTAACGAACGGACACTTGGAATATGCAGGTAACCTAGCGGGCACTTGGACTCTCTAGGTTATCTAGCGGGCACTTGGACTTCTAGGTTAACGAACGGGCTCTTGGACTATGTAGGTTGCCTAGGGGGCACTTGGACTATCTAGGTTAGGTAACGGGAACTTGGACTATCTAGGTTACCTATTGGGAACGTGCACAATGTAAGTTACCTAGCGGGCACTTGGACTATCTAGGTTACCTAACGGGCACTTTGACTATCTAGGTTACATAGCGGGCACTTGGACTATGTAGGTTAACTAGCGAGCACTTGGACTCTAAGTTATCTAGCGGGCACTTGGACTATCTAGGTTACCTAGCGGGCACTTGGACTATCTAGGTTACCTAGCAGGCCCTTGGACTATGTAGGTTTCCTAGCGGGCACTTGGACTATCTAGGTTAACGAACGGGCACTTGGACTATGTAGGTAACCTAGCGGGCACTTGGACTATCTAGGTGACCTAGAGGGCACTTGGACTATCTAGGTTAACGAACGGGCACTTGGACTATGTAGGTTACCTAGCGGGCACTAGGACTATGTAGGATCCCTATCGGACATTTTACTACTTAGGTTAACTAGCAGGCACTTGGACTATCTAGGTTACCTAGCGGGCACTTGGACTATGTAGGTTAACAAGCGGGCACGTGGGCTATCTAGGTTAACTAGTGGGCCCTTGGACGATGTAGGTTAACTTGCGGGCCCTTGGACTATATGGGTTAACTAGCGGGCCCTTGGACTATGTAGGTTAACTAGCGGGCACTTGGATGATCTAGGTTAACTAGCGGGTACTTGGACTATGTAGGCTAACTTGCGGGCCCTTGGACTATGTAGATTAACTAGCGGCACTTGGACTATCTACGTTAACTAGCGGGCCCTTGGACTATGTAGATTCCCTAGCGGGCACTTGGACTATGTATGTTCCAGAGTGGGCACTTGGACTATCTAGGTTCCCTAACTAGCACTTGGACTATGTAGGTTAACTAGCGGACACTTGGACGATCTAGGTCAACTAGCGGGTACTTGGACTATGTAGGTTAACTAGCGGACCCTTGGACTATGTAGATTAACTAGCGGCACTTGGACTATCTACGTTAACTAGTGGGCCCTTGCACTATGTAGATTCCCTAGCGGGCACTTGGACTACGTAGGTTCCCTAGCGGGCATTTGGACTATGTATGTTCCCTAGCGGCCATTTGGACTATGTATGTACCCTACGGACACTTGAACTATGTAAGTTAACTACCGGGCACTTGGACTATGTAGGTTAACTAGCGGACACTTGGACTATCTAGGTTAACTGGCGGGCACTTGGACTATGTAGGTTAACTAGCGGACACTTACCCTATGTAGGTTACCTATCGGGCACTTGGACTATGTAGGCTAAGTAGCAGGCCCTTGGACTATGTACATACCCAGCGCGCACTTGGACTATCTAGGTTACCTAGTGGGCACTTGGACTATCTAGGTTAACTAACGGGCACCAGGACTATCTAGGTTAACTAGCGGGCCCTTGGACTATGTGGATTAACTAGCGGCCCTTGGACTATCTACGTTAACTAGCGGGCCCTTGGACTGTGTAGATTCCCTAGCGGGCACTTACACTACGTAGGTTCCCTAGCGGGCATTTGGACTATGTATGTTCCTTAGCGGGCACTTGGACTATGTAGGTTACCTAGCGGGCACTTGGACTATGAAGGTTAACTAGCAGGCCCTTGGACTATGTGCATACCCCAGCGTGCACTTGGACTATCTAGGTTACCTAGTGGGCACTTGGACTTTCTAGGTTAACTAACGGGCACCAGGACTATGTAGGTTAACTAGCGGGCACTTGGACTATCTAGGTTACCTAGCAGGCACTTGCATTATGAAGGATCCCTAGCGGGCACTTGGACTATCTAGGTTTCCAGCAGGCACTTGGACTATGTACATACCCTAGCGTGCACTGGGACTATCTAGGTTATCTAGCGGGCACTTGGACTATGTACATTCCCTAGTGGGCACTTGGACTATCTAGGTTAACTAACGGGCACTAGGACTATCTAGGTTAACTAGCGGGCACTTGGACTATCTAGGTTACCTAGCAGGCACTTGGATTATGAAGGATACCTAGCGGGCACTTGGACTATCTAGGTTTACTAGAGGGCACTTGGACTATGTAGGTTAACTAACGGGCACATGGACTATCTAGGGTAACTAGCGGGCACTTGGGCTATCTAGGTTACCTAGCTGGCACATGGACTATGAATGTTCCCTAGCGGGCAATTGGATTATCTAGGTTACCTAGCGGGCACTTGGACTATGTAGGTCAACTAGCGGGCCCTTGGACTATCTAGGTTAGCTAACTGACACTTGGACTATGTAGGTTAACTAGAAGACACTTGGACAATCTAGGTTAACTAGCGGGCACATGGACTCTCAAAGTTAACAAGTGAGCCCTTGGACTATGTAGGTTACCTAGCGGGCACTTGGACTATATAGGTTACCTAGCGGTCACTTGGACTATGTAGGTTACCAAGTGGGCACTTGGAATATCTAGGTTAACGAATGGGCTCTTGGACTATGTAGGTAACCTAGCGGGCACTTGGACAGTCTAGGTTACCTAGCGGGCACTTGGACTATCTAGGTTACCTAACGGGCACTTTGACTATCTAGGTTACATAGCGGGCACTTGGACTATGTAGGTTAACTAGCGAGCATTTGGACTCTAAGTTACCTAGCGGGCACTTGGACAATCTAGGTTACCTAGCGGGCACTTGGACTATCTAGGTTACCTAGCGTGCCCTTGTACTATGTAGGTTTCCTAGCGGGCACTTGGACTATCTAGGTTAACGAACGGGCACTTGGACTATGTAGGTAACCTAGCAGGCACTTGGACAGTCTAGGTTACCTAGAGGGCACTTGGACAATCTAGGTTAACGAACGGGCACTTGGACTATGTAGGTTACCTAGCGGGCACGTGGACTATGTAGGATCCCTATCGGACATTTGGACTACTTAGGTTAACTAGCGGGCACTTGGACTATCTAGGTTAACTAGCGGGCACTTGGACTATCTAGGTCAACTAGCGGGCCCTTGTACTATGTAGGTTAACTAGCGAGCACTTAGACTATCTAGGTTAACTAGCGGACCTTGGACTATGTAGGTTAACTAGCGGGCCCTTGGACTATGTAGGTTAACTAGCGGGCACTTCGACGATCTAGGTTAACTAGAGGGGACACGGACTATCTAGGTTACCTAGCTGGCACTTGAACCATCTACCTTGCCTTCGGGTTCTTGGAGTATGTAGGTTACCTAGCGGGCTGTTGGATTATCTAGGTTACCTAGCGGGCACTTGGACAATCTAGGTTAACTAACGGGCACTTGGACTATGTAGGCTCCCTAGCGGGCCCTTGGACTATGTAAGTTCCCTAGCGGGCACATGGACTATGTGGGTTTACTGGCGGGCATTTGGACTATCTAGGTTACCTAACTGGCACTTGGACTATGTAGGTTCCCTAGCGGGCACTTGGATTATGTTGGTTCCCTATCGGGCACTTGGACTACTTAGGTTAACTAGCGGTCACTTGGACTATCTAGGTTACCTAGCTGGCACTTGAACTATCTACGTTGCCTAGCGGGTTCTTGGAGTATGTAGGTTACCTTGCGGGCACTTGGACTATGTAGGTTCCCTTTTGGGCACATGGAGAATGTAGGTTAACTAGGGGCACTAGGACTATGTAGGTTACCTATCAGGCACTGGAGAATGTAGGTTAACTAGGGGCACTAGGACTATGTAATTTACCTAGCGGGCCCATGGACTATCTAGTTTACCTAGCGGGCATTTGGACTATATTGATTACCTAGCGGGCAATTAGACTTTGTAGGTTATCTAGCGGGCACTTTGACTATCTAGGTTACCTAGCTGGCACTTGAAATATCTACGTTACCTAGCGGTTACTTGGAGTATGTAGGTTACCTACCGGGCTGGTGGACTATCTACGTTACCTAGCGGGCACTTGGACTATCTAGGTTAACTAACGGGCACTTGGACTATGTAGGTTCCCTAGCGGGCCCTTGGACTATGTAAGTTCCCTAGCGGGCACTTGGACTATGTGGGTTCCCTAGCGGGCATTAGGACTATCTGGGTTACCTAACGGGCACTTGGACTATGTAGGTTAACTAGCGGGCTTTGGACTATGTAGGTTACCTAGTAGACACTTGGACTATGTAGGTTCCCTATCGTTCACTTGGAGAATGTAGGTTAACTAAGGGGCACTAGGACAATGTAGGTTACCTAGCGGGCCTTTGGACTATCTAGGTTACCTAGGGGGAATTTGGACTATGTAGGTTTACTAGTGGGCACTTGGACTATCTAGGTTACCTAGCAGGCACTTGGACTATGTACGTTTCCAAGCGGGTACTTGGACTATTTATGTTAACTAGCGGGCTCTTGGACTATGTAGATTCCCTATGGGGCACTTGAACTAGGTAGGTTCCCTAGCGGGCACTTGGACTATGTAGGTTAACTAGTGAGATATTGGACTATCTAGGTTCACTAGCGGGCACTTGGACTATTAGGGTCCCTATCGGGCATTTGGACTATATAGGTTACCTAGCGGGCACTTGGACTATGTAGGTTAACGAACGGGCACTTGGACTATGTACGTAACCTAGTGTTCACTTGAACTGTCTAGGTTACCTAGCGGGCACTCGGACTATGTAGGTTAACAAGCGGGCACTTGTAATATCTAGGTTAACTAGCGGGCCATTGGACGATGTAGGTTAACTAGCGGGCCCTTGGACTATATAGGTTAACTAGCGGACACTTGGAATATCTAGGTTAACTAGCGGGTACTTAGACTATGTAGGCTAACTAGCGGGCCCTTGGACTATGTAGTTAACTAGGGGCACTTGGACTATCTACGTTAACTAGCGGGCCCTTGGACTATGGAGATTCCCTAGCGGGCACTTGGACTATGTATGTTCCAGAGCGGGCACTTGGACTATCTAGGTTCCCTAACTAGCACTTGGACTATGTAAGTTAACTAGCGGACACTTGGACGATCTAGGTCAACTAGCGGGTACTTGGACTATGTAAGTTAACTAGCGGGCCCTTGGACTATGTAGATTAACTAGCAGCACTTGGACTATCTACGTTAACTAGCGGGCCCTTACACTATGTAGATTCCCTAGCGGGCACTTGGACTACGTAGGTTCCCTAGCGGGCATTTGGACTATGTATGTTCCCTAGCGGGCACTTGGACTATGTATGTACCCTACGGACACTTGAACTATGTAAGTTAACTACCGGGCACTTGGACTATGTAGGTTAACTTGAGGACACTTGGACTATCTAGGTTAACTAGAGGACACTAGGACTATCTAGGTTAACTAGCGGGCACTTGGACTATGTAGGTTAACTAGCGGACACTTGTACTATGTAGGTTACCTATCGGGCACTTGGACTATGAAGGTTAAGTAGCAGGCCCTTGGACTATGTACATACCCCAGCGCGCACTTGGACTATCTAGGTTACCTAGTGGGCACTTGGACTATCTAGGTTAACTAGAGGGCCCTTGGACGATGTAGATTAACTAGTGGCACTTGGACTATCTACGTTAACTAGCGGGCCCTTGGACTATGTAGATTCCCTAGCGGGCACTTGGACCACGTAGGTTCCCTAGCGGTCATTTGGACTATGTATGTTCCTTAGCGGGCACTTGGACTATGTAGGTTACCTAGCGGGCACTTGGACTATGAAGGTTAACTAACAGGCCCTTGGACTATGTACATACCCCAGCGTGCACTTGGACTATCTAGGTTACCTAGTGGGCACTTGGACTATCTAGGTTAACTAACGGGCACCAGGACTATCTAGGTTAACTAGCGGGCACTTGGACTATCTAGGTTACCTAGCAGGCACTTGGATTATGAAGGATCCCTAGCGGGCTTTGGACTATCTAGGTTTACTAGAGGGCACTTGGACTATGTAGGTTAACTAGCGGACACTTGGACTATGTAGGTTAACTAGCGGTCACTTGGACTATCTAGGTTACCTAGCGGGCACTTGGACTATCTAGGTTACCTAGCGGGCCCTTGCACTATGTAGGTAAACTCACGGGCACTTGGACTGTCTAGGTTACCTAGCGGGCTTTTTGACTATCTAGGTAAACGAATGGGCACTTGTACTATGTAGGTTACCTAGCGGGCACTTGGACTATGTAGGATCACTATCGGACATTAGTACTACATAGGTTAACTAGCGGGCACTTTGACTATCTAGGTTAACTAGCAGGCACTTGGACTATCTATGTTAACTATCGGGCACTTGGACAGTCTAGGTTACCTAGCGGGCACTTGGACTATCTAGGTTAACGAACGGGCACTAGGACTACGTAGGTTACATAGCGGGCACTTGGACTATGTAGGATCCCTACCGGACATTTGGACTACTTAGGTTACCTAGCGGGCACTTGGACTATCGAGGTTAACTAGCAGGCACTTGGACTATCTAGGTCAACTAGCGGACCTTGGACTACGTAGGTCAACTAGCGAACCCTTGGACTATGTAGGTTAACTAGCGGGCACTTGGACGATCTAGGTTAACTAGAGGACACTTGGACTATCTAGGTTAACTAGCATGCACTTGGGCTATCTAGGTTAACTAGCGGGCACTTGGTTGATCAATGTTAACTAGCGGGCACTTGGACTATCTAGGTTAGCTAACAGGCACTTGGACTAAGTACGTCCCGTAGTGGGCACATGGACTATCTAGATTAACTAACGGGCACTTGGACTATCTAGGTTAACTAGCGGGCACTTGGACTATCTAGGTTAGCTAACTGACACTTGGACTATGTAGGTTAACTAGAAGACACTTGGACAATCTAGGTTAACGAGCGGGCACTTAGACTATCAAAGTTAACAAGTGAGCCCTTGGACTATGTAGGTTACCTAGCGGGCACTTGGACTATATAGGTTACCTAGCGGTCACTTGGACTATGTAGGTTACCTAGTGGGCACTTGGAATATCTAGGTTAACGAACGGGCACTTGGAATATGCAGGTAACCTAGCGGGAACTTGGACTCTCTAGGTTACCTAGCGGGCACTTGGACTTCTAGGTTAACGATCGGGCTCTTGGACTATGTAGGTTGCCTAGCGGGCACTTGGACTATCTAGGTTAGGTAACGGGCACTTGCACTATCTAGGTTACCTAGTGGGAACTTGGACAATGTAAGTTACCGAGCGGGCACTTGGACTATCTAGGTTACCTAACGGGCACTTTGACTATCTAGGTTACATAGAGAGCACTTGGACTATGTAGGTTAACTAGCGAGCACTTGGACTCTAAGTTACCTAGCGGGCACTTGGACTATCTAGGTTACCTAGCGGGCACTTGGACTATCTAGGTTACCTAGCGGGCCCTTGGACTATGTAGGTTTCCTAGCGGGCACTTGGACTATCTAGGTTAACGAACGGGCACTTGGACTATGTAGGTAACCTAGCGGGCACTTGGACAGGCTAGGTTACCTAGAGGGCACTTGGACTATCTAGGTTAATGAACGGGCACTTGGACTATGTAGGTAACCTAGCGGGCACTAGGACTATGTAGGATCTCTATCGGACATTTGGACTACTTAGGTTAACTAGCGGGCACTTGGACTATCTAGGTTACCTAGCGGGCACTTGGACTATGTAGGTTAACAAGCGGGCACTTGGACTATCTAGGTTAACTAGTGGGCCCTTGGACGATGTAGGTTAACTAGCGGGCCCTTGGACTATATAGGTTAACTAGCGGGCCCTTGGACTATGTAGGTTAACTAGCGGGTACTTGGATGATCTAGGTTAACTAGCGGGTAATTGGACTATGTAGGCTAACTAGCGGGCCCTTGGACTATGTAGATTAACTAGCGGCACTTGGACTATCTACGTTAACTAGCGGGCCCTTGGACTATGTATGTTCCAGAGCGGGCACTTGGACTATCTAGGTTCCCTAACTAGCACTTGGACTATGTACGTTAACTAGCGGACACTTGGACGATCTAAGTCAACTAGCGGGTACTTGGACTATGTAGGTTAACTAGCGGGGCTTTGGAATATGTAGATTAACTAGCGGCACTTGGACTATATACATTAACTAGCGGGCCCTTGCACTATGTAGATTCCCTAGCGGGCACTTGGACTACGTATGTACCCTACCGACACTTGAAGTATGTAAGTTAACTACCGGGCACATGGACTATGTAGGTTAACTAGCGGACACTTGGACTATCTAGGTTAGCTAGCGGGCACGTGGACTATGTAGGTTAAGAAGCGGACACTTACACTATGTAGGTTACCTATCGGGCACTTGGACTATGAAGGTTAAGTAGCAGGCCCTTGGACTATGTACATACCCCAGCGCGCACTTGGACTATCTAGGTTACCTAGTGGGCACTTGGACTATCTAGGTTAACTAACGGGCACCAGGACTATCTAGGTTAACTAGCGGGCACTTGGACTATGTAGGTTAACTAGCGGGCCCTTGGACTATGTAGATTAACTAGCGGCACTTTGACTATCTACGTTAACTAGCGGGCCCTTGGACTTTGTAGATTCCCTAAAGGGCATTTGGACTACGTAGGTTCCCTAGCGGGCATTTGGACTATGTATGTTCCTTAGCGGGCACTTGGACTATGTAGGTTACCTAGCGGGCACTTGGACAATGAAGGTTAACTAGCAGGCCCTTGGACTATGTATATACCCCAGCGTGCACTTGGACTATCTAGGTTACCTAGTGGGCACTTGAACTATCTAGGTTAACTAACGGGCACCAGGACTATCTAGGTTAACTAGCGGGCACTTGGACTATGTAGGTTACCTAGCAGGCACTTGGACTATGAAGGATCCCTAGCGGGCACTTGGACCATCTAGGTTTCCTAGCAGGCACTTGGACTATGTGCATACCCTAGCGTGCACTGGGACTATCTAGGTTATCTAGCGGGCACTTGGACTATGTACGTTCCCTAGTGGGCACTTGGACTATCTAGGTTAACTAACGGGCACTAGGACTATCTAGGTTAACTAGCGGGCACTTGGACTATCTAGGTTACCTGCAGGCACTTGGATTATGAAGGATCCCTAGCGGGCACATGGACTATCTAGGTTTACTAGAGGGCACATGGACTATGTAGGTTAACGAGCGGACACTTGGACTATGTAGGTTAACTAGCGGTCACTTGGACTATCTAGGTTACCTAGCGGGCACTTGGACTATCTAGGTTACCTAGCGGGCCCTTGGACTATCTAGGTTAACTAGCGGGCCCTTGGACTATCTAGGTTACCTTGCGGGCACTTGGACTATATAGGTTACCTATCGGGCACTTGGACTATGTTGTTTACCTAGTGGGCACTTGGACTATCTAGGTTAACGAACGGGCACTTGGAATATGCAGGTAACCTAGCGGGCACTTGGACTGTCTAGGTTACCTAGCGGGCACTTGGACTTCTAGGTTAACGAACGGGCACTTGGACTATGTAGGTTGCTTACCGGGCATTTGGACTATCTAGTTTAGGTAACGGGCACTTGGACTATCTAGGTTACCTAGCGGGAACTTGGACAATGTAAGTTACCTAGTGGGCACTTGGACTACCTAGGTTACCTAACGGGCACTTTGACTATCTGGGTTACATAGCGGGCACTTGGACTATGTAGGTTAACTAGCAAGCACTTGGACTCTAGGTTACCTAGCGAGCACTTGGACTATCTAGGTTACCTAGCGGGCACTTGGACAGTCTAGGTTACCTAGCGGGCACTTGGACTATCTAGGTTAATGAACGGGCACTAGGACTATGTAGGTTACCTAGCGGGCACTTGGACTATGTAGGATCCCTACCGGACATTTGGACTACTTAGGTTACCTAGCGGGCACTTGGACTATCGAGGTTAACTAGCAGGCACTTGGACTATCTAGGTCAACTAGCGGACCTTGGACTACGTGGGTCAACTAGCGAACCCTTGGACTATGTAGGTTAACTAGCGGGCAATTGGACGATCTAGGTTAACTAGAGGACACTTGGACTATCTAGGTTAACTAGCATGCACTTGGACTATCTAGGTTAACTAGCGGGCACTTGGTTGATCAATGTTAACTAGCGGGCACTTGGACTATCTAGGTTAGCCAACAGGCACTTGGACTAAGTACGTCCCGTAGTGGGCACATGGACTATCTAGATTAACTAACGGGCACTTGGACTATCTAGGTTAACTAGCGGGCACTTGGACTATCTAGGTTAGCTAACTGACACTTGGACTATGTAGGTTAACTAGAAGACACTTGGACAATCTAGGTTAACGAGCGGGCATTAGACTATCAAAGTTAACAAGTGAGCCCTTGGACTATGTAGGTTACCTAGCGGGCACTTGGACTATATAGGTTACCTAGCGGTCACTTGGACTATGTAGGTTACCTAGTGGGCACTTGGAATATCTAGGTTAACGAACGGGCACTTGGAATATGCAGGTAACCTAGCGGGAACTTGGACTCTCTAGGTTACCTAGCGGGCACTTGGACTTCTAGGTTAACGAACGGGCTCTTGGACTATGTAGGTTGCCTAGCGGGCACTTGGACTATCTAGGTTAGGTAACGGGCACTTGCACTATCTAGGTTACCTAGTGGGAACTAGGACAATGTAAGTTACCTAGCGGGTACTTGGACTATCTAGGTTACCTAACGGGCACTTTGACTATCTAGGTTACATAGAGGGCACTTGGACTTTGTAGGTTAACTAGCGAGCACTTGGACTCTAAGTTACCTAGCGGGCACTTGGACTATCTAGGTTACCTAGCGAGCACTTGGACTATCTAGGTTACCTAGCGGGCCCTTGGACTATGTAGGTTTCCTAGCGGGCACTTGGACTATCTAGGGTAACGAACGGGCACTTGGACTATGTAGATAAACTAGCGGGCACTTGGACAGGCTAGGTTACCTAGAGGGCACTTGGACTATCTAGGTTAACGAACGTGCACTTGGACTATGTAGGTAACCTAGCGGGCACTAGGACTATGTAGGAACTCTATCGGACATTTGGACTACTTAGGTTAACTAGCGGGTACTTGGACTATCTAGGTTACCTAGCGGGCACTTGGACTATGTAGGTTAACAAGCGGGCACTTGGACTATCTAGGTTAACTAGTGGGCCCTTGGACGATGTAGGTTAACTAGCGGGCCCTTGGACTATATAGGTTAACTAGCGGGCCCTTGGACTATGTAGGTTAACTAGCGGGTACTTGGATGATCTAGGTTAACTAGCGGGTAATTGGACTATGTAGGCTAACTAGCGGGCCCTTGGACTATGTAGATTAACTAGCGGCACTTGGACTATCTACGTTAACTAGCAGGCCCTTGGACTATGTATGTTCCAGAGCGGGCACTTGGACTATCTAGGTTCCCTAACTAGCACTTGGACTATGTACGTTAACTAGCGGACACTTGGACGATCTAAGTCAACTAGCGGGTACTTGGACTATGTAGGTTAACTAGCGGGGCCTTGGAATATGTAGATTAACTAGCGGGCCATTGGACTATGTAGATTAACTAACGGCACTTGCACTATCTACGTTAACTAGCGGGCCTTTGCACTATGTAGATTCCCTAGCGGGCACTTGGAATACGTAGGTTCCCTAGCGGGCACTTGGACTACGTATGTACCCTACGGACACTTGAACTATGTAAGTTAACTACCGGGCACATGGACTATGTAGGTTAACTAGCGGACACTTGGACTATCTAGGTTAGCTAGCGGGCATTTGGACTATGTAGGTTAAGGAGCGGACACTTACACTATGTAGGTTACCTATCGGGCACTTGGACTATGAAGGTTAAGTAGCAGGCCCTTGGACTATGTACATACCCCAGCGCGCACTTGGACTATCTAGGTTACCTAGTGGGCACTTGGACTATCTAGGTTAACTAACGGGCACCAGGACTATCTAGGTTAACTAGCGGGCACTTGGACTATGTAGGTTAACTAGCGGGCCCTTGGACTATGTAGATTAACTAGCGGCACTTTGACTATCTACGTTAACTAGCGGGCCCTTGGACTTTGTAGATTCCCTAACGGGCATTTGGACTACGTAGGTTCCCTAGCGGGCATTTGGACTATGTATGTTCCTTAGCGGGCACTTGGACTATGTAGGTTACCTAGCGGGCACTTGGACTATGAAGGTTAACTAGCAGGCCCTTGGACTATGTATATACCCCAGCGTGCACTTGGACTATCTAGGTTACCTAGTGGGCACTTGAACTATCTAGGTTAACTAACGGGCACCAGGACTATCTAGGTTAACTAGCGGGCACTTGGACTATGTAGGTTACCTAGCAGGCACTTGGATTATGAAGGATCCCTAGCGGGCACTTGGACTATGTGCATACCCTAGCGTGCACTGGGACTATCTAGGTTATCTAGCGGGCACTTGGACTATGTACGTTCCCTAGTGGGCACTTGGACTATCTAGGTTAACTAACGGGCACTAGGACTATCTAGGTTAACTAGCGGGCACTTGGACTATCTAGGTTACCTACAGGCACTTGGATTATGAAGGATCCCTAGCGGGCACTTGGACTATCTAGGTTTACTAGAGGGCACATGGACTATGTAGGTTAACTAGCGGACACTTGGACTATGTAGGTTAACTAGCGGTCACTTGGACTATCTAGGTTACCTAGCGGGCACTTGGACTATCTAGGTTACCTAGCGGGCCCTTGGACTATCTAGGTTAACTAGCGGGCCCTTGGACTATCTTGGTTACCTAGCGGGCACTTGGACTATATAGGTTACCTATCGGGCACTTGGACTATGTTGTTTACCTAGTGGGCACTTGGACTATCTAGGTTAACGAACGGGCACTTGGAATATGCAGGTAACCTAGCGGGCACTTGGACTGTCTAGGTTACCTAGCGGGCACTTGGACTTCTAGGTTAACGAACGGGCACTTGGACTATGTAGGTTGCTTACCGGGCATTTGGACTATCTAGTTTAGGTAACGGGCACTTGGACTATCTAGGTTACCTAGCGGGAACTTGAACAATGTAAGTTACCTAGTGGGCACTTGGACTACCTAGGTTACCTAACGGGCACTTTGACTATCTGGGTTACATAGCGGGCACTTGGACTATGTAGGTTAACTAGCAAGCACTTGGACTCTAGGTTACCTAGCGAGCACTTGGACTATCTAGGTTACCTAGCGGGCACTTGGACAGTCTAGGTTACCTAGCGGGCACTTGGACTATGTAGGATCCCTATCGGACATTTGGACTACTTAGGTTACCTAGCGGGCACTTGGACTATCTAGGTTAACTAGCAGGCACTTGGACCATCTAGGTCAACTAGCGGACCTTGGACTATGTAGGTTACCTAGCGGGCACTTGGACTATGTAGGATCCCTATCGGACATTTGGACTACTTAGGTTAACTAGCGGGCACTTGGACTATCTAGGTTAACTAGCGGGCACTTGGACTATCTAGGTCAACTAGCGGGCCCTTGTACTATGTAGGTTAACTAGCGAGCACTTGGACTATCTAGGTTAACTAGCGGACCTTGGACTATGTAGGTTAACTAGCGGGCCCTTGGCTATGTAGGTTAACTAGCGGGCACTTGGACGATCTAGGTTAACTAGAGGGCACATGGACTATCTAGGTTACCTAGCTGGCACTTGAACTATCTACGTTGCCTAGCGGGTTCTTGGAATATGTAGGTTACCTAGCGGGCTGTTGGATTATCTAGGTTACCTAGCGGGCACTTGGACTATCTAGGTTAACTAACGGGCACTTGGACTATGTAGGCTCCCTAGCGGGCCCTTGGACTATGTAAGTTCCCTAGCGGGCACATGGACTATGTGGGTTTCCTGGCGGGTATTTGGACTATCTAGGTTACCTAACTGGCACTTGGACTATGTAGGTTCCCTAGCGGGCCCTTGGATTATGTTGGTTCCCTATCGGGCACTTGGACTCCTTAGGTTAACTAGAGGGCACTTGGACTATCTAGGTTACCTAGCTGGCACTAGAACTATCTTCGTTGCCTAGCGGGTTCTTGGAGTATGTAGGTTACCTTGCGGGCTGTTGGATTATCTAGGTTACCTAGCGGGCACGTGGACTATGTAGGCTCCCTAGCGGGCCCTTGGACTATGTAAGTTCCCTAGCGGGCACATGGACTATGTGGGTTTCCTGGCGGGCATTTGGACTATCTAGGTTGCCTAACTGGCATTTGGACTATGTAGGTTCCCTAGCGGGCACTTGGATTATGTTGGTTCCCTATCGGGTACTTGGACTATGTAGGTTAACTAGAGGGTATTTGGACTATGTTGGTTACCTAGCGGGCACTTGGACTATGTAGGTTCCCTATCGGGCACTTGGAGAATGTAGGTTAACTAGGGGCACTAGGACTATGTAGGTTACCTATCGGGCACTTGGAGATTGTACGTTAACTAGGGGCACTAGGACTATGTAGGTTACCTAGCGGGCCCTTGGACTATCTAGGTTACCTAGCGGGCATTTGGATTATGTTGGCTCCCTAGCGGGCATTTGGACTTTATTGATTACCTAGCGGGCAATTAGACTTTGTAGGTTATCTAGCGGGCACTTTGACTATCTAGGTTACCTAGCTGGCACTTGAAATATCTACATTACCTAGCGGTTACTTGGAGTATGTAGGTTACCTACCGGGCTGTTGGACTATCTACGTTACCTAGCGGGCACTTGGACTATCTAGGTTAACTAGCGGGCCCTTGGACGATGTAGGTTAGCTAGCGGGCCCTTGGGCTATATAGGTTAACTAGCGGGCCTTTGGACTATGTAGGTTAACTAGCATGCACTTGGACGATCTAGGTTAACTAGCGGGTACTTGGACTATGTAGGCTAACTAGCGGGCCCTTGGACTATGTAGATTAACTAGCGGCACTTGGACTATATACGTTAACTAGCGGGCCCTTGGACTATGTAGATTCCCTAGCGGGCACTTGGACTATGTATGTTCCAGAGCGGGCACTTGGACTATCTAGGTTCCCTAACTAACACTTGGACTATGTTGGTTAACTAGCGGACACTTTGACGATATAGGTCAACTAGCGGGACTTGGACTATGTAGGTTAACTCGCGGGCCCTTGGACTATGTAGATTAACTAGCGGCACTTGGACTATCTACGTTAACTAGCGGGCTCTTGCACTATGTAGATTCCCTAGCGGGCACTTGGACTATGTAGGTTCCCTAGCGGGCATTTGGACTATGTGTGTTCCCTAGCGCGCACTTGGACTATGTATGTACTCTACGGACACTTGAACTATGTAAGTTAACTACCGGGCACTTGGACTATGTAGGTTAACTAGCGGACACTTGCACTATGTAGGTTACCTAGCGGGCACTTGGATTATGAAGGTTAAGTAGCAGGCCCTTGGACTATGTACATACCCCAGCGCGCACTTGGACTATCTAGGTTACCTAGTGGGCACTTGGACTATCTAGGTTAACTAACGGGTACCAGGACTATCTAGGTTAACTAGCGGGCACTTGGACTATGTAGGTTAACTAGCGGGCCCTTTGACTATGTAGATTAACTAGCGGCACTTGGACTATCTACGTTAACTAGCGGGCGCTTGGACTATGTAGATTCCCTAGCGGGCACTTGGGCTACGAAGGTTCCCTAGCGGGCATTTGGACTATGTATGTTCCTTAGCGGGCACTTGGACTATGTAGGTTACCTAGCGGGCACTTGGACTATGAAGGTTAACTAGCAGGCCCTTAGACTATGTACATACCCCAGCGTGCACATGGACTATCTACGTTACCTAGTGGGCACTTGGACTATCTAGGTTAACTAACGGGCACCAGGACTATCTAGGTTACCTAGCATGCACTTGGATTATGAATGATCCCTAGTGGGAACTTGGACTATCTAGATTTCCTAGCAGGCACTTGGACTATGTACATACCCTAGCGTGCACTGGGACTATCTAGGTAATCTAGCGCGCACTTGGACTATGTACGTTCCCTAGTGGGCACTTGGACAATCTAGGTTAACTAACGGGCACTAGGACTATCTAGGTTAACTAGCGGGCACTTGGACTATCTAGGTTACCTAGCAGACACTTGGATTATGAAGGATCCCTAGCGGGCACTTGGACTGTCTAGGTTAACTAGAGGGCACTTGGACTATGTAGGTTAACTAGCGGACACTTGGACTATGTAGGTTAACTAGTGGACACTTGGACTATGTAGGTTAACTAGCGGTCACTTGGACTATCTAGGTTACCTAGCGGGCCCTTGGACTATGTAGGTAACCTTACGGGCACTTGGACTGTCTAGGTTACCTAGCGGGCTTTTTAACTATCTAGGTTAACGAATGGGCACTTGGACTATGTAGGGTACCTAGCGGGCACTTGGACTATGTAGGATCACTATCGGACATTTGTACTACTTAGGTTAACTAGCGGGCACTTTGACTATCTAGGTTAATTAGCAGGTACTTGGACTATCTAGGTCAACTAGCGGGCCCTTGTACTATGTACGTTAACTAGCGGGCACTTGGACTATCTAGGTTAACTAGCGGACCGTGGACTATGTAGGTTAACTAGCGGGCACTTGGACTATCTAGGTTTCCTAGCAGGCACTTGGACTATGTACATACCCTAGCGCACTTGGACTATCTAGGTTACCTAGTGGGCACTTGGACTATCTAGGTTAACTAACGGGCACTAGGACTATCTAGGTTAACTAGCGGGCACTAGGACTATCTAGGTTAACTTGCGGGCACTTGGATTATGAAGGATCCCTAGCGGGCACTTGGACTATCTAGGTTATCTAGCGGGCACTTGGGCTATGTAGGTTAACTAGGGGACACTTGCATAATCTAGGTTAACTAGCGGGCCCTTGCACTATGTAGGTTAACTAACGTGCCCATGGATTATGTAGGTTTACTAGCAGGCACTTGGACTATCTAGGTTAACTAGCGGGCACTTGGACTATGTAGGTAACCTAGCGAACACTTGGACTATCTAGGTTACCTAGCAGGCACTTTGACTATCTAGGTTAACTAACGGGCACTTGGACTGTGTAGGTTGCCTGGCGGGCACTTGGACTATGTAGGTTCCCTAGCGGGAACTTGGATTATGTAGGTTAACGAACGGGCACTTGGACTATGTAGGTTACCTAGCCGCCACTTGGACTATCTATGTTAGCTAACAGGCACTTGGACTATCTAGGTTCCCTAGCGGGCACTTGTACTATCTAGGATACCTAGCTGGCACTTGGACTATGTAGGTCAACTCGCGGGCCCTTGGACTACCTAGGTTAGCTAACGGGCACTTAGATTATGTAGGTTAATTAGCGGGCACTTGGAATATGTAGGTTAACTAGCGGACACTTGCACTATGTAGGTTAACTAGTGGGCCTATGCACTATGTAGGTTTACTAGCGGGCCCTTGGACTATCTAGGTTCCCTAAAGGGCACTTGGACTATCTAGGTGACCGAACGGGCACTTGGACTATCTAGGTTACCTAGCAGGTACTTAGAACTATCTAGGTTAACTAGCGGACACTTGCACTATCTAGGTTACCTAGCGGGCACTTGGACTATGTACGTTCCCTAGCGGGCACTTGGACTATCTATGTTAACTAGCGGGCACTTGGAATATGTAGGTTAACTAGCGGACACTTGCACTATGTAGGTTACCTAGCAGGCACTTGGACTATCTAGGTTAACTAGCGGGCACTTGGACTATCTAGGTTAACTAGCGTGCACTTGGACTATGTAGGTTCCTTAGCGGGCACTTGGACGATGTAGGTTAACTAGCGTGCCCTGGACTATCTAGGTTACGTAGCGGGAACTTGGTATGTAGGTTAACTAGCGGGCACTTGGACTATGTAGGTTAACTAGAGGACACTTGGTCTATCTAGGTTAACTAGCGGGCCCTTGGACTATCTAGGTTACCTAGCGGGCACTTGGACTATATAGGTTACCTAGCGGGCACTTGGACTATTAGGGTCCCTAGCGGGCATTTGGACTATAGAGGTTACCTAGCGGGCACTTGGACTATGTAGGTTAACGAACAGGCACTTGGACTATGTAGGTAACCTAGTGTTCACTTGAACTGTCTAGGTTACCTAGCGGGCACTTGGACTTAGTAGGTTTACAAGCGGGCACTTGGACTATCTAGGTTAACTAGCGGGCCCTTGGACAATGTAGGTTAACTAGCGGGCCCTTGGACTATATAGGTTAACTAGCGGGCCCTTGGACTATGTAGGTTAACGAGCGGGCACTTGGACTATGTAGGTTAACTAGCGGTCACTTGGAATATCTAGGTTACCTAGCGGGCACTTGGACTATCTAGGTTACCTAGCGGGCCCTTGGACTATCTAGGTTAACTAGCGGGCTTTGGACTATCTAGGTTACCTAGAGGGCACTTGGACTATATAGGTTACCTAGCGGGCACTTGGACTATGAAGGTTACCTAGTGGGCACTTAGACTATCTAGGTTAACGAACGGGCACTTTGAATATGCAGGTAACCTAGCGGGCACTTGGACTGTCTAGGTTACCTAGCGGGCACTTGGACTTCTAGGTTAACGAACGGGCACTTGGACTATGTAGGTTGCTTACCGGGCACTTGGACTATCTAGGTTAGGTAACGGGCGCTTGGACTATCTAGGTTACCTAGCGGGAACTTGGACAATGTAAGTTACCTAGCGGGCACTTGGACTACCTAGGTTACCTAACGGGTACTTTGACTATCTGGGTTACATAGCGGGCACTTGGACTATGTAGGTTAACTAGCAAGCATTTGGACTCTAGGTTACCTAGCGAGCACTTGGACTATCTAGGTTACCTAGCGGGCACTTGGACTATCTAGGTTAACGAATGGGCACTAGGACTATGTAGGTTACCTAGCGGGAACTTGGACTATGTAGGATCCCTATCGGACATTTGGACTACTTAGGTTACCTAGCGGGCACTTGGACTATCTAGGTTAACTAGCAGGCACTTGGACTATCTAGGTCAACTAGCGGACCTTGGACTACGTAGGTCAACTAGCGAACCCTTGGACTATGTAGGTTAACTAGTGGGCACTTGGACGATCTAGGTTAACTAGAGGACACTTGGACTATCTAGGTTAACTAGCATGCACTTGGATTATCTAGGTTAACTAGCGGGCACTTGGACTATCTAGGTTAGCTAACGGGCACTTGGACTAAGTATGTCCCGTAGTGGGCACATGGACTATCTAGATTAACTAACGGGCACTTGGACTATCTAGGTTAACTAGCGGGCACTTGGACTATCTAGGTTACCTAGCTGGCACTTGCACTATGAATGTTCCCTAGCGGGCAATTGGATTATCTAGGTTACCTAGCGGGCACTTGGACTATGTAGGTCAACAAGCGGGCCCTTGGACTATCTAGGTTAGCTAACTGACACTTGGACTATGTAGGTTAACTAGAGGACACTTGGACAATCTAGGTTAACTAGCGAGCACTTGGACTATCAAAGTTAACAAGTGAGCCCTTGGACTATGTAGGTTACCTAGCGGGCACTTGGGCTATATAGGTTACCTAGCGGTCACTTGGACTATGTAGGTTACCTAGCAGGCACTTGGACTATCTAGGTTAACTAGCGGGCACTTGGACTATCTAGGTTAACTAGCGTGCACTTGGACTATTAGGGTCCCTAGCGGGCATTTGGACTATAGAGGTTACCTAGCGGGCACTTGGACTATGTAGGTTAACGAACAGGCACTTGGACTATGTAGGTTACCTAGCAGGCACTTGGACTATCTAGGTTACCTAGCGGGCACTTGGAATATGTAGGTTAACTAGCGGACACTTGCACTATGTAGGTTACCTAGCAGGCACTTGGACTATCTAGGTTAACTAGCGGGCACTTGGCTATCTAGGTTAACTAGCGTGCACTTGGACTATGTAGGTTACCTAGAGGGCACTTGGAATAAGTAGGTTAACTAGCGGACACTTGCACTATGTAGGTTACCTAGCAGGCACTTCGACTATCTAGGTTAACTAGCGGGCACTTGGACTATCTAGGTTAACTAGCGTGCACTTGGACTATGTAGGTTCCTTAGCGGGCACTTGGACGACGTAGGTTAACTAGCGTGCCCTGGACTATCTAGGTTACGTAGCGGGAACTTGGTATGTAGGTTAACTAGCGGGCACTTGGACTATGTAGGTTAACTAGAGGACACTTGGTCTATCTAGGTTAACTAGCGGGCCCTTGGACTATCTAGGTTACCTAGCGGGCACTTGGACTATATAGGTTACCTAGCGGGCACTTGGACTATTAGGGTCCCTAGCGGGCATTTGGACTATAGAGGTTACCTAGCGGGCACTTGGACTATGTAGGTTAACGAACAGGCACTTGGACTATGTAGGTAACCTAGTGTTCACTTGAACTGTCTAGGTTACCTAGCGGGCACTTGGACTTAGTAGGTTTACAAGCGGGCACTTGGACTATCTAGGTTAACTAGCGGGCCCTTGGACAATGTAGGTTAACTAGCGGGCCCTTGGACTATATAGGTTAACTAGCGGGCCCTTGGACTATGTAGGTTAACGAGCGGGCACTTGGACTATGTAGGTTAACTAGCGGTCACTTGGACTCTCTAGGTTACCTAGCGGGCACTTGGACTATCTAGGTTACCTAGCGGGCCCTTGGACTATCTAGGTTAACTAGCGGGCTTTGGACTATCTAGGTTACCTAGCGGGCACTTGGACTATATAGGTTCCTAGCGGGCATTTGGACTATGAAGGTTACCTAGTGGGCACTTGAACTATCTAGGTTAACGAACGGGCACTTGGAATATGCAGGTAACCTAGCGGGCACTTGGACTGTCTAGGTTACCTAGCGGGCACTTGGACTTCTAGGTTAACGAACGGCCACTTGGACTATGTAGGTTGCTTACCGGGCACTTGGACTATCTAGGTTAGGTAACGGGCACTTGGACTATCTAGGTTACCTAGCGGGAACTTGGACAATGTAAGTTACCTAGCGGGCACTTGGACTACCTAGGTTACCTAACGGGTACTTTGACTATCTGGGTTACATAGCGGGCACTTGGACTATGTAGGTTAACTAGCAAGCACTTGGACTCTAGGTTACCTAGCGAGCACTTGGACTATCTAGGTTACCTAGCGGGCACTTGGACAGTCTAGGTTACCTAGCGGGCACTTGGACTATCTAGGTTAACGAATGGGCACTAGGACTATGTAGGTTACCTAGCGGGCACTTGGACTATGTAGGATCCCTATCGGACATTTGGACTACTTAGGTTACCTAGCGGGCACTTGGACTATCTAGGTTAACTAGCAGGCACTTGGACTATCTAGGTCAACTAGCGGACCTTGGACTACGTAGGTCACCTAGCGAACCCTTGGACTATGTAGGTTAACTAGCGGGCACTTGGACGATCTAGGTTAACTAGAGGACACTTGGACTATCTAGGTTAACTAGCATGCACTTGGATTATCTAGGTTAACTAGCGGGCACTTGGACTATCTAGGTTAGCTAACGGGCACTTGGACTAAGTATGTCCCGTAGTGGGCACATGGACTATCTAGATTAACTAACGGGCACTTGGACTATCTAGGTTAACTAGCGGGCACTTGGACTATCTAGGTTACCTAGCTGGCACTTGCACTATGAATGTTCCCTAGCGGGCAATTGGATTATCTAGGTTACCTAGCGGGCACTTGGACTATGTAGGTCAACAAGCGGGCCCTTGGACTATCTAGGTTAGCTAACTGACACTTGGACTATGTAGGTTAACTAGAAGACACTTGGACAATCTAGGTTAACTAGCGGGCACTTGGACTATCAAAGTTAACAAGTGAGCCCTTGGACTATGTAGGTTACCTAGCGGGCACTTGGGCTATATAGGTTACCTAGCGGTCACTTGGACTATGTAGGTTACCTAGTGGGCACTTGGAATATCTAGGTTAACGAACGGGCACTTGGAATATGCAGGTAACCTAGCGGGCACTTGGACTTCTAGGTAAACTAGAGGACACTTGGACTATCTAGGTTAACTAGCATGCACTTGGACTATCTAGGTTAACTAGCGGGCACTTGGACTATCTAGGTTAGCTAACGGGCACTTGGACTAAGTATGTCCCGTAGTGGGCACATGGACTATCTAGATTAACTAGCGGGCACTTGGACTATCTAGGTTACCTAGCTGGCACTTGGACTATGAATGTTCCCTAGCGGGCAATTGGATTATCTAGATTACCTAGCGGGCACTTGGACTATGTAGGTCAACTAGCGGGCCCTTGGACTATCTAGTTTAGCTAACTGACACTTGGACTACGTAGGTTAACTAGAAGACACTTGGACAATCTAGGTTAACTAGCGGGCACTTGGACTATCAAAGTTAACAAGTGAGCCCTTGGACTATGTAGGTTACCTAGCGGGCACTTGGGCTATATAGGTTACCTAGCGGTCACTTGGACTATGTAGGTAACCTAGTGGGCACTTGGAATATCTAGGTTAACGAACTGGCACTTGGAATATGCAGGTAACCTAGCGGGCACTTGGACATCTAGGTTAACGAACGGGCTCTTGGACTATGTAGGTTGCCTAGCGGGCACTTGGACTATCTAGGTTAACTAGCGGGCAATTGGACTATCTAGGTTAACTAGCGTGCACTTGGACTATGTAGGTTCCTTAGCGGGCACTTGGACGATGTAGGTTAACTAGCGTGCCCTGGACTATCTAGGTTACGTAGCGGGAACTTGGTATGTAGGTTAACTAGCGGGCACTTGGACTATGTAGGTTAACTAGAGGACACTTGGTCTATGTAGGTTAACTAGCGGGCCCTTGGACTATCTAGGTTACCTAGCGGGCACTTGGATTATATAGGTTACCTTGCGGGCACTTAGACTATTAGGGTCCCTAGCGGGCATTTGGACTATAGAGGTTACCTAGCGGGCACTTGGACTATGTAGGTTAACGAACAGGCACTTGGACTATGTAGGTAACCTAGTGTTCACTTGAACTGTCTAGGTTACCTAGGGGGCACTTGGACTTAGTAGGTTTACAAGCGGGCACTTGGACTATCTAGGTTAACTAGCGGGCCCTTGGACAATGTAGGTTAACTAGCGGGCCCTTGGACTATATAGGTTAACTAGCGGGCCCTTGGACTATGTAGGTTAACGAGCGGGCACTTGGACTATGTAGGTTAACTAGCGGTCACTTGGACTATCTAGGTTAACTAGCGGGCTTTGGACTATCTAGGTTACCTAGCGGGCACTTGGACTATATAGGTTACCTAGCGGGCACTTGGACTATGAAGGTTACCTAGTGGGCACTTGAACTATCTAGGTTAACGAACGGGCTCTTGGAATATGCAGGTAACCTAGCGGGCACTTGGACTGTCTAGGTTACCTAGCGGGCACTTGGACTTCTAGGTTAACGAACGGGCACTTGGACTATGTAGGTTGCTTACCGGGCACTTGGACTATCTAGGTTAGGTAACGGGCACTTGAACTATCTAGGTTACCTAGCGGGCACTTGGACAGTCTAGGTTACCTAGCGGGCACTTGGACTATCTAGGTTAACGAATGGGCACTAGGACTATGTAGGTTACCTAGCGGGCACTTGGACTATGTAGGATCCCTATCGGACATTTGGACTACTTAGGTTACCTAGCGTGCAATTGGACTATCTAGGTTAACTAGCAGGCACTTGGACTATCTAGGTCAACTAGCGGACCTTGGACTACGTAGGTCAACTAGCGAACCCTTGGACTATGTAGGTTAACTAGCGGGCACTTGGACGATCTAGGTTAACTAGAGGACACTTGGACTATCTAGGTTAACTAACGGGCACTAGGACTATCTAGGTTAACTTGCGGGCACTTGGACTATCTAGGTTACCTAGCAGGCACTTGGATTATGAAGGATCCCTAGCGGGCACTTGGACTATCTAGGTTAACTAGCGTGCACTTGGACTATGTAGGTTCCTTAGCGGGCACTTGGACGATGTAGGTTAACTAGCGTGCCCTGGACTATCTAGGTTACGTAGCGGGAACTTGGTATGTAGGTTAACTAGCGGGCACTTGGACTATGTAGGTTAACTAGAGGACACTTGGTCTATGTAGGTTAACTAGCGGGCCCTTGGACTATCTAGGTTACCTAGCGGGCACTTGGATTATATAGGTTACCTAGCGGGCACTTAGACTATTAGGGTCCCTAGCGGGCATTTGGACTATAGAGGTTACCTAGCGGGCACTTGGACTATGTAGGTTAACGAACAGGCACTTGGACTATGTAGGTAACCTAGTCTTCACTTGAACTGTCTAGGTTACCTAGGGGGTACTTGGACTTAGTAGGTTTACAAGCGGGCACTTGGACTATCTAGGTTAACTAGCGGGCCCTTGGACAATGTAGGTTAACTAGCGGGCCCTTGGACTATATAGGTTAACTAGCGGGCCCTTGGACTATGTAGGTTAACGAGCGGGCACTTGGACTATGTAGGTTAACTAGCGGTCACTTGGACTATCTAGGTTAACTAGCGGGCTTTGGACTATCTAGGTTACCTAGCGGTCACTTGGACTATCTAGGTTACCTAGCGGGCCCTTGGACTATGTAGGTAACCTTACGGGCACTTGGACTGTCTAGGTTACCTAGCGGGCTTTTTAACTATCTAGGTTAACGAATGGGCACTTGGACTATGTAGGGTACCTAGCGGGCACTTGGACTATGTAGGATCACTATCGGACATTTGTACTACTTAGGTTAACTAGCGGGCACTTTGACTATCTAGGTTAATTAGCAGGTACTTGGACTATCTAGGTCAACTAGCGGGCCCTTGTACTATGTACGTTAACTAGCGGGCACTTGGACTATCTAGGTTAACTAGCGGACCGTGGACTATGTAGGTTAACTAGCGGGCACTTGGACTATCTAGGTTTCCTAGCAGGCACTTGGACTATGTACATACCCTAGGGCACTTGGACTATCTAGGTTACCTAGTGGGCACTTGGACTATCTAGGTTAACTAACGGGCACTAGGACTATCTAGGTTAACTAGCGGGCACTAGGACTATCTAGGTTAACTTGCGGGCACTTGGATTATGAAGGATCCCTAGCGGGCACTTGGACTATCTAGGTTATCTAGCGGGCACTTGGGCTATGTAGGTTAACTAGGGGACACTTGCACAATCTAGGTTAACTAGCGGGCCCTTGCACTATGTAGGTTAACTAACGGGCCCATGGATTATGTAGGTTTACTAGCAGGCACTTGGACTATCTAGGTTAACTAGCGGGCACTTGGACTATGTAGGTAACCTAGCGAACACTTGGACTATCTAGGTTACCTAGCAGGCACTTTGACTATCTAGGTTAACTAACGGGCACTTGGACTATCTAGGTTACCTAGCAGGTACTTAGAACTATCTAGGTTAACTAGCGGACACTTGCACTATCTAGGTTACCTAGCGGGCACTTGGACTATGTACGTTCCCTAGCGGGCACTTGGACTATCTATGTTAACTAGCGGGCACTTGGAATATGTAGGTTAACTAGCGGACACTTGCACTATGTAGGTTACCTAGCAGGCACTTGGACTATCTAGGTTAACTAGCGGGCACTTGGACTATCTAGGTTAACTAGCGTGCACTTGGACTATGTAGGTTCCTTAGCGGGCACTTGGACGATGTAGGTTAACTAGCGTGCCCTGGACTATCTAGGTTACGTAGCGGGAACTTGGTATGTAGGTTAACTAGCGGGCACTTGGACTATGTAGGTTAACTAGAGGACACTTGGTCTATCTAGGTTAACTAGCGGGCCCTTGGACTATCTAGGTTACCTAGCGGGCACTTGGACTATATAGGTTACCTAGCGGGCACTTGGACTATTAGGGTCCCTAGCGGGCATTTGGACTATAGAGGTTACCTAGCGGGCACTTGGACTATGTAGGTTAACGAACAGGCACTTGGACTATGTAGGTAACCTAGTGTTCACTTGAACTGTCTAGGTTACCTAGCGGGCACTTGGACTTAGTAGGTTTACAAGCGGGCACTTGGACTATCTAGGTTAACTAGCGGGCCCTTGGACAATGTAGGTTAACTAGCGGGCCCTTGGACTATATAGGTTAACTAGCGGGCCCTTGGACTATGTAGGTTAACGAGCGGGCACTTGGACTATGTAGGTTAACTAGCGGTCACTTGGAATATCTAGGTTACCTAGCGGGCACTTGGACTATCTAGGTTACCTAGCGGGCCCTTGGACTATCTAGGTTAACTAGCGGGCTTTGGACTATCTAGGTTACCTAGAGGGCACTTGGACTATATAGGTTACCTAGCGGGCACTTGGACTATGAAGGTTACCTAGTGGGCACTTAGACTATCTAGGTTAACGAACGGGCACTTTGAATATGCAGGTAACCTAGCGGGCACTTGGACTGTCTAGGTTACCTAGCGGGCATTTGGACTTCTAGGTTAACGAACGGGCACTTGGACTATGTAGGTTGCTTACCGGGCACTTGGACTATCTAGGTTAGGTAACGGGCGCTTGGACTATCTAGGTTACCTAGCGGGAACTTGGACAATGTAAGTTACCTAGCGGGCACTTGGACTACCTAGGTTACCTAACGGGTACTTTGACTATCTGGGTTACATAGCGGGCACTTGGACTATGTAGGTTAACTAGCAAGCATTTGGACTCTAGGTTACCTAGCGAGCACTTGGACTATCTAGGTTACCTAGCGGGCACTTGGACTATCTAGGTTAACGAATGGGCACTAGGACTATGTAGGTTACCTAGCGGGAACTTGGACTATGTAGGATCCCTATCGGACATTTGGACTACTTAGGTTACCTAGCGGGCACTTGGACTATCTAGGTTAACTAGCAGGCACTTGGACTATCTAGGTCAACTAGCGGACCTTGGACTACGTAGGTCAACTAGCGAACCCTTGGACTATGTAGGTTAACTAGTGGGCACTTGGACGATCTAGGTTAACTAGAGGACACTTGGACTATCTAGGTTAACTAGCATGCACTTGGATTATCTAGGTTAACTAGCGGGCACTTGGACTATCTAGGTTAGCTAACGGGCACTTGGACTAAGTATGTCCCGTAGTGGGCACATGGACTATCTAGATTAACTAACGGGCACTTGGACTATCTAGGTTAACTAGCGGGCACTTGGACTATCTAGGTTACCTAGCTGGCACTTGCACTATGAATGTTCCCTAGCGGGCAATTGGATTATCTAGGTTACCTAGCGGGCACTTGGACTATGTAGGTCAACAAGCGGGCCCTTGGACTATCTAGGTTAGCTAACTGACACTTGGACTATGTAGGTTAACTAGAGGACACTTGGACAATCTAGGTTAACTAGCGAGCACTTGGACTATCAAAGTTAACAAGTGAGCCCTTGGACTATGTAGGTTACCTAGCGGGCACTTGGGCTATATAGGTTACCTAGCGGTCACTTGGACTATGTAGGTTACCTAGCAGGCACTTGGACTATCTAGGTTAACTAGCGGGCACTTGGACTATCTAGGTTAACTAGCGTGCACTTGGACTATTAGGGTCCCTAGCGGGCATTTGGACTATAGAGGTTACCTAGCGGGCACTTGGACTATGTAGGTTAACGAACAGGCACTTGGACTATGTAGGTTACCTAGCAGGCACTTGGACTATCTAGGTTACCTAGCGGGCACTTGGAATATGTAGGTTAACTAGCGGACACTTGCACTATGTAGGTTACCTAGCAGGCACTTGGACTATCTAGGTTAACTAGCGGGCACTTGGCTATCTAGGTTAACTAGCGTGCACTTGGACTATGTAGGTTACCTAGAGGGCACTTGGAATAAGTAGGTTAACTAGCGGACACTTGCACTATGTAGGTTACCTAGCAGGCACTTCGACTATCTAGGTTAACTAGCGGGCACTTGGACTATCTAGGTTAACTAGCGTGCACTTGGACTATGTAGGTTCCTTAGCGGGCACTTGGACGACGTAGGTTAACTAGCGTGCCCTGGACTATCTAGGTTACGTAGCGGGAACTTGGTATGTAGGTTAACTAGCGGGCACTTGGACTATGTAGGTTAACTAGAGGACACTTGGTCTATCTAGGTTAACTAGCGGGCCCTTGGACTATCTAGGTTACCTAGCGGGCACTTGGACTATATAGGTTACCTAGCGGGCACTTGGACTATTAGGGTCCCTAGCGGGCATTTGGACTATAGAGGTTACCTAGCGGGCACTTGGACTATGTAGGTTAACGAACAGGCACTTGGACTATGTAGGTAACCTAGTGTTCACTTGAACTGTCTAGGTTACCTAGCGGGCACTTGGACTTAGTAGGTTTACAAGCGGGCACTTGGACTATCTAGGTTAACTAGCGGGCCCTTGGACAATGTAGGTTAACTAGCGGGCCCTTGGACTATATAGGTTAACTAGCGGGCCCTTGGACTATGTAGGTTAACGAGCGGGCACTTGGACTATGTAGGTTAACTAGCGGTCACTTGGACTCTCTAGGTTACCTAGCGGGCACTTGGACTATCTAGGTTACCTAGCGGGCCCTTGGACTATCTAGGTTAACTAGCGGGCTTTGGACTATCTAGGTTACCTAGCGGGCACTTGGACTATATAGGTTCCTAGCGGGCACTTGGACTATGAAGGTTACCTAGTGGGCACTTGAACTATCTAGGTTAACGAACGGGCACTTGGAATATGCAGGTAACCTAGCGGGCACTTGGACTGTCTAGGTTACCTAGCGGGCACTTGGACTTCTAGGTTAAAGAACGGCCACTTGGACTATGTAGGTTGCTTACCGGGCACTTGGACTATCTAGGTTAGGTAACGGGCACTTGGACTATCTAGGTTACCTAGCGGGAACTTGGACAATGTAAGTTACCTAGCGGGCACTTGGACTACCTAGGTTACCTAACGGGTACTTTGACTATCTGGGTTACATAGCGGGCACTTGGACTATGTAGGTTAACTAGCAAGCACTTGGACTCTAGGTTACCTAGCGAGCACTTGGACTATCTAGGTTACCTAGCGGGCACTTGGACAGTCTAGGTTACCTAGCGGGCACTTGGACTATCTAGGTTAACGAATGGGCACTAGGACTATGTAGGTTACCTAGCGGGCACTTGGACTATGTAGGATCCCTATCGGACATTTGGACTACTTAGGTTACCTAGCGGGCACTTGGACTATCTAGGTTAACTAGCAGGCACTTGGACTATCTAGGTCAACTAGCGGACCTTGGACTACGTAGGTCACCTAGCGAACCCTTGGACTATGTAGGTTAACTAGCGGGCACTTGGACGATCTAGGTTAACTAGAGGACACTTGGACTATCTAGGTTAACTAGCATGCACTTGGATTATCTAGGTTAACTAGCGGGCACTTGGACTATCTAGGTTAGCTAACGGGCACTTGGACTAAGTATGTCCCGTAGTGGGCACATGGACTATCTAGATTAACTAACGGGCACTTGGACTATCTAGGTTAACTAGCGGGCACTTGGACTATCTAGGTTACCTAGCTGGCACTTGCACTATGAATGTTCCCTAGCGGGCAATTGGATTATCTAGGTTACCTAGCGGGCACTTGGACTATGTAGGTCAACAAGCGGGCCCTTGGACTATCTAGGTTAGCTAACTGACACTTGGACTATGTAGGTTAACTAGAAGACACTTGGACAATCTAGGTTAACTAGCGGGCACTTGGACTATCAAAGTTAACAAGTGAGCCCTTGGACTATGTAGGTTACCTAGCGGGCACTTGGGCTATATAGGTTACCTAGCGGTCACTTGGACTATGTAGGTTACCTAGTGGGCACTTGGAATATCTAGGTTAACGAACGGGCACTTGGAATATGCAGGTAACCTAGCGGGCACTTGGACTTCTAGGTAAACTAGAGGACACTTGGACTATCTAGGTTAACTAGCATGCACTTGGACTATCTAGGTTAACTAGCGGGCACTTGGACTATCTAGGTTAGCTAACGGGCACTTGGACTAAGTATGTCCCGTAGTGGGCACATGGACTATCTAGATTAACTAGCGGGCACTTGGACTATCTAGGTTACCTAGCTGGCACTTGGACTATGAATGTTCCCTAGCGGGCAATTGGATTATCTAGATTACCTAGCGGGCACTTGGACTATGTAGGTCAACTAGCGGGCCCTTGGACTATCTAGTTTAGCTAACTGACACTTGGACTACGTAGGTTAACTAGAAGACACTTGGACAATCTAGGTTAACTAGCGGGCACTTGGACTATCAAAGTTAACAAGTGAGCCCTTGGACTATGTAGGTTACCTAGCGGGCACTTGGGCTATATAGGTTACCTAGCGGTCACTTGGACTATGTAGGTAACCTAGTGGGCACTTGGAATATCTAGGTTAACGAACTGGCACTTGGAATATGCAGGTAACCTAGCGGGCACTTGGACATCTAGGTTAACGAACGGGCTCTTGGACTATGTAGGTTGCCTAGCGGGCACTTGGACTATCTAGGTTAACTAGCGGGCAATTGGACTATCTAGGTTAACTAGCGTGCACTTGGACTATGTAGGTTCCTTAGCGGGCACTTGGACGATGTAGGTTAACTAGCGTGCCCTGGACTATCTAGGTTACGTAGCGGGAACTTGGTATGTAGGTTAACTAGCGGGCACTTGGACTATGTAGGTTAACTAGAGGACACTTGGTCTATGTAGGTTAACTAGCGGGCCCTTGGACTATCTAGGTTACCTAGCGGGCACTTGGATTATATAGGTTACCTTGCGGGCACTTAGACTATTAGGGTCCCTAGCGGGCATTTGGACTATAGAGGTTACCTAGCGGGCACTTGGACTATGTAGGTTAACGAACAGGCACTTGGACTATGTAGGTAACCTAGTGTTCACTTGAACTGTCTAGGTTACCTAGGGGGCACTTGGACTTAGTAGGTTTACAAGCGGGCACTTGGACTATCTAGGTTAACTAGCGGGCCCTTGGACAATGTAGGTTAACTAGCGGGCCCTTGGACTATATAGGTTAACTAGCGGGCCCTTGGACTATGTAGGTTAACGAGCGGGCACTTGGACTATGTAGGTTAACTAGCGGTCACTTGGACTATCTAGGTTAACTAGCGGGCTTTGGACTATCTAGGTTACCTAGCGGGCACTTGGACTATATAGGTTACCTAGCGGGCACTTGGACTATGAAGGTTACCTAGTGGGCACTTGAACTATCTAGGTTAACGAACGGGCTCTTGGAATATGCAGGTAACCTAGCGGGCACTTGGACTGTCTAGGTTACCTAGCGGGCACTTGGACTTCTAGGTTAACGAACGGGCACTTGGACTATGTAGGTTGCTTACCGGGCACTTGGACTATCTAGGTTAGGTAACGGGCACTTGGACTATCTAGGTTACCTAGCGGGAACTTGGACAATGTAAGTTACCTAGCGGGCACTTGGACTACCTAGGTTACCTAACGGGTACTTTGACTATCTGGGTTACATAGCGGGCACTTGGACTATGTAGGTTAACTAGCAAGCACTTGGACTCTAGGTTACCTAGCGAGCACTTGAACTATCTAGGTTACCTAGCGGGCACTTGGACAGTCTAGGTTACCTAGCGGGCACTTGGACTATCTAGGTTAACGAATGGGCACTAGGACTATGTAGGTTACCTAGCGGGCACTTGGACTATGTAGGATCCCTATCGGACATTTGGACTACTTAGGTTACCTAGCGTGCAATTGGACTATCTAGGTTAACTAGCAGGCACTTGGACTATCTAGGTCAACTAGCGGACCTTGGACTACGTAGGTCACCTAGCGAACCCTTGGACTATGTAGGTTAACTAGCGGGCACTTGGACGATCTAGGTTAACTAGAGGACACTTGGACTATCTAGGTTAACTAGCATGCACTTGGATTATCTAGGTTAACTAGCGGGCACTTGGACTATCTAGGTTAGCTAACGGGCACTTGGACTAAGTATGTCCCGTAGTGGGCACATGGACTATCTAGATTAACTAACGGGCACTTGGACTATCTAGGTTAACTAGCGGGCACTTGGACTATCTAGGTTACCTAGCTGGCACTTGCACTATGAATGTTCCCTAGCGGGCAATTGGATTATCTAGGTTACCTAGCGGGCACTTGGACTATGTAGGTCAACAAGCGGGCCCTTGGACTATCTAGGTTAGCTAACTGACACTTGGACTATGTAGGTTAACTAGAAGACACTTGGACAATCTAGGTTAACTAGCGGGCACTTGGACTATCAAAGTTAACAAGTGAGCCCTTGGACTATGTAGGTTACCTAGCGGGCACTTGGGCTATATAGGTTACCTAGCGGTCACTTGGACTATGTAGGTTACCTAGTGGGCACTTGGAATATCTAGGTTAACGAACGGGCACTTGGAATATGCAGGTAACCTAGCGGGCACTTGGACTTCTAGGTAAACTAGAGGACACTTGGACTATCTAGGTTAACTAGCATGCACTTGGACTATCTAGGTTAACTAGCGGGCACTTGGACTATCTAGGTTAGCTAACGGGCACTTGGACTAAGTATGTCCCGTAGTGGGCACATGGACTATCTAGATTAACTAGCGGGCACTTGGACTATCTAGGTTACCTAGCTGGCACTTGGACTATGAATGTTCCCTAGCGGGCAATTGGATTATCTAGATTACCTAGCGGGCACTTGGACTATGTAGGTCAACTAGCGGGCCCTTGGACTATCTAGTTTAGCTAACTGACACTTGGACTACGTAGGTTAACTAGAAGACACTTGGACAATCTAGGTTAACTAGCGGGCACTTGGACTATCAAAGTTAACAAGTGAGCCCTTGGACTATGTAGGTTACCTAGCGGGCACTTGGGCTATATAGGTTACCTAGCGGTCACTTGGACTATGTAGGTAACCTAGTGGGCACTTGGAATATCTAGGTTAACGAACTGGCACTTGGAATATGCAGGTAACCTAGCGGGCACTTGGACATCTAGGTTAACGAACGGGCTCTTGGACTATGTAGGTTGCCTAGCGGGCACTTGGACTATCTAGGTTAACTAGCGGGCAATTGGACTATCTAGGTTAACTAGCGTGCACTTGGACTATGTAGGTTCCTTAGCGGGCACTTGGACGATGTAGGTTAACTAGCGTGCCCTGGACTATCTAGGTTACGTAGCGGGAACTTGGTATGTAGGTTAACTAGCGGGCACTTGGACTATGTAGGTTAACTAGAGGACACTTGGTCTATGTAGGTTAACTAGCGGGCCCTTGGACTATCTAGGTTACCTAGCGGGCACTTGGATTATATAGGTTACCTTGCGGGCACTTAGACTATTAGGGTCCCTAGCGGGCATTTGGACTATAGAGGTTACCTAGCGGGCACTTGGACTATGTAGGTTAACGAACAGGCACTTGGACTATGTAGGTAACCTAGTGTTCACTTGAACTGTCTAGGTTACCTAGGGGGCACTTGGACTTAGTAGGTTTACAAGCGGGCACTTGGACTATCTAGGTTAACTAGCGGGCCCTTGGACAATGTAGGTTAACTAGCGGGCCCTTGGACTATATAGGTTAACTAGCGGGCCCTTGGACTATGTAGGTTAACGAGCGGGCACTTGGACTATGTAGGTTAACTAGCGGTCACTTGGACTATCTAGGTTAACTAGCGGGCTTTGGACTATCTAGGTTACCTAGCGGGCACTTGGACTATATAGGTTACCTAGCGGGCACTTGGACTATGAAGGTTACCTAGTGGGCACTTGAACTATCTAGGTTAACGAACGGGCTCTTGGAATATGCAGGTAACCTAGCGGGCACTTGGACTGTCTAGGTTACCTAGCGGGCACTTGGACTTCTAGGTTAACGAACGGGCACTTGGACTATGTAGGTTGCTTACCGGGCACTTGGACTATCTAGGTTAGGTAACGGGCACTTGGACTATCTAGGTTACCTAGCGGGAACTTGGACAATGTAAGTTACCTAGCGGGCACTTGGACTACCTAGGTTACCTAACGGGTACTTTGACTATCTGGGTTACATAGCGGGCACTTGGACTATGTAGGTTAACTAGCAAGCACTTGGACTCTAGGTTACCTAGCGAGCACTTGAACTATCTAGGTTACCTAGCGGGCACTTGGACAGTCTAGGTTACCTAGCGGGCACTTGGACTATCTAGGTTAACGAATGGGCACTAGGACTATGTAGGTTACCTAGCGGGCACTTGGACTATGTAGGATCCCTATCGGACATTTGGACTACTTAGGTTACCTAGCGTGCAATTGGACTATCTAGGTTAACTAGCAGGCACTTGGACTATCTAGGTCAACTAGCGGACCTTGGACTACGTAGGTCAACTAGCGAACCCTTGGACTATGTAGGTTAACTAGCGGGCACTTGGACGATCTAGGTTAACTAGAGGACACTTGGACTATCTAGGTTAACTAACGGGCACTAGGACTATCTAGGTTAACTTGCGGGCACTTGGACTATCTAGGTTACCTAGCAGGCACTTGGATTATGAAGGATCCCTAGCGGGCACTTGGACTATCTAGGTTAACTAGCGTGCACTTGGACTATGTAGGTTCCTTAGCGGGCACTTGGACGATGTAGGTTAACTAGCGTGCCCTGGACTATCTAGGTTACGTAGCGGGAACTTGGTATGTAGGTTAACTAGCGGGCACTTGGACTATGTAGGTTAACTAGAGGACACTTGGTCTATGTAGGTTAACTAGCGGGCCCTTGGACTATCTAGGTTACCTAGCGGGCACTTGGATTATATAGGTTACCTAGCGGGCACTTAGACTATTAGGGTCCCTAGCGGGCATTTGGACTATAGAGGTTACCTAGCGGGCACTTGGACTATGTAGGTTAACGAACAGGCACTTGGACTATGTAGGTAACCTAGTCTTCACTTGAACTGTCTAGGTTACCTAGGGGGCACTTGGACTTAGTAGGTTTACAAGCGGGCACTTGGACTATCTAGGTTAACTAGCGGGCCCTTGGACAATGTAGGTTAACTAGCGGGCCCTTGGACTATATAGGTTAACTAGCGGGCCCTTGGACTATGTAGGTTAACGAGCGGGCACTTGGACTATGTAGGTTAACTAGCGGTCACTTGGACTATCTAGGTTAACTAGCGGGCTTTGGACTATCTAGGTTACCTAGCGGGCACTTGGACTATATAGGTTACCTAGCGGGCACTTGGACTATGAAGGTTACCTAGTGGGCACTTGAACTATCTAGGTTAACGAACGGGCACTTGGAATATGCAGGTAACCTAGCGGGCACTTGGACTGTCTAGGTTACCTAGCGGGCACTTGGACTTCTAGGTTAACGAACGGGCACTTGGACTATGTAGGTTGCTTACCGGGCACTTGGACTATCTAGGTTAGGTAACGGGCACTTGGACTATCTAGGTTACCTAGCGGGAACTTGGACAATGTAAGTTACCTAGCGGGCACTTGGACTACCTAGGTTACCTAACGGGTACTTTGACTATCTGGGTTACATAGCGGGCACTTGGACTATGTAGGTTAACTAGCAAGCACTTGGACTCTAGGTTACCTAGCGAGCACTTGAACTATCTAGGTTACCTAGCGGGCACTTGGACAGTCTAGGTTACCTAGCGGGCACTTGGACTATCTAGGTTAACGAATGGGCACTAGGACTATGTAGGTTACCTAGCGGGCACTTGGACTATGTAGGATCCCTATCAGACATTTGGACTACTTAGGTTACCTAGCGGGCAATTGGACTATCTAGGTTAACTAGCAGGCACTTGGACTATCTAGGTCAACTAGCGGACCTTGGACTACGTAGGTCAACTAGCGAACCCTTGGACTATGTAGGTTAACTAGCGGGCACTTGGACGATCTAGGTTAACTAGAGGACACTTGGACTATCTAGGTTAACTAACGGGCACTAGGACTATCTAGGTTAACTTGCGGGCACTTGGACTATCTAGGTTACCTAGCAGGCACTTGGATTATGAAGGATCCCTAGCGGGCACTTGGACTATCTAGGTTATCTAGCGGGCACTTGGGCTATGTAGGTTAACTAGGGGACACTTGCACAATCTAGGTTAACTAGCGGGCCCTTGCACTATGTAGGTTAACTAACGGGCCCATGGATTATGTAGGTTTACTAGCAGGCACTTGGACTATCTAGGTTAACTAGCGGGCACTTGGACTATGTAGTTTCCCTAGCGGGCATTTGGACTATTTAGTTTACCAAGCGGGCACTTGGACTATGTAGGTAACCTAGCGAGCACTTGGACTATCTAGGTTACCTAGCAGGCACTTTGACTATCTAGGTTAACTAACGGGCACTTGGACTGTGTAGGTTGCCTGGCGGGCACTTGGACTATGTAGGTTCCCTAGGGGGAACTTGGATTATGTAGGTTAACGAACGGGCACTTGGACTATGTAGGTTACCTAGCCGCCACTTGGACTATCTATGTTAGCTAACAGGCACTTGGACTATCTAGGTTCCCTAGCGGGCACTTGTACTATCTAGGATACCTAGCTGGCACTTGGACTATGTAGGTCAACTCGCGGGCCCTTGGACTACCTAGGTTAGCTAACGGGCACTTAGATTATGTAGGTTAACTAGCGGGCACTTGGAATATGTAGGTTAACTAGCGGACACTTGCACTATGTAGGTTAACTAGTGGGCCTATGCACTATGTAGGTTTACTAGCAGGCCCTTGGACTATCTAGGTTCCCTAAAGGGCACTTGGACTATCTAGGTGACCGAACGGGCACTTGGACTATCTAGGTTACCTAGCAGGTACTTAGAACTATCTAGGTTAACTAGCGGACACTTGCACTATCTAGGTTACCTAGCGGGCACTTGGGCTATGTACGTTCCCTAGCGGGCACTTGGACTATCTATGTTAACTAGCGGGCACTTGGAATATGTAGGTTAACTAGCGGACACTTGCACTATGTAGGTTACCTAGCAGGCACTTGGACTATCTAGGTTAACTAGCGGGCACTTGGACTATCTAGGTTAACTAGCGTGCACTTGGACTATGTAGGTTCCTTAGCGGGCACTTGGACGATGTAGGTTAACTAGCGTGCCCTGGACTATCTAGGTTACGTAGCGGGAACTTGGTATGTAGGTTAACTAGCGGGCACTTGGACTATGTAGGTTAACTAGAGGACACTTGGTCTATCTAGGTTAACTAGCGGGCCCTTGGACTATCTAGGTTACCTAGCGGGCACTTGGACTATATAGGTTACCTAGCGGGCACTTGGACTATTAGGGTCCCTAGCGGGCATTTGGACTATAGAGGTTACCTAGCGGGCACTTGGACTATGTAGGTTAACGAACAGGCACTTGGACTATGTAGGTAACCTAGTGTTCACTTGAACTGTCTAGGTTACCTAGCGGGCACTTGGACTTAGTAGGTTTACAAGCGGGCACTTGGACTGTCTAGGTTAACTAGCGGGCCCTTGGACAATGTAGGTTAACTAGCGGGCCCTTGGACTATATAGGTTAACTAGCAGGCCCTTGGACTATGTAGGTTAACGGGCGGGCACTTGGACTATGTAGGTTAGGTAACGGGCACTTGGACTATCTAGGTTACCTAGCGGGAACTTGGACAATGTAAGTTACCTAGCGGGCACTTGGACTACCTAGGTTACCTAACGGGTACTTTGACTATCTGGGTTACATAGCGGGCACTTGGACTATGTAGGTTAACTAGCAAGCACTTGGACTCTAGGTTACCTAGCGAGCACTTGGACTATCTAGGTTACCTAGCGGGCACTTGGACAGTCTAGGTTACCTAGCGGGCACTTGGACTATCTAGGTTAACGAATGGGCACTAGGACTATGTAGGTTACCTAGCGGGCACTTGGACTATGTAGGATCCCTATCGGACATTTGGACTACTTAGGTTACCTAGCGGGCACTTGGACTATCTAGGTTAACTAGCAGGCACTTGGACTATCTAGGTCAACTAGCGGACCTTGGACTACGTAGGTCAACTAGCGAACCCTTGGACTATGTAGGTTAACTAGCGGGCACTTGGACGATCTAGGTTAACTAGAGGACACTTGGACTATCTAGGTTAACTAACGGGCACTAGGACTATCTAGGTTAACTTGCGGGCTCTTGGACTATCTAGGTTACCTAGCAGGCACTTGGATTATGAAGGATCCCTAGCGGGCACTTGGACTATCTAGGTTATCTAGCGGGCACTTGGGCTATGTAGGTTAACTAGGGGACACTTGCACAATCTAGGTTAACTAGCGGGCCCTTGCACTATGTAGGTTAACTAACGGGCCCATGGATTATGTAGGTTTACTAGCAGGCACTTGGACTATCTAGGTTAACTAGCGGGCACTTGGACTATGTAGTTTCCCTAGCGGGCATTTGGACTATTTAGTTTACCAAGCGGGCACTTGGACTATGTAGGTAACCTAGCGAGCACTTGGACTATCTAGGTTACCTAGCAGGCACTTTGACTATCTAGGTTAACTAACGGGCACTTGGACTGTGTAGGTTGCCTGGCGGGCACTTGGACTATGTAGGTTCCCTAGGGGGAACTTGGATTATGTAGGTTAACGAACGGGCACTTGGACTATGTAGGTTACCTAGCCGCCACTTGGACTATCTATGTTAGCTAACAGGCACTTGGACTATCTAGGTTCCCTAGCGGGCACTTGTACTATCTAGGATACCTAGCTGGCACTTGGACTATGTAGGTCAACTCGCGGGCCCTTGGACTACCTAGGTTAGCTAACGGGCACTTAGATTATGTAGGTTAACTAGCGGGCACTTGGAATATGTAGGTTAACTAGCGGACACTTGCACTATGTAGGTTAACTAGTGGGCCTATGCACTATGTAGGTTTACTAGCAGGCCCTTGGACTATCTAGGTTCCCTAAAGGGCACTTGGACTATCTAGGTGACCGAACGGGCACTTGGACTATCTAGGTTACCTAGCAGGTACTTAGAACTATCTAGGTTAACTAGCGGACACTTGCACTATCTAGGTTACCTAGCGGGCACTTGGGCTATGTACGTTCCCTAGCGGGCACTTGGACTATCTATGTTAACTAGCGGGCACTTGGAATATGTAGGTTAACTAGCGGACACTTGCACTATGTAGGTTACCTAGCAGGCACTTGGACTATCTAGGTTAACTAGCGGGCACTTGGACTATCTAGGTTAACTAGCGTGCACTTGGACTATGTAGGTTCCTTAGCGGGCACTTGGACGATGTAGGTTAACTAGCGTGCCCTGGACTATCTAGGTTACGTAGCGGGAACTTGGTATGTAGGTTAACTAGCGGGCACTTGGACTATGTAGGTTAACTAGAGGACACTTGGTCTATCTAGGTTAACTAGCGGGCCCTTGGACTATCTAGGTTACCTAGCGGGCACTTGGACTATATAGGTTACCTAGCGGGCACTTGGACTATTAGGGTCCCTAGCGGGCATTTGGACTATAGAGGTTACCTAGCGGGCACTTGGACTATGTAGGTTAACGAACAGGCACTTGGACTATGTAGGTAACCTAGTGTTCACTTGAACTGTCTAGGTTACCTAGCGGGCACTTGGACTTAGTAGGTTTACAAGCGGGCACTTGGACTATCTAGGTTAACTAGCGGGCCCTTGGACAATGTAGGTTAACTAGCGGGCCCTTGGACTATATAGGTTAACTAGCGGGCCCTTGGACTATGTAGGTTAACGAGCGGGCACTTGGACTATGTAGGTTAGGTAACGGGCACTTGGACTATCTAGGTTACCTAGCGGGAACTTGGACAATGTAAGTTACCTAGCGGGCACTTGGACTATCTAGGTTAACGAACGGGCACTTGGAATATGCAGGTAACCTAGCGGGCACTTGGACTGTCTAGGTTACCTAGCAGGCACTTGGACTATCTATGTTAACTAGCGGGCACTTGGACTATCTAGGTTAGCTAACGGGCCCTTGGACTAAGTATGTCCCGTAGTGGGCACATGGACTATCTAGCTTAACTAACGGGCACTTGGACTATCTAGGTTAACTAGCGGGCACTTGGACTATCTAGGTTACCTAGCTGGCACTTGCACTATGAATGTTCCCTAGCGGGCAATTGGATTATCTAGGTTACCTAGCGGGCACTTGGACTATGTAGGTCAACAAGCGGGCCCTTGGACTATCTAGTTTAGCTAACTGACACTTGGACTATGTAGGTTAACTAGAAGACACTTGGACAATCTAGGTTAACTAGCGGGCACTTGGACTATCAAAGTTAACAAGTGAGCCCTTGGACTATGTAGGTTACCTAGCGGGCACTTGGGCTATATAGGTTACCTAGCGGTCACTTGGACTATGTAGGTTACCTAGTGGGCACTTGGAATATCTAGGTTAACGAACGGGCACTTGGAATATGCAGGTAACCTAGCGGGCACTTGGACTTCTAGGTTAACTAGAGGACACTTGGACTATCTAGGTTAACTAGCATGCACTTGGACTATCTAGGCTAACTAGCGGGCACTTGGACTATCTAGGTTAGCTAATGGGCACTTGGACTAAGTATGTCCCGTAGTGGGCACATGGACTATCTAGATTAACTAGCGGGCACTTGGACTATCTAGGTTACCTAGCTGGCACTTGGACTATGAATGTTCCCTAGCGGGCAATTGGATTATCTAGATTACCTAGCGGGCACTTGGACTATGTAGGTCAACTAGCGGGCCCTTGGACTATCTAGTTTAGCTAACTGACACTTGGACTATGTAGGTTAACTAGAAGACACTTGGACAATCTAGGTTAACTAGCGGGCACTTGGACTATCAAAATAAACAAGTGAGCCCTTGGACTATGTAGGTTACCTAGCGGGCACTTGGGCTATATAGGTTACCTAGCGGTCACTTGGACTATGTAGGTTACCTAGTGGGCACTTGGAATATCTAGGTTAACGAACGGGCACTTGGAATATGCAATTAACCTAGCGGGCACTTGGACATCTAGGTTAACGAACGGGCTCTTGGACTACGTAGGTTGCCTAGCGGGCACTTGGACTATCTAGGTTAACTAGCGGGCACTTGGACTATCTAGGTTAACTAGCGTGCACTTGGACTATGTAGGTTCCTTAGCGGGCACTTGGACGATGTAGGTTAACTAGCGTGCCCTGGACTATCTAGGTTACGTAGCGGGAACTTGGTATGTAGGTTAACTAGCGGGCACTTGGACTATGTAGGTTAACTAGAGGACACTTGGTCTATCTAGGTTAACTAGCGGGCCCTTGGACTATCTAGGTTACCTAGCGGGCACTTGGATTATATAGGTTACCTAGCGGGCACTTGGACTATTAGGGTCCCTAGCGGGCATTTGGACTATAGAGGTTACCTAGCGGGCACTTGGACTATGTAGGTTAACGAACAGGCACTTGGACTATGTAGGTAACCTAGTGTTCACTTGAACTGTCTAGGTTACCTAGCGGGCACTTGGACTTAGTAGGTTTACAAGCGGGCACTTGGACTATCTAGGTTAACTAGCGGGCCCTTGGACAATGTAGGTTAACTAGCGGGCCCTTGGACTATATAGGTTAACTAGCGGGCCCTTGGACTATGTAGGTTAACGAGCGGGCACTTGGACTATGTAGGTTAACTAGCGGTCACTTGGACTATCTAGGTTACCTAGCGGGCACTTGGACTATCTAGGTTACCTAGCGGGCACTTGGACTATATAGGTTACCTAGCGGGCACTTGGACTATGAAGGTTACCTAGTGGGCACTTGGACTATCTAGCTTAACGAACGGGCACTTGGAATATGCAGGTAACCTAGCGGGCACTTGGACTGTCTAGGTTACCTAGCGGGCACTTGGACTTCTAGGTTAACGAACGGGCACTTGGACTATGTAGGTTGCTTACCGGGCACTTGGACTATCTAGGTTAGGTAACGGGCACTTGGACTATCTAGGTTACCTAGCGGGAACTTGGACAATGTAAGTTACCTAGCGGGCACTTGGACTACCTAGGTTACCTAACGGGTACTTTGACTATCTGGGTTACATAGCGGGCACTTGGACTATGTAGGTTAACTAGCAAGCACTTGGACTCTAGGTTACCTAGCGAGCACTTGGACTATCTAGGTTACCTAGCGGGCACTTGGACAGTCTAGGTTACCTAGCGGGCACTTGGACTATCTAGGTTAACGAATGGGCACTAGGACTATGTAGGTTACCTAGCGGGCACTTGGACTATGTAGGATCCCTATCGGACATTTGGACTACTTAGGTTACCTAGCGGGCACTTGGACTATCTAGGTTAACTAGCAGGCACTTGGACTATCTAGGTCAACTAGCGGACCTTTGACTACGTAGGTCAACTAGCGAACCCTTGGACTATGTAGGTTAACTAGCGGGCACTTGGACGATCTAGGTTAACTAGAGGACACTTGGACTATCTAGGTTAACTAACGGGCACTAGGACTATCTAGGTTAACTTGCGGGCACTTGGACTATCTAGGTTACCTAGCAGGCACTTGGATTATGAAGGATCCCTAGCGGGCACTTAGACTATCTAGGTTATCTAGCGGGCACTTGGGCTATGTAGGTTAACTAGGGGACACTTGCACAATCTAGGTTAACTAACGGGCCCATGGATTATGTAGGTTTACTAGCAGGCACTTGGACTATCTAGGTTAACTAGCGGGCACTTGGACTATGTAGTTTCCCTAGCGGGCATTTGGACTATTTAGTTTACCAAGCGGGCACTTGGACTATGTAGGTAACCTAGCGAGCACTTGGACTATCTATGTTACCTAGCAGGCACTTTGACTATCTAGGTTAACTAACGGGCACTTGGACTGTGTAGGTTGCCTGGCGGGCACTTGGACTATGTAGGTTCCCTAGCGGGAACTTGGATTATGTAGGTTAACGAACGGGCACTTGGACTATGTAGGTTACCTAGCCGCCACTTGGACTATCTATGTTAGCTAACAGGCACTTGGACTATCTAGGTTCCCTAGCGGGCACTTGTACTATCTAGGATACCTAGCTGGCACTTGGACTATGTAGGTCAACTCGCGGGCCCTTGGACTACCTAGGTTAGCTAACGGGCACTTAGATTATGTAGGTTAACTAGCGGGCACTTGGAATATGTAGGTTAACTAGCGGACACTTGCACTATGTAGGTTAACTAGTGGGCCTATGCACTATGTAGGTTTACTAGCGGGCCCTTGGACTATCTAGGTTCCCTAAAGGGCACTTGGACTATCTAGGTGACCGAACGGGCACTTGGACTATCTAGGTTACCTAGCAGGTACTTAGAACTATCTATGTTAACTAGCGGGCACTTGGAATATGTAGGTTAACTAGCGGACACTTGCACTATGTAGGTTACCTAGCAGGCACTTGGACTATCTAGGTTAACTAGCGGGCACTTGGACTATCTAGGTTAACTAGCGTGCACTTGGACTATGTAGGTTCCTTAGCGGGCACTTGGACGATGTAGGTTAACTAGCGTGCCCTGGACTATCTAGGTTACGTAGCGGGAACTTGGTATGTAGGTTAACTAGCGGGCACTTGGACTATGTAGGTTAACTAGAGGACACTTGGTCTATCTAGGTTAACTAGCGGGCCCTTGGACGATCTAGGTTACCTAGCGGGCACTTGGACTATATAGGTTACCTAGCGGGCACTTGGACTATTAGGGTCCCTAGCGGGCATTTGGACTATAGAGGTTACCTAGCGGGCACTTGGACTATGTAGGTTAACGAACAGGAACTTGGACTATGTAGGTAACCTAGTGTTCACTTGAACTGTCTAGGTTACCTAGCGGGCACTTGGACTTAGTAGGTTTACAAGCGGGCACTTGGACTATCTAGGTTAACTAGCGGGCCCTTGGACAATGTAGGTTAACTAGCGGGCCCTTGGACTATATAGGTTAACTAGCGGGCCCTTGGACTATGTAGGTTAACGAGCGGGCACTTGGAGTATGTAGGTTAACTAGCGGTCACTTGGACTATCTAGGTTACCTAGCGGGCACTTGGACTATCTAGGTTACCTAGCGGGCCCTTGGACTATCTAGGTTAACTAGCGGGCTTTGGACTATCTAGGTTACCTAGCGGGCACTTGGACTATATAGGTTACCTAGCGGGCACTTGGACTATGAAGGTTACCTAGTGGGCACTTAGACTATCTAGCTTAACGAACGGGCACTTGGAATATGCAGGTAACCTAGCGGGCACTTGGAATGTCTAGGTTACCTAGCGGGCACTTGGACTTCTAGGTTAACGAACGGGCACTTGGACTATGTAGGTTGCTTACCAGGCACTTGGACTATCTAGGTTAGGTAACGGGCACTTGGACTATCTAGGTTACCTAGCGGGAACTTGGACAATGTAAGTTACCTAGCGGGCACTTGGACTACCTAGGTTACCTAACGGGTACTTTGACTATCTGGGTTACATAGCGGGCACTTGGACTATGTAGGTTAACTAGCAAGCACTTGGACTCTAGGTTACCTAGCGAGCACTTGGACTATCTAGGTTACCTAGCGGGCACTTGGACAGTCTAGGTTACCTAGCGGGCACTTGGACTATCTAGGTTAACGAATGGGCACTAGGACTATGTAGGTTACCTAGCGGGCACTTGGACTATGTAGGATCCTTTTCGGACATTTGGACTACTTAGGTTACCTAGCGGGCACTTGGACTATCTAGGTTAACTAGCAGGCACTTGGACTATCTAGGTCAACTAGCGGACCTTGGACTACGTAGGTCAACTAGCGAACCCTTGGACTATGTAGGTTAACTAGCGGGCACTTGGACGATCTAGGTTAACTAGAGGACACTTGGACTATCTAGGTTAACTAGCATTAACTTGGATTATCTAGGTTAACTAGCGGGCACTTGGACTATCTAGGTTAGCTAACGGGCACTTGGACTAAGTATGTCCCGTAGTGGGCATATGGACTATCTAGATTAACTAACGGGCACTTGGACTATCTAGGTTAACTAGCGGGCACTTGGACTATCTAGGTTACCTAGCTGGCACTTGCACTATGAATGTTCCCTAGCGGGCAATTGGATTATCTAGGTTACCTAGCGGGCACTTGGACTATGTAGGTCAACAAGCGGGCCCTTGGACTATCTAGGTTAGCTAACTGACACTTGGACTATGTAAGTTAACTAGAAGACACTTGGACAATCTAGGTTAACTAGCGGGCACTTGGACTATCAAAGTTAACAAGTGAGCCCTTGGACTATGTAGGTTACCTAGTGGGCACTTGGAATATCTAGGTTAACGAACGGGCACTTGGAATATGCAGGTAACCTAGCGGGCACTTGGACTTCTAGGTTAACTAGAGGACACTTGGACTATCTAGGTTAACTAGCGGGCACTTGGACTATCTAGGTTAACTAGCGGGCACGTGGACTATCTAGGTTAGCTAACGGGCACTTGGACTAAGTATGTCCCGTAGTGGGCACATGGACTATCTAGATTAACTAGCGGGCACTTGGACTATCTAGGTTACCTAGCTGGCACTTGGACTATGAATGTTCCCTAGCGGGCAATTGGATTATCTAGATTACCTAGCGGGCACTTGGACTATGTAGGTCAACTAGCGGGCCCTTGGACTATCTAGGTTAGCTAACTGACACTTGGACTATGTAGGTTAACTAGAAGACACTTGGACAATCTAGGTTAACTAGCGGGCACTTGGACTATCAAAGTTAACAAGTGAGCCCTTGGACTATGTAGGTTACCTAGCGGGCACTTGGGCTATATAGGTTACCTAGCGGTCACTTGGACTATGTAGGTTACCTAGTGGGCACTTGGAATATCTAGGTTAACAAACGGGCACTTGGAATATGCAGGTAACCTAGCGGTCACTTGGACTTCTAGGTTAACGAACGGGCTCTTGGACTATGTTGGTTGCCTAGCGGGCACTTGGACTATCTAGGTTAACTAGCGGGCACTTGGACTATCTAGGTTAACTAGCGTGCACTTGGACTATGTAGGTTCCTTAGCGGGCACTTGGACGATGTAGGTTAACTAGCGTGCCCTGGACTATCTAGGTTACGTAGCGGGAACTTGGTATGTAGGTTAACTAGCGGGCACTTGGACTATGTAGGTTAACTAGAGGACACTTGGTCTATCTAGGTTAACTAGCGGGCCCTTGGACTATCTAGGTTACCTAGCGGGCACTTGGATTATATAGGTTGCCTAGCGGGCACTTGGACTATTAGGGTCCCTAGCGGGCATTTGGACTATAGAGGTTACCTAGCGGGCACTTGGACTATGTAGGTTAACGAACAGGCACTTGGACTATGTAGGTAACCTAGTGTTCACTTGAACTGTCTAGGTTACCTAGCGGGCACTTGGACTTAGTAGGTTTACAAGCGGGCACTTGGACTATCTAGGTTAACTAGCGGGCCCTTGGACAATGTAGGTTAACTAGCAGGCCCTTGGACTATATAGGTTAACTAGCGGGCCCTTGGACTATGTACGTTAACGAGCGGGCACTTGGACTATGTAGGTTAACTAGCGGTCACTTGGACTATCTAGGTTACCTAGCGGGCACTTGGACTATCTAGGTTACCTAGCGGGCACTTGGACTATGTAGGTAACCTAGCGGGCACTTGGACTATATAGGTTACCTAGCGGGCACTTGGACTATGAAGGTTACCTAGTGGGCACTTGGACTATCTAGGTTAACGAACAGGCACTTGGAATATGCAGGTAACCTAGCGGGCACTTGGACTGTCTAGGTTACCTAGCGGGCACTTGGACTTCTAGGTTAACGAACGGGCACTTGGACTATGTAGGTTGCTTACCGGGCACTTGCACTATCTAGGTTAGGTAACGGGCACTTGGACTATCTAGGTTACCTAGCGGGAACTTGGACAATGTAAGTTACCTAGCGGGCACTTGGACTACCTAAGTTACCTAACGGGTACTTTGAATATCTGAGTTACATAGCGGGCACTTGGACTATGTAGGTTAACTAGCAAGCACTTGGACTCTAGGTTAACTAGCGAGCACTTGGACTCTAGGTTACCTAGCGGGCACTTGGACAGTCTAGGTTACCTAGCGGGCACTTGGACTATCTAGGTTAACGAATGGGCACTAGGACTATGTAGGTTACCTAGCGGGCACTTGGACTATGTAGGATCCCTATCGGACATTTGGACTACTTAGGTTACCTAGCGGGCACTTGGACTATCTAGGTTAACTAGCAGGCACTTGGACTATCTAGGTCAACTAGCGGACCTTGGACTACGTAGGTCAACTAGTGAACCCTTGGACTATGTAGGTTAACTAGCGGGCACTTGGACGATCTAGGTTAACTAGAGGACACTTGGACTATCTAGGTTAACTAGCATGCACTTGGATTATCTAGGTTAACTAGCGGGCACTTGGACTATCTAGTTTAGCTAACGGGCACTTGGACTAAGTATGTCCCGTAGTGGGCACATGGACTATCTAGATTAACTAATGGGCACTTGGACTATCTAGGTTAACTAGCGGACACTTGGACTATCTAGGTTACCTAGCTGGCACTTGCACTATGAATGTTCCCTAGCGGGCAATTGGATTATCTAGGTTACCTAGCGGGCACTTGGACTATGTAGGTCAACAAGCGGGCCCTTGGACTATCTAGGTTAGCTAACTGACACTTGGACTATGTAGGTTAACTAGAAGACACTTGGACAATCTAGGTTAACTAGCGGGCACTTGGACTATCAAAGTTAACAAGTGAGCCCTTGGACTATGTAGGTTACTTAGCGGGCACTTGGGCTATATAGGTTACCTAGCGGTCACTTGGACTATGTAGGTTACCTAGTGGGCACTTGGAATATCTAGGTTAACGAACGGGCACTTGGAATATGCAGGTAACCTAGCGGGCACTTGGACTTCTAGGTTAACTAGAGGACACTTGGACTATCTAGGTTAACTAGCATGCACTTGGACTATCTAGGTTAACTAGCGGGCACTTGGACTATCTAGGTTAGCTAACGGGCACTTGGACTAAGTATGTCCCGTAGTGGGCACAAGGACTATCTAGATTAACTAGCGGGCACTTGGACTATCTAGGTTACCTAGCTGGCACTTGGACTATGAATGTTCCCTAGCGGGCAATTGGATTATCTAGATTACCTAGCGGGCACTTGGACTATGTAGGTCAACTAGCGGGCCCTTGGACTATCTAGGTTAGCTAACTGACACTTGGACTATGTAGGTTAACTAGAAGACACTTGGACAATCTAGGTTAACTAGCGGGCACTTGGACTATCAAAGTTAACAAGTGAGCCCTTGGACTATGTAGGTTACCTAGCGGGCACTTGGGCTATATAGGTTACCTAGCGGTCACTTGGACTATGTAGGTTACCTAGTGGGCACTTGGAATATCTAGGTTAACGAACGGGCACTTGGAATATGCAGGTAACCTAGCGGGCACTTGGACTTCTAGGTTAACGAACGGGCTCTTGGACTATGTAGGTTGCCTAGCGGGCACTTGGACTATCTAGGTTAACTAGCGGGCACTTGGACTATCTAGGTTAACTAGCGTGCACTTGGACTATGTAGGTTCCTTAGCGGGCACTTGGACGGTGTAGGTTAACTAGCGTGCCCTGGACTATCTAGGTTACGTAGCGGGAACTTGGTATGTAGGTTAACTAGCGGGCACTTGGACTATGTAGGTTAACTAGAGGACACTTGGTCTATCTAGGTTAACTAGCGGGCCCTTGGACTATCTAGGTTACCTAGCGGGCACTTGGATTATATAGGTTGCCTAGCGGGCACTTGGACTATTAGGGTCCCTAGCGGGCATTTAGACTATAGAGGTTACCTAGCGGGCACTTGGACTATGTAGGTTAACGAACAGGCACTTGGACTATGTAGGTAACCTAGTGTTCACTTGAACTGTCTAGGTTACCTAGCGGGCACTTGGACTTAGTAGGTTTACAAGCGGGCACTTGGACTATCTAGGTTAACTAGCGGGCCCTTGGACAATGTAGGTTAACTAGCAGGCCCTTGGACTATATAGGTTAACTAGCGGGCCCTTGGACTATGTACGTTAACGAGCGGGCACTTGGACTATGTAGGTTAACTAGCGGTCACTTGGACTATCTAGGTTACCTAGCGGGCACTTGGACTATCTAGGTTACCTAGCGGGCACTTGGACTATGTAGGTAACCTAGCGGGCACTTGGACTATATAGGTTACCTAGCGGGCACTTGGACTATGAAGGTTACCTAGTGGGCACTTGGACTATCTAGGTTAACGAACAGGCACTTGGAATATGCAGGTAACCTAGCGGGCACTTGGACTGTCTAGGTTACCTAGCGGGCACTTGGACTTCTAGGTTAACGAACGGGCACTTGGACTATGTAGGTTGCTTACCGGGCACTTGCACTATCTAGGTTAGGTAACGGGCACTTGGACTATCTAGGTTACCTAGCGGGAACTTGGACAATGTAAGTTACCTAGCGGGCACTTGGACTACCTAAGTTACCTAACGGGTACTTTGAATATCTGAGTTACATAGCGGGCACTTGGACTATGTAGGTTAACTAGCAAGCACTTGGACTCTAGGTTAACTAGCGAGCACTTGGACTCTAGGTTACCTAGCGGGCACTTGGACAGTCTAGGTTACCTAGCGGGCACTTGGACTATCTAGGTTAACGAATGGGCACTAGGACTATGTAGGTTACCTAGCGGGCACTTGGACTATGTAGGATCCCTATCGGACATTTGGACTACTTAGGTTACCTAGCGGGCACTTGGACTATCTAGGTTAACTAGCAGGCACTTGGACTATCTAGGTCAACTAGCGGACCTTGGACTACGTAGGTCAACTAGTGAACCCTTGGACTATGTAGGTTAACTAGCGGGCACTTGGACGATCTAGGTTAACTAGAGGACACTTGGACTATCTAGGTTAACTAGCATGCACTTGGATTATCTAGGTTAACTAGCGGGCACTTGGACTATCTAGTTTAGCTAACGGGCACTTGGACTAAGTATGTCCCGTAGTGGGCACATGGACTATCTAGATTAACTAATGGGCACTTGGACTATCTAGGTTAACTAGCGGACACTTGGACTATCTAGGTTACCTAGCTGGCACTTGCACTATGAATGTTCCCTAGCGGGCAATTGGATTATCTAGGTTACCTAGCGGGCACTTGGACTATGTAGGTCAACAAGCGGGCCCTTGGACTATCTAGGTTAGCTAACTGACACTTGGACTATGTAGGTTAACTAGAAGACACTTGGACAATCTAGGTTAACTAGCGGGCACTTGGACTATCAAAGTTAACAAGTGAGCCCTTGGACTATGTAGGTTACTTAGCGGGCACTTGGGCTATATAGGTTACCTAGCGGTCACTTGGACTATGTAGGTTACCTAGTGGGCACTTGGAATATCTAGGTTAACGAACGGGCACTTGGAATATGCAGGTAACCTAGCGGGCACTTGGACTTCTAGGTTAACTAGAGGACACTTGGACTATCTAGGTTAACTAGCATGCACTTGGACTATCTAGGTTAACTAGCGGGCACTTGGACTATCTAGGTTAGCTAACGGGCACTTGGACTAAGTATGTCCCGTAGTGGGCACAAGGACTATCTAGATTAACTAGCGGGCACTTGGACTATCTAGGTTACCTAGCTGGCACTTGGACTATGAATGTTCCCTAGCGGGCAATTGGATTATCTAGATTACCTAGCGGGCACTTGGACTATGTAGGTCAACTAGCGGGCCCTTGGACTATCTAGGTTAGCTAACTGACACTTGGACTATGTAGGTTAACTAGAAGACACTTGGACAATCTAGGTTAACTAGCGGGCACTTGGACTATCAAAGTTAACAAGTGAGCCCTTGGACTATGTAGGTTACCTAGCGGGCACTTGGGCTATATAGGTTACCTAGCGGTCACTTGGACTATGTAGGTTACCTAGTGGGCACTTGGAATATCTAGGTTAACGAACGGGCACTTGGAATATGCAGGTAACCTAGCGGGCACTTGGACTTCTAGGTTAACGAACGGGCTCTTGGACTATGTAGGTTGCCTAGCGGGCACTTGGACTATCTAGGTTAACTAGCGGGCACTTGGACTATCTAGGTTAACTAGCGTGCACTTGGACTATGTAGGTTCCTTAGCGGGCACTTGGACGGTGTAGGTTAACTAGCGTGCCCTGGACTATCTAGGTTACGTAGCGGGAACTTGGTATGTAGGTTAACTAGCGGGCACTTGGACTATGTAGGTTAACTAGAGGACACTTGGTCTATCTAGGTTAACTAGCGGGCCCTTGGACTATCTAGGTTACCTAGCGGGCACTTGGATTATATAGGTTGCCTAGCGGGCACTTGGACTATTAGGGTCCCTAGCGGGCATTTAGACTATAGAGGTTACCTAGCGGGCACTTGGACTATGTAGGTTAACGAACAGGCACTTGGACTATGTAGGTAACCTAGTGTTCACTTGAACTGTCTAGGTTACCTAGCGGGCACTTGGACTTAGTAGGTTTACAAGCGGGCACTTGGACTATCTAGGTTAACTAGCGGGCCCTTGGACAATGTAGGTTAACTAGCGGGCCCTTGGACTATATAGGTTAACTAGCGGGCCCTTGGACTATGTAGGTTAACGAGCGGGCACTTGGACTATGTAGGTTAACTAGCGGTCACTTGGACTATCTAGGTTACCTAGCGGGCACTTGGACTATCTAGGTTACCTAGCGGGCACTTGGACTATGTAGGTAACCTAGCGGGCACTTGGACTATATAGGTTACCTAGCGGGCACTTGGACTATGAAGGTTACCTAGTGGGCACTTGGACTATCTAGGTTAACGAACAGGCACTTGGAATATGCAGGTAACCTAGCGGGCACTTGGACTGTCTAGGTTACCTAGCGGGCACTTGGACTTCTAGGTTAACGAACGGGCACTTGGACTATGTAGGTTGCTTACCGGGCACTTGCACTATCTAGGTTAGGTAACGGGCACTTGGACTATCTAGGTTACCTAGCGGGAACTTGGACAATGTAAGTTACCTAGCGGGCACTTGGACTACCTAGGTTACCTAACGGGTACTTTGACTATCTGAGTTACATAGCGGGCACTTGGACTATGTAGGTTAACTAGCAAGCACTTGGACTCTAGGTTACCTAGCAAGCACTTGGACTATCTAGGTTACCTAGCGGGCACTTGGACAGTCTAGGTTACCTAGCGGGCACTTGGACTATCTAGGTTAACGAATGGGCACTAGGACTATGTAGGTTACCTAGCGGGCACTTGGACTATGTAGGATCCCTATCAGACATTTGGACTACTTAGGTTACCTAGCGGGCACTTGGACTATCTAGGTTAACTAGCAGGCACTTGGACTATCTAGGTCAACTAGCGGACCTTGGACTACGTAGGTAAACTAGCGAACCCTTGGACTATGTAGGTTAACTAGCGGGCACTTGGACGATCTAGGTTAACTAGAGGACACTTGGACTATCTAGGTTAACTAGCATGCACTTGGATTATCTAGGTTAACTAGCAGGCACTTGGACTATCTAGGTTAGCTAACGGGCACTTGGACTAAGTATGTCCCGTAGTGGGCACATGGACTATCTAGATTAACTAACGGGCACTTGGACTATCTAGGTTAACTAGCGGACACTTGGACTATCTAGGTTACCTAGCTGGCACTTGCACTATGAATGTTCCCTAGCGGGCAATTGGATTATCTAGGTTACCTAGCGGGCACTTGGACTATGTAGGTCAACAAGCGGGCCCTTGGACTATCTAGGTTAGCTAACTGACACTTGGACTATGTAGGTTAACTAGAAGACACTTGGACAATCTAGGTTAACTTGCGGGCACTTGGACTATCAAAGTTAACAAGTGAGCCCTTGGACTATGTAGGTTACCTAGCGGGCACTTGGGCTATATAGGTTACCTAGCGGTCACTTGGACTATGTAGGTTACCTAGTGGGCACTTGGAATATCTAGGTTAACGAACGGGCACTTGGAATATGCAGGTAACCTAGCGGGCACTTGGACTTCTAGGTTAACTAGAGGACACTTGGACTATCTAGGTTAACTAGCGGGCACTTGGACTATCTAGGTTAGGTAAAGGGCACTTGCACTATCTAAGTTACCTAGTGGGAAGTTGGACAATGTAAGTTACCTAGGGGGCACTTGGAATATCTAGGTTACCTAACGAGCACTTTGACTATCTAGGTTACATAGCGGGCACTTGGGTTATGTACGTTAACTAGCGAGACTTGGACTCTAAGTTACCTAGCGGGCACTTGGACTATCTAGGTTACCTAGCGGGCACTTGGACTATCAAGGTTACCTAGCGGGCCCTTGGACTATGTAGGTTTCCTAGAGGGCACTTGGACTATCTAGGTTAACGAATGGGCACTTGGACTATGTAGGTAACTTAGCGGGCACTTGGACAGTCTAGGTTACCTAGAGGGCACTTGGACTATCTAGGTTAACGAACGGGCACTTGGACTATGTAGGTTACCTAGCGGGCACTTGGACTATGTAGGATCCCTATCAGACATTTGGACTACTTAGGTTAACTAGCGGGCACTTGGACTATCTAGGTTAACTAGCGGGCACTTGGACTATCTAGGTCAACTAGCGGGCCCTTGTACTATGTAGGTTAACTAACGAGCACTTGGACTATCTAGGTTAACTAGCGGACCTTGGACTATGTAGGTTAACTAGCGGGCCCTTGGACTATGTAGGTTAACTAGCGGGCACCTGGACGATCTAGGTTAACTAGTGGACACATGGACTATCTAGGTTACCTAGCTGGCACTTGAACTATCTACGTTGCCTAGCGGGTTCTTGGAATATGTAGGTTACCTAGCGGTCTGTTGGATTATCTACGTTACCTAACGGGCACTTGGACAATCCAGGTTAAATAACGGGCACTTGGACTACGTAGGCTCCCTAGCGGGCCCTTGGACTATGTAAGTTCCCTAGCGGGCACATGCACTATGTGGGTTTCCTGGCGGGCATTTGGACTATCTAGGTTACCTAACTGGCACTTGGACTATGTAGGTTCCCTAGCGGGCCCTTGGATTATGTTGGTTCCCTATCGGGCACTGGGACTACTTAGGTTAACTAGCGGGCACTTGGACTATCTAGGTTACCTAGCTGGCACTTGAACTATCTACGTTGCCTAGCGGGTTCTTGGAGTATGTAGGTTACCTTGCGGGCTGTTGGATTATCTAGGTTACCTAGCGGGCACGTGGACTATGTAGGCTCCCTAGCGGGCCCTTGGACTATGTAAGTTCCCTAGCGGGCACATGGACTATGTGGGTTTCCTGGCGGGCATTTGGACTATCTAGGTTACCTAACTGGCATTTGGACTATGTAGGTTCCCTAGCGGGCACTTGGATTATATTGGTTCCCTATCGGGCACTTGGACTATGTAGGTTAACTAGAGGGTATTTGGACTATGTAGGTTACCTAGCGGGCACTTGGACTATGTAGGTTCCCTATCGGGCACTTGGAGAATGTAGGTTAACTAGGGGCACTAGGACTATATAGGTTACCTATCGGGCACTTGGAGAATGTAGGTTAATTAGGGGCACTAGGACTATGTAGGTTACCTAGCGGGCCCTTGGACTATCTAGGTTACCTAGCGGGCATTTGGATTATGTAGGCTCCCTAGCGGGCATTGGGCCTGTATTGATTACCTAGCGGGCAATTAAATTTTGTAGGTTATCTAGCGGGCACTTTGACTATCTAGGTTACCTAGCTGGCACTTGAAATATCTACGTTACCTAGCGGTTACTTGGAGTATGTAGGTTACCTACCCGGCTGTTGGACTATCTACGTTACCTTGCGGGCACTTGGACTATCTAGGTTAACTAACGGGCACTTGGACTATGTAGGTTCCCTAGCGGGCCCTTGGACTATGTAAGTTCCCTAGCGGGCACTTGGACTATGTGGGTTCCCTAGCGGGCATTAGGAATATCTGGGTTACCTAACGGGCACTTGGATTATGTAGGTTAACTAGCGGGCTTTGGACTATGTAGGTTACCTAGTAGACACTTGGACTATGTAGGTTCCCTATCGTTCACTTGGAGAATGTAGGTTAACTAAGGGGCACTAGGACAATGTAGGTTACCTAGCGGGCCTTTGGACTATCTAGGTTACCTAGGGGGAAATTGGACTATGTAGGTTTACTCTTGGACACTTGGACTATCTAGGTTACCTAGCAGGCACTTGGACTATGTAGGTTAACTAGCGGGCACTTGGACTATCTAGGTTACATAGCAGGCACTTGGACTATGTACGTTTCCTAGCGGGTACTTGGACTATTTATGTTAAGCAGCGGGCACTTGGACTATGTAGATTCCCTATCGGGCACTTGGACTATGTAGGTAACCTAGTGGTCACTTGAACTGTCTAGGTTACCTAGCGGGCACTTGGACTATGTAGGTTCACTAGCGAGCTCTTGGACTATCTAGGTTCACTAGCGGGCACTTGGACTATTAGGGTCCCTAGCGGGCATTTGGACTATATAGGTTACCTAACGGGCACTTGGACTATGTAGGTTACCTAGCGGGCACTTGGACTATGTAGGTTTACAAGCGGGCACTTGGACTATCTAGGTTAACTAGCGAGCCCTTGGACAATGGAGGTTAACTAGCGGGCCCTTGGACTATATAGGTTAACTAGCGGGCCCTTGGACTATGTAGGTTAACGAGCGGGCACTTGGACTATGTAGGTTAACTAGCGGTCACTTGGACTATCTAGGTTACCTAGCGGGCACTTGGACTATCTAGGTTACCTAGCGGGCCCTTGGACTATCTAGATTAACTAGCGGGCTTTGGACTATCTAGGTTACCTAGCGGGCACTTGGACTATATAGGTTACCTAGCGGGCACTTGGACTATGAAGGTTACCTAGTGGGCACTTAGACTATCTAGGTTAACGAACGGGCACTTGGAATATGCAGGTAACCTAGCGGGCACTTGGACTGTCTAGGTTACCTAGCGGGCACTTGGACTTCTAGGTTAACGAACGGGCACTTGGACTATGTAGGTTGCTTACCGGGCACTTGGACTATCTAGGTTAGGTAACAGGCACTTGGACTATCTAGGTTACCTAGCGGGAACTTGGACAATGTAAGTTACCTAGCGGGCACTTGGACTACCTAGGTTACCTAACGGGTACTTTGACTATCTGGGTTACATAGCGGGCACTTGGACTATGTAGGTTAACTAGCAAGCACTTGGACTCTAGGTTACCTAGCGAGCACTTGGACTATCTAGGTTACCTAGCGGGCAATTGGACAGTCTAGGTTACCTAGCGGGCACTTGGACTATCTAGGTTAACGAATGGGCACTAGGACTATGTAGGTTACCTAGCGGGCACTTGGACTATGTAGGATCCCTATCGGACATTTGGACTACTTAGGTTACCTAGCGGGCACTTGGACTATCTAGGTTAACTAGCAGGCACTTGGACTATCTAGGTCAACTAGCGGACCTTGGACTACGTAGGTCAACTAGCGAACCCTTGGACTATGTAGGTTAACTAGCGGGCACTTGGACGATCTAGGTTAACTAGAGGACACTTGGACTATCTAGGTTAACTAGCATGCACTTGGATTATCTAGGTTAACTAGCGGTCACTTGGACTATCTAGGTTAGCTAACGGGCACTTGGACTAAGTATGTCCCGTAGTGGGCACATGGACTATCTAGATTAACTAACGGGCACTTGGACTATCTAGGTTAACTAGCGGGCACTTGGACTATCTAGGTTACCTAGCTGGCATTTGCACTATGAATGTTCCCTAGCGGGCAATTGGATTATCTAGGTTACCTAGCGGGCACTTGGACTATGTAGGTCAACAAGCGGGCCCTTGGACTATCTAGGTTAGCTAACTGACACTTGGACTATGTAGGTTAACTAGAAGACACTTGGACAATCTAGGTTACCTAGCGGGCACTTGGACTATCAAAGTTAACAAGTGAGCCATTGGACTATGTAGGTTACCTAGCGGGCACTTGGGCTATATAGGTTACCTAGCGGTCACTTGGACTATGTAGGTTACCTAGTGGGCACTTGGAATATCTAGGTTAACGAACGGGCACTTGGACTATGTAGGTTACCTAGCGGGCACTTGGACTATGTAGGATCCCTATCAGACATTTGGACTACTTAGGTTAACTAGCGGGCACTTGGACTATCTAGGTTAACTAGCGGGCACTTGGACTATCTAGGTCAACTAGCGGGCCCTTGTACTATGTAGGTTAACTAACGAGCACTTGGACTATCTAGGTTAACTAGCGGACCTTGGACTATGTAGGTTAACTAGCGGGCCCTTGGACTATGTAGGTTAACTAGCGGGCACCTGGACGATCTAGGTTAACTAGTGGGCACATGGACTATCTAGGTTACCTAGCTGGCACTTGAACTATCTACGTTGCCTATCGGGTTCTTGGAATATGTAGGTTACCTAGCGGTCTGTTGGATTATCTACGTTACCTAACGGGCACTTGGACTATCCAGGTTAACTAACGGGCACTTGGACTATGTAGGCTCCCTAGCGGGCCCTTGGACTATGTAAGTTCCCTAGCGGGCACATGCACTATGTGGGTTTCCTGGCGGGCATTTGGACTATCTAGGTTACCTAACTGGCACTTGGACTATGTAGGTTCCCTAGCAGGCCCTTGGATTATGTTGGTTCCCTATCGGGCACTTGGACTACTTAGGTTAACTAGCGGGCACTTGGACTATCTAGGTTACCTAGCTGGCACTTGAACTATCTACGTTGCCTAGCGGGTTCTTGGAGTATGTAGGTTACCTTGCGGGCTGTTGGATTATCTAGGTTACCTAGCGGGCACGTGGACTATGTAGGCTCCCTAGCGGGCCCTTGGACTATGTAAGTTCCCTAGCGGGCACATGGACTATGTGGGTTTCCTGGCGGGCATTTGGACTATCTAGGTTACCTAACTGGCATTTGGACTATGTAGGTTCCCTAGCGGGCACTTGGATTATATTGGTTCCCTATCGGGCACTTGGACTATGTAGGTTAACTAGAGGGTATTTGGACTATGTAGGTTACCTAGCGGGCACTTGGACTATGTAGGTTCCCTATCGGGCACTTGGAGAATGTAGGTTAACTAGGGGCACTAGGACTATATAGGTTACCTATCGGGCACTTGGAGAATGTAGGTTAATTAGGGGCACTAGGACTATGTAGGTTACCTAGCGGGCCCTTGGACTATCTAGGTTACCTAGCGGGCATTTGGATTATGTAGGCTCCCTAGCGGGCATTGAGCCTGTATTGATTACCTAGCGGGCAATTAAATTTTGTAGGTTATCCAGCGGGCATTTTGACTATCTAGGTTACCTAGCTGGCACTTGAAATATCTACGTTACCTAGCGGTTACTTGGAGTATGTAGGTTACCTACCCGGCTGTTGGACTATCTACGTTACCTAGCGGGCACTTGGACTATCTAGGTTAACTAACGGGCACTTGGACTATGTAGGTTCCCTAGCGGGCCCTTGGACTATGTAAGTTCCCTAGCGGGCACTTGGACTATGTGGGTTCCCTAGCGGGCATTAGGAATATCTGGGTTACCTAACGGGCACTTGGACTATGTAGGTTAACTAGCGGGCTTTGGACTATGTAGGTTACCTAGTAGACACTTGGACTATGTAGGTTCCCTATCGTTCACTTGGAGAATGTAGGTTAACTAAGGGGCACTAGGACAATGTAGGTTACCTAGCGGGCCTTTGGACTATCTAGGTTACCTAGGGGGAAATTGGACTATGCAGGTTTACTCTTGGACACTTGGACTATCTAGGTTACCTAGCAGGCACTTGGACTATGTAGGTTAACTAGCGGGCACTTGGACTATCTAGGTTACATAGCAGGCACTTGGACTATGTACGTTTCCTAGCGGGTACTTGGACTATTTATGTTAACTAGCGGGCACTTGGACTATGTAGATTCCCTATCGGGCACTTGGACTATGTAGGTAACCTAGTGGTCACTTGAACTGTCTAGGTTACCTAGCGGGCACTTGGACTATGTAGGTTCCCTAGCGAGCTCTTGGACTATCTAGGTTCACTAGCGGGCACTTGGACTATTAGGGTCCCTAGCGGGCATTTGGACTATATAGGTTACCTAACGGGCACTTGGACTATGTAGGTTACCTAGCGGGCACTTGGACTATGTAGGTTTACAAGCGGGCACTTGGACTATCTAGGTTAACTAGCGAGCCCTTGGACGATGTAGGTTAACTAGCGGGCCCTTGGACTATATAGGTTAACTAGCGGGCCCTTGGACTATGTAGGTTAACTAGCGTGCACTTGGACGATCTAGGTTAACTAGCGAGTACTTGGACTATGTAGGCTAACTAGCGGGCCCTTGGACTATGTAGATTAACTAGCAGCACTTGGACTATGTATGTTCCAGAGCGGGCACTTGAACTATCTAGGTTCCCTAATTAGCACTTGGACTATGTAGGTTAACTAGCAGACACTTTGACGATCTAGGTCAACTAGCGGGTACTTGGACTATGTAGGTTAACTAGCGGGCGCTTGGACTATGTAGATTAACTAGCGGCACTTGGACTTCTACGTTAACTAGCGGGCCCTTGCACTATGTAGATTCCCTAGGGGGTACTTGGACTACGTAGGTTCCCTAGCGGGCATTTGGGCTATGTATGTTCCCTAGCGGGCACTTGGACTATGTATGTACCCTACGGACAATTGAACTATGTAAGTTAACTACCGGGCACTTGGACTATGTAGGTTAACTAGCGGACACTTGGACTGTCTAGGTTAACTAGCGTGCACTTGGACTATGTAGGTTAACTAGCGGACACTTGCACTATGTAGGTTACCTAGTGGGAACTTGGACTATGAAGGTTAAGTAGCAGGCCCTTGGACTATGTACATACCCCAGCGCGCACTTGGACTATCTAGGTTACCTAGTGGGCACTTGGACTATCTAGGTTAACTAACGGGTACCAGGACTATCTAGGTTAACTAGCTGGCACTTGGACTATGTAGGTTAACTAGCGGGCCCTTGGACTATGTAGATTAACTAGCGGCACTTGGACTATCTACGTTAACTAGCGGGCCCTTGGACTATGTAGATTCCCTAGCGGGCACTTGGACTACGTAGGTTCCCTAGCGGGCATTTGGACTATGTATGTTCCTTAGCGGGCACTTGGACTATGTAGGTTACCTAGCGGGCCCTTGGACTATGAAGGTTAACTAGCAGGCCCTTAGACTATGTACATACCCCAGCGTGCACTTGGACTATCTAGGTTACTTAGTGGGAACTTGGACTATCTAGGTTAACTAACGGGCACCAGGACTATCTAGGTTAACTAGCGGGCACTTGGACTATCTAGGTTACCTAGCAGGCACTTGCATTATGAAGGATCCCTAGTGGGCACTTGGACTATCTAGGTTTCCTAGCAGGCACTTGGACTATGTACATACCCTAGCATGCACTGGGACTATCTGGGTTATCTAGCGGGCACTTGGACTATGTACGTTCCCTAGTGGGCACTTGGAAAATCTAGGTTAACTAACGGGCACTAGGACTATCTAGGTTAACTAGCAGGCACTTGGACTATGTAGGTTAACTAGCGGACACTTGGATTATGTAAGTTAACTAGCGGTCACTTGGACTATCTAGGTTACCTAGCGGGCACTTGGACTATCTAGGTTATCTAGCAGGCACTTCGACTATGTACGTCCCCTAGTGGGCACTTGGACTACCTAGGTTAACTAACGGGCACTTGGACTATCTAGGTTACCTAGCAGGCACTTGGATTATGAAGGATCCCTAGCGGGCACTTGGACTATCTAGGTTATCTAGCGGGCACTTGGACTATGTAGGTTAACTAGGGGACACTTGCACAATCTAGGTTAACTAGCGGGCCCTTGCACTATGTAGGTTAACTAACGGGCCCATGGATTATGTAGGTTTACTAGCAGGCACTTGGACTATCTAGGTTAACTAGCGGGCACTTGGACTATGTAGTTTCCCTAGCGGGCATTTGGACTATTTAGGTTACCAAGCGGGCACTTGGACTATGTAGGTAACCTAGCGAGCACTTGGACTATCTAAGTTACCTACCAGGCACTTTGACTATCTAGGTTAACTAACGGGCACTTGGACTGTGTAGGTTGCCTGGCGGGCACTTGGACTATGTAGGTTCCCTAGCGGGAACTTGGATTATGTAGGTTAACGAACGGGCACTTGGACTATGTAGGTTACCTAGCCGCCACTTGGACTATCTATGTTAGCTAACAGGCACTTGGACTATCTAGGTTCACTAGCTGGCACTTGGACTATCCAGGATACCTAGCTGGCACTTGGACTATGTAGGTTAACTCGCGGGCCCTTGGACTACCTAGGTTAGCTAACGGGCACTTAGATTATGTAGGTTAACTAGCGGGCACTTGGAATATGTAGGTTAACTAGCGGACACTTGCACTATGTAGGTTAACTAGTGGGCCCATGGACTATGTAGGTTTACTAGCGGGCCCTTGGACTATCTAGGTTCCCTAAAGGGCACTTGGACTATCTAGGTTACCTAGCAGGTACTTAGAACTATCTAGGTTAACTAGCGGACACTTGCACTATCTAGGTTTCCTAGCGGGCACTTGGACTATGTACGTTCCCTAGCGGGCATTTGGACTATCTATGTTAACTAGCGGGCACTTGGAATATGTAGGTTAACTAGCGGACACTTGCACTATGTAGGTTACCTAGCAGGCACTTGGACTATCTAGGTTAACTAGCGGGCACTTGGACTATCTAGGTTAACTAGCGTGCACTTGGACTATGTAGGTTCCTTAGCGGGCACTTGGACCATATAGGTTAACTAGCGTGCCCTGGACTATCTAGGTTACGTAGCGGGAACTTGGTATGTAGGTTAACTAGCGGGCACTTGGACTATGTAGGTTAACTAGAGGACACTTGGACTATCTAGGTTAACTAGCGGGCCCTTGGACTATCTAGGTTACCTAGCGGGCACTTGGACTATATAGGATACCTAGCGGGCACTTGGACTATTAGGGTCCCTAGTGGGCATTTGGACTATATAGGTTACCTAGCGGGCACTTGGACTATGTAGGTTAACGAACAGGCACTTGGACTATGTAGGTAACCTAGTGTTCACTTGAACTGTCTAGGTTACCTAGCGGGCACTTGGACTATGTAGGTTAACAAGCTGGCACTTGGACTATCTAGGTTAACTAGCGGGCCCTTGGACGATGTAGGTTAACTAGCGGGCCCTTGGACTATATAGGTTAACTAGCGGGCCCTTGGACTATGTAGGTTAACGAGCGGGCACTTGGACGATCTAAGTTAACTAGCGGGTACTTGGACTATCTACGTTAACTAGCGGGCCCTTGGACTATGTAGATTCCCTAGCGGGCACTTGGACTATGTATGTTCCAGAGCGGGCACTTGGACTATCTAGGTTCCCTAACTAGCACTTGGACTATGTAGATTAACTAGCGGCACTTGGACTATCTACGTTAACTAGCGGGCCTTTGGACTATGTAGATTCCCTAGCGGGCACTTGGACTACGTAGGTTCCCTAGCGGGCATTTGGACTATGTATGTTCCCTAGCAGGCACGTGGACTATGTATGTACCCTACGGACACTTGAACTATGTAAGTTAACTACCGGGCACTTGGACTATGTAGGTTAACTAGCGGACACTTGGACTATCTAGGTTAACTAGCGGGCACTTGGACTATGTAGGTTAACTAGCGGACACTTGTACTATGTAGGTTACCTATCGGGCACTTGGACTATGAAGGTTAAGTAGCAGGCCCTTGGACTATGTACATACCCCAGCGCGCACTTGGACTATCTAGGTTACCTAGTGGGCACATGGACTATCTAGGTTAACTAACGGGCACCAGGACTGTCTAGGTTAACTAGCGGGCACTTGGACTATCTAGGTTACCTAGCTGGCACTTGCACTATGAATGTTCCCTATCGGGCAATTGGATTATCTAGGTTACATAGCGGGCACTTGGACTATGTAGGTCAACAAGCGGGCCCTTGGACTATCTAGGTTAGCTAACTGACACTTGGACTATGTAGGTTAACTAGAAGACACTTGGACAATCTAGGTTAACTAGCGGGCACTTGGACTATCAAAGTTAACAAGTGAGCCCTTGGACTATGTAGGTTACCTAGCGGGCACTTGGGCTATATAGGTTACCTAGCGGTCACTTGGACTATGTAGGTTACCTAGTGGGCACTTGGAATATCTAGGTTAACGAACGGGCACTTGGAATATGCAGGTAACCTAGCGGGCACTTGGACTTCTAGGTTAACTAGAGGACACTTGGACTATCTAGGTTAACTAGCATGCACTTGGACTATCTAGGTTAAATAGCGGGCACTTGGACTATCTAGGTTAGCTAACGGGCACTTGGACTAAGTATGTCCCGTAGTGGGCACATGGACTATCTAGATTAACTAACGGGCACTTGGACTATCTAGGTTAACTAGCGGGCACTTGGACTATCTAGGTTAACTAGCGTGCACTTGGACTATGTAGGTTCCTTAGCGGGCACTTGGACCATGTAGGTTAACTAGCGTGCCCTGGACTATCTAGGTTACGTAGCGGGAACTTGGTATGTAGGTTAACTAGCGGGCACTTGGACTATGTAGGTTAACTAGAGGACACTTGGACTATCTAGGTTAACTAGCGGGCCCTTGGACTATCTAGGTTACCTAGCGGGCACTTGGACTATATAGGATACCTAGCGGGCACTTGGACTATTGGGGTCCCTAGCGGGCATTTGGACTATATAGGTTACCTAGCGGGCACTTGGACTATGTAGGTTAACGAACAGGCACTTGGACTATGTAGGTAACCTAATGTTCACTTGAACTGTCTAGGTTACCTAGCGGGCACTTGGACTATGTAGGTTAACAAGCGGGCACTTGGACTATCTAGGTTAACTAGCGGGCCCTTGGACGATGTAGGTTAACTAGCGGGCCCTTGGACTATATAGGTTAACTAGCGGGCCCTTGGACTATGTAGGTTAACGAGCGGGCACTTGGACGATCTAAGTTAACTAGCGGGTACTTGGACTATCTACGTTAACTAGCGGGCCCTTGGACTATGTAGATTCCCTAGCGGGCACTTGGACTATGTATGTTCCAGAGCGGGCACTTGGACTATCTAGGTTCCCTAACTAGCACTTGGACTATGTAGGTAACTAGCGGACATTGGACGATCTAGGTCAACTAGCGGGTACTTGGATTATGTAGGTTAACTAGCTGGCCCTTGGACTATGTAGATTAACTAGCGGCACTTGGACTATCTACGTTAACTAGCGGGCCTTTGGACTATGTAGATTCCCTAGCGGGCACTTGGACTACGTAGGTTCCCTAGTGGGCATTTGGACTATGTATGTTCCCTAGCGGGCACGTGGACTATGTATGTACCCTACGGACACTTGAACTATGTAAGTTAACTACCGGGCACTTGGACTATGTAGGTTAACTAGCGGACACTTGGACTATCTAGGTTAACTAGCGGGCACTTGGACTATGTAGGTTAACTAGCGGACACTTGTACTATGTAGGTTACCTATCCGGCACTTGGACTATGAAGGTTAATTAGCAGGCCCTTGGACTATGTACATACCCCAGCGCGCACTTGGACTATCTAGGTTACCTAGTGGGCACATGGACTATCTAGGTTAACTAACGGGCACCAGGACTATCTAGGTTAACTAGCGGGCACTTGGACTATCTAGGTTACCTAGCTGGCACTTGCACTATGAATGTTCCCTATCGGGGAATTGGATTATCTAGGTTACCTAGCGGGCACTTGGACTATGTAGGTCAACAAGCGGGCCCTTGGACTATCTAGGTTAGCTAACTGACACTTGGACTATGTAGGTTAACTAGAAGACACTTGGACAATCTAGGTTAACTAGCGGGCACTTGGACTATCAAAGTTAACAAGTGAGCCCTTGGACTATGTAGGTTACCTAGCGGGCACTTGGGCTATATAGGTTACCTAGCGGTCACTTGGACTATGTAGGTTACCTAGTGGGCACTTGGAATATCTAGGTTAACGAACGGGCACTTGGAATATGCAGGTAACCTAGCGGGCACTTGGACTTCTAGGTTAACTAGAGGACACTTGGACTATGTAGGTTAACTAGCATGCACTTGGATTATCTAGGTTAACTAGCGGGCACTTGGACTATCTAGGTTAGCTAACGGGCACTTGGACTAAGTATGTCCCGTAGTGGGCACATGGACTATCTAGATTAACTAACGGGCACTTGGACTATCTAGGTTAACTAGCGGGCACTTGAACTATCTAGGTTACCTAGCTGGCACTTGGACTATGAATGTTCCCTAGCGGGCAATTGGATTATCTAGATTACCTAGCGGGCACTTGGACTATGTAGGTCAACTAGCGGGCCCTTGGACTATCTAGGTTAGCTAACTGACACTTGGACTTTGTAGGTTAACTAGAAGACACTTGGACAATCTAGGTTAACTAGCGGGCACATGGACTATCAAAGTTAACAAGTGACCCCTTGGACTATGTAGGTTACCTAGCGGGCACTTGGGCTATATAGGTTACCTAGCGGTCACTTGGACTATGTAGGTTACCTAGTGGGCACTTGGAATATCTAGGTTAACGAACGGGCAATTGGAATATGCAGGTAACCTAGCGGGCACTTGGACTTCTAGGTTAACGAACGGGCTCTTGGACTATGTAGGTTGCCTAGCGGGCACTTGGACTATCTAGGTTAGGTAAAGGGCACTTGCACTATCTAAGTTACCTAGTGGGAACTTGGACAATGTAAGTTACCTAGGGGGCACTTGGAATATCTAGGTTACCTAACGAGCACTTTGACTATCTAGGTTACATAGCGGGCACTTGGACTATGTAGGTTAACTAGCGAGACTTGGACTCTAAGTTACCTAGCGGGCACTTGGACTATCAAGGTTACCTAGCGGGCCCTTGGACTATGTAGGTTTCCTAGAGGGCACTTGGACTATCTAGGTTAACGAACGGGCACTTGGACTATGTAGGTAACTTAGCGGGCACTTGGACAGTCTAGGTTACCTAGAGGGCACTTGGACTATCTAGGTTAACGAACGGGCACTTGGACTATGTAGGTTACCTAGTGGGCACTTGGACTATGTAGGATCCCTATCAGACATTTGGACTACTTAGGTTAACTAGCGGGCACTTGGACTATCTAGGTTAACTAGCGGGCACTTGGACTATCTAGGTCAACTAGCGGGCCCTTGTACTATGTAGGTTAACTAACGAGCACTTGGACTATCTAGGTTAACTAGCGGACCTTGGACTATGTAGGTTAACTACCGAGCCCTTGGACTATGTAGGTTAACTAGCGGGCGCCTGGACGATCTAGGTTAACTAGTGGGCACATGGACTATCTAGGTTACCTAGCTGGCACTTGAACTATCTACGTTGCCTAGCGGGTTCTTGGAATATGTAGGTTACCTAGCGGTCTGTTGGATTATCTACGTTACCTAACGGGCACTTGGACAATCCAGGTTAACTAACGGGCACTTGGACTATGTAGGCTCCCTAGCGGGCCCTTGGACTATGTAAGTTCCCTAGCGGGCACATGGACTATGTGGGTTTCCTGGCGGGCATTTGGACTATCTAGGTTACCTAACTGGCACTTGGACTATGTAGGTTCCCTAGCGGGCCCTTGGATTATGTTGGTTCCCTATCGGGCACTGGGACTACTTAGGTTAACTAGCGGGCACTTGGACTATCTAGGTTACCTAGCTGGCACTTGAACTATCTACGTTGCCTAGCGGGTTCTTGGAGTATGTAGGTTACCTTGCGGGCTGTTGGATTATCTAGGTTACCTAGTGGGCACGTGCACTATGTAGGCTCCCTAGCGGGCCCTTGGACTATGTAAGTTCCCTAGCGGGCACATGGACTATGTGGGTTTCCTGGCGGGCATTTGGACTATCTAGGTTACCTAACTGGCGTTTGGACTATGTAGGTTCCCTAGCGGGCACTTGGATTATATTGGTTCCCTATCGGGCACTTGGACTATGTAGGTTAACTAGAGGGTATTTGGACTATGTAGGTTACCTAGCGGGCACTTGGACTATGTAGGTTCCCTATCGGGCACTTGGAGAATGTAGGTTAACTAGGGGCACTAGGACTATATAGGTTACCTATCGGGCACTTGGAGAATGTAGGTTAATTAGGGGCACTAGGACTATGTAGGTTACCTAGCGGGCCCTTGGACTATCTAGGTTACCTAGCGGGCATTTGGATTATGTAGGCTCCCTAGCGGGCATTGGGCCTGTATTGATTACCTAGCGGGCAATTAAATTTTGTAGGTTATCTAGCGGGCACTTTGACTATCTAGGTTACCTAGCTGGCACTTGAAATATCTACGTTACCTAGCGGTTACTTGGAGTATGTAGGTTACCTACTGGGCTGTTGGAGTATCTACGTTACCTAGCGGGCACTTGGACTATCTAGGTTAACTAACGGGCACTTGGACTATGTAGGTTCCCTAGCGGGCCCTTGGACTATGTAAGTTCCCTAGCGGGCACTTGGACTATGTGGGTTCCCTAGCGGGCATTAGGAATATCTGGGTTACCTAACGGGCACTTGGACTATGTAGGTTAACTAGCGGGCTTTGGACTATGTAGGTTACCTAGTAGACACTTGGACTATGTAGGTTCCCTATCGTTCACTTGGAGAATGTAGGTTAACTAAGGGGCACTAGGACAATGTAGGTTACCTAGCGGGCCTTTGGACTATCTAGGTTACCTAGGGGGAAATTGGACTATGTAGGTTTACTCTTGGACACTTGGACTATCTAGGTTACCTAGCAGGCACTTGGACTATGTAGGTTAACTAGCGGGCACTTGGACTATCTAGGTTACATAGCAGGCACTTGGACTATGTACGTTTCCTAGCGGGTACTTGGACTATTTATGTTAACTAGCGGGCACTTGGACTATGTAGATTCCCTATCGGGCACTTGGACTATGTAGGTAACCTAGTGGTCACTTGAACTGTCTAGGTTACCTAGCGGGCACTTGGACTATGTAGGTTCACTAGCGAGCTCTTGGACTATCTAGGTTCACTAGCGGGCACTTGGACTATTAGGGTCCCTAGCGGGCATTTGGACTATATAGGTTACCTAACGGGCACTTGGACTATGTAGGTTACCTAGCGGGCACTTGGACTATGTAGGTTTACAAGCGGGCACTTGGACTATCTAGGTTAACTAGCGAGCCCTTGGACGATGTAGGTTAACTAGCGGGCCCTTGGACTATATAGGTTAACTAGCGGGCCCTTGGACTATGTAGGTTAACTAGGGTGCACTTGGACGATCTAGGTTAACTAGCGAGTACTTGGACTATGTAGGCTAACTAGCGGGCCCTTGGACTATGTAGATTAACTAGCAGCACTTGGACTATGTATGTTCCAGAGCGGTCACTTGAACTATCTAGGTTCCCTAATTAGCACTTGGACTATGTAGGTTAACTAGCAGACACTTTGACGATCTAGGTCAAGTAGAGGGTACTTGGACTATGTAGGTTAACTAGTGGGCGCTTGGACTATGTAGATTAACTAGCGGCACTTGGACTTCTACGTTAACTAGCGGGCCCTTGCACTATGTAGATTCCCTAGGGGGCACTTGGACTACGTAGGTTCCCTAGCGGGCATTTGGACTATGTATGTTCCCTAGCGGGCACTTGGACTATGTATGTACCCTACGGACAATTGAACTATGTAAGTTAACTACCGGGCACTTGGACTATGTAGGTTAACTAGCGGACACTTGGACTATCTAGGTTAACTAGCGTGCACTTGGACTATGTAGGTTAACTAGCGGACACTTGCACTATGTAGGCTACCTAGTGGGAACTTGGACTATGAAGGTTAAGTAGCAGGCCCTTGGACTATGTATATACCGCAGCGCGCACTTGGACTATCTAGGTTACCTAGTGGGCACTTGGACTATCTAGGTTAACTAACGGGTACCAGGACTATCTAGGTTAACTAGCTGGCACTTGGACTATGTAGGTTAACTAGCGGGCCCTTGGACTATGTAGATTAACTAGCGGCACTTGGACTATCTATGTTAACTAGCGGGCCCTTGGACTATGTAGGTTACCTAGCGGGCCCTTGGAATATGAAGGTTAACTAGCAGGCCCTTAGACTATGTACATACCCCAGCGTGCACTTGGACTATCTAGGTTACCTAGTGGGAACTTGGACTATCTAGGTTAACTAACGGGCACCAGGACTATCTAGGTTAACTAGCGGGCACTTGGACTATCTAGGTTACCTAGCAGGCACTTGCATTATGAAGGATCCCTAGTGGGCACTTGGACTATCTAGGTTTCCTAGCAGGCACTTGGACTATGTATATACCCTAGCGTGCACTGGGACTATCTGGGTTATCTAGCGGGCACTTGGACTATGTACGTTCCCTAGTGGGCACTTGGACAATCTAGGTTAACTAACGGGCACTAGGACTATCTAGGTTAACTGGCGGGCACTTGGACTATGTAGGTCAACTAGCGGACACTTGGATTATGTAGGTTAACTAGCGGTCACTTGGACTATCTAGGTTTACTAGCGGGCACTTGGACTATCTAGGTTATCTAGCGGGAACTTGGACTATGTACGTCCCCTAGTGGGCACTTGGACTACCTAGGTTAACTAATGGGCACTTGGACTATCTAGGTTACCTAGCAGGCACTTGGATTATGAAGGATCCCTAGCGGGCACTTGGACTATCTAGGTTATCTAGCGGGCACTTGGACTATGTACGTCCCCTAGTGGGCACTTGGACTATCTAGGTTAACTAACGGGCACTTGGACTATCTAGGTTACCTAGCAGGCTTTGGATTATGAAGGATTCCTAGCGGGCACTTGGACTATCTAGGTTATCTAGCGGGCACTTGGACTATGTAGGTTAACTAGGGGACACTTGCACAATCTAGGTTAACTAGCGGGCCCTTGCACTATGTAGGTTAACTAACGGGCCCATGGATTATGTAGGTTTACTAGCAGGCACTTGGACTATCTAGGATAACTAGCGGGCACTTGGACTATGTAGTTTCCCTAGCGGGCATTTGGACTATTTAGGTTACCAAGCGGGCACTTGGACTATGTAGGTAACCTAGCGAGCACTTGGACTATCTAAGTTACCTAGCAGGCACTTTGACTATCTAGGTTAACTAACGGGCACTTGGACTGTGTAGGTTGCCTGGCGGGCACTTGGACTATGTAGGTTACCTAGCCGCCACTTGGACTATCTATGTTAGCTAACAGGCACTTGGACTATCTAGGTTCCCTAGCTGGCACTTGTACTATCTAGGATACCTAGCTGGCACTTGGACTATGTAGGTCAACTCGCGGGCCCTTGGACTACCTAGGTTAGCTAACGGGCACTTAGATTATGTAGGTTAACTAGCGGGCACTTGGAATATGTATGTTAACTAGCGGACACTTGCACTATGTAGGTTAACTAGTGGGCCCATGGACTATGTAGGTTTACTAGCGGGCCCTTGGACTATCTAGGTTCCCTTAAGGGCACTTGGACTATCTAGGTGACCGAACGGGCACTTGGACTATCTAGGTTACCTAGCAGGTACTTAGAACTATCTAGGTTAACTAGCGGACACTTGCACTATCTAGGTTATCTAGCGGGCACTTGGACTATGTACGTTCCCTAGCGGGCACTTGGACTATCTATGTTAACTAGCGGGCAATTGGAATATGTAGGTTAACTAGCGGACACTTGCACTATGTAGGTTACCTAGCAGGCACTTGGGCTATCTAGGTTAACTAGCGGGCACTTGGACTATCTAGGTTAACTAGCGTGCACTTGGACTATGTAGGTTCCTTAGCGGGCACTTGGATGATGTAGGTTAACTAGCATGCCCTGGACTATCTAGGTTACGTAGTGGGAACTTGGTATGTAGGTTAACTAGCGGGCACTTGGACTATGTAGGTTAACTAGAGGACTCTTGGACTATCTAGGTTAACTAGCGGGCCCTTGGTCTATCTAGGTTACCTAGCGGGCACTTGGACTATATAGGTTACCTAGCGGGCACATGGACTATTAGGGTCCCTAGCGGGCATTTGGACTATATAGGTTACCTAGCGGGCACTTGGACTATGTAGGTTAACGAACAGGCACTTGGACTATGTAGGTAACCTAGTGTTCACTTGAACTGTCTAGGTTACCTAGCGGGCAATTGGACTATGTAGGTTAACAATGGGCACTTGGACTATCTAGGTTAACTAGCGGGCCCTTGTACGATGTAGGTTAACTAGCGGGCCCTTGGACTATATAGGTTAACTAGCAGGCCCTTGGACTATGTAGGTTAACGAGCGGGCACTTGGACTATCTACGTTAACTAGCGGGCCCTTGGACTATGTAGATATCCTAGCGGGCACTTGGACTATGTATGTTCCAGAGCGGGCACTTGGACTATCTAGGTTCCCCAACTAGCACTTGGACTATGTAGGTTAACTAGCGGACACTTGGACGATCTATGTCAACTAGCGGGTACTTGGACTATGTAGGTTAACTAGCTGGCCCTTGGACTATGTAGATTAACTAGCGGCACTTGGACTATCTACGTTAACTACCGGGCCTTTGGACTATGTAGATTCCCTAGCGGGCACTTGGACTACGTAGGTTCCCTAGCGGGCATTTGGACTATTTATGTTCCCTATCGGGCACTTGGACTATCTAGGTTAACTAGCGGGCACTTGGAATATATAGGTTAACTAGCGGACACTTGTACTATGTAGGTTACCTATCGGGTACTTGGACTATGAAGGTTAAGTAGGAGGCCCTTGGACTATGTACATACCCCAGCGCGCACTTAGACTATCTAGGTTACCTAGTGGGCACTTGGACTATCTAGGTTAACTAACGGGCACCAGGACTATCTAGGTTAACTAGCGGGCACTTGGACTATGTAGGTTAACTAGCGGGCCCTTGGACTATGTAGATTAACTAGCGGCACTTGCACTATCTACGTTAACTAGCGGGCCCTTGGACTATGTAGATTCCCAAGCGGGCACTTGGACTACGTAGGTTCCCTAGCGGGCATTTGGACTATGTATGTTCCTTAGCGGGCACTTGGACTATGTAGGTTACCTAGCGGGCACTTGGACTATGAAGGTTAACTAGGGAGCACTTGGACTATCTAAGTTACCTAGCAGCCACTTTGACTATCTAGGTTAACTAACGGGCACTTTGACTGTGTAGGTTGCCTGGCGGGCACTTGGACTATGTAGGTTCCCTAGCGGGAACTTGGATTATGTAGGTTAACGAACGGGCACTTGGACTATGTAGGTTACCTAGCCGCCACTTGGACTATCTATGTTAGCTAACAGGCACTTGGACTATCTAGGTTCTCTAGCGGGCACTTGTACTATCTAGGATACCCAGCTGGCACTTGGATTATGTAGGTCAACTCGCGGGCCCTTGGACTACGTAGGTTAGCGAACGGGCACTTAGATTATGTAGGTTAACTAGCGGGCACTTGGAATATGTAGGTTAACTAGCGAACCTTGGACTATGTAGGTTAACTAGCGGGCACTTGGACTATCTAGGTTTCCTAGCAGGCACTTGGACTATGTACATACCCTAGCGCGCACTTGGACTATCTAGGTTACCTAGTGGGCACTTGGACTATCTAGGTTAACTAACGGGCACTAAGACTATCTAGGTTAACTAGCGGGCACTTGGACTATCTAGGTTACCTAGCAGGCACTTGGATTATGAAGGATCCCTAGCGGGCACTTGGACTATCTAGGTTTCCTAGCAGACACTTGGACTATGTACATACCCTAGCGCGCACTGGGACTATCTAGGTTATCTAGCGGGCACTTGGACTATGTACGTCCCCTAGTGGGCACTTGGACTATCTAGGTTAACTAACGGGCACTTGGACTATCTAGGTTACCTAGCAGGTTTTGGATTATGAAGGATTCCTAGCGGGCACTTGGACTATCTAGGTTATCTAGCGGGCACTTGGACTATGTAGGTTAACTAGGGGACACTTGCACAATCTAGGTTAACTAGCGGGCCCTTGCACTATGTAGGTTAACTAACGGGCCCATGGATTATGTAGGTTTACTAGCAGGCACTTGGACTATCTAGGTTAACTAGCGGGCAGTTGGACTATGTAGTTTCCCTAGCGGGCATTTGGACTATTTAGGTTACCAAGCGGGCACTTGGACTATGTAGGTAACCTAGCGAGCACTTGGACTATCTAAGTTACCTAGCAGGCACTTTGACTATCTAGGTTAACTAACGGGCACTTGGACTGTGTAGGTTGCCTGGCGGGCACTTGGACTATGTAGGTTACCTAGCCGCCACTTGGACTATCTATGTTAGCTACCAGGCACTTGGACTATCTAGGTTCCCTAGCGAGCACTTGTACTATCTAGGATACCTAGCTGGCACTTGGACTATGTAGGTCAACTCGCGGGCCCTTGGACTACCTAGGTTAGCTAACGGGCACTTAGATTATGTAGGTTAATTAGCGGGCACTTGGAATATGTAGGTTAACTAGCGGACACTTGCACTATGTAGGTTAACTAGTGGGCCCATGGACTATGTAGGTTTACTAGCGGGCCCTTGGACTATCTAGGTTCCCTAAAGGGCACTTGGACTATCTAGGTTACCTAGCAGGTACTTAGAACTATCTAGGTTAACTAGCGGACACTTGCACTATCTAGGTTTCCTAGCGGGCACTTGGACTATGTATGTTCCCTAGCGGGCACTTGGACTATCTATGTTAACTAGCGGGCACTTGGAATATGTAGGTTAACTAGCGGACACTTGCACTATGTAGGTTACCTAGCAGGCACTTGGACTATCTAGGTTAACTAGCGGGCACTTGGACTATCTAGGTTAACTAGCGTGCACTTGGACTATGTAGGTTCCTTAGCGGGCACTTGGACCATGTAGGTTAACTAGCGTGCCCTGGACTATCTAGGTTACGTAGCGGGAACTTGGTATGTAGGTTAACTAGCGGGCACTTGGACTATGTAGGTTAACTAGAGGACACTTGGACTATCTAGGTTAACTAGCGGGCCCTTGGACTATCTAGGTTACCTAGCGGGCACTTGGACTATATAGGATACCTAGCGGGCACTTGGACTATTAGGGTCCCTAGCGGGCATTTGGACTATATAGGTTACCTAGCGGGCACTTGGACTATGTAGGTTAACGAACAGGCACTTGGACTATGTAGGTAACCTAGTGTTCACTTGAACTGTCTAGGTTACTTAGCGGGCACTTGGACTATGTATGTTAACAAGCGGGCACTTGGACTATCTAGGTTAACTAGCGGGCCCTTGGACGATGTAGGTTAACTAGCGGGCCCTTGGACTATATAGGTTAACTAGCGGGCTCTTGGACTATGTAGGTTAACGAGCGGGCACTTGGACGATCTAAGTTAACTAGCGGGTACTTGGACTATCTACGTTAACTAGCGGGCCCTTGGACTATATAGGTTAACTAGCGGGCTCTTGGACTATGTAGGTTAATGAGCGGGCACTTGGACGATCTAAGTTAACTAGCGGGTACTTGGACTATCTACGTTAACTAGCGGGCCCTTGGACTATGTAGATTCCCTAGGGGCACTTGGACTATGTATGTTCCAGAGCGGGCACTTGGACTATCTAGGTTCCCTAACTAGCACTTGGACTATGTAGGTTAACTAGCGGACACTTGGACAATCTAGGTCAACTAGCGGGTACTTGGATTATGTAGGTTAACTAGCTGGCCCTTGGACTATGTAGATTAACTAGCGGCACTTGGACTATCTACGTTAACTAGCGGGCCTTTGGATTATGTAGATTCCCTAGCGGGCACTTGGACTACATAGGTTCCCTAGCGGGCATTTGGACTATGTATGTTCCCTAGCGGGCACTTGGACTATGTATGTACCCTACGGACACTTGAACTATGTAAGTTAACTACCGGGCACTTGGACTATGTAGGTTAACTAGCGGACACTTGGACTATCTAGGTTAACTAGCGGGCACTTGGACTATGTAGGTTAACTAGCGGACACTTGTACTATGTAGGTTACCTATCGGGCACTTGGACTATGAAGGTTAATTAGCAGGCCCTTGGACTATGTACATACCCCAGCGCGCACTTGGACTATCTAGGTTACCTAGTGGGCACATGGACTATCTAGGTTAACTAACGGGCACCAGGACTATCTAGGTTAACTAGCGGACACTTGGACTATCTAGGTTACCTAGCTGGCACTTGCACTATGAATGTTCCCTATCGGGCAATTGGATTATCTAAGTTACCTAGCGGGCACTTGGACTATGTAGGTCAACAAGCGGGCCCTTGGACTATCTAGGTTAGCTAACTGACACTTGGACTATGTAGGTTAACTAGAAGACACTTGGACAATCTAGGTTAACTAGCGGGCACTTGGACTATCAAAGTTAACAAGTGAGCCCTTGGACTATGTAGGTTACCTAGCGGGCACTTGGGCTATATAGGTTACCTAGCGGTCACTTGGACTATGTAGGTTACCTAGTGGGCACTTGGAATATCTAGGTTAACGAACGTGCACTTGGAATATGCAGGTAACCTAGCGGGCACTTGGACTTCTAGGTTAACTAGAGGACACTTGGACTATCTAGGTTAACTAGCATGCACTTGGACTATCTAGGTTAACTAGCGGGCACTTGGACTATCTAGGTTAGCTAATGGGCACTTGGACTAAGTATGTCCCGTAGTGGGCACATGGACTATCTAGATTAACTAACGGGCACTTGGACTATCTAGGTTAAGTAGCGGGCACTTGGACTATCTAGGTTTCCTAGCTGGCACTTGGACAATGAATGTTCCCTAGCGGGCAATTGGATTATCTAGATTACCTAGCGGGCACTTGGACTATGTAGGTCAACTAGCGGGCCCTTGGACTATCTAGGTTAGCTAACTGACACTTGGACTTTGTAGGTTAACTAGAAGACACTTGGACAATCTAGGTTAACTAGCGGGCACATGGACTATCAAAGTTAACAAGTGAGCCCTTGGACTATCTAGATTACCTAGCGGGCACTTGGACTATCAAGGTTACCTAGCAGGCCCTTGGACTATGTAGGTTTCCTAGCGGGCACTTGGACTATCTAGGTTAACGAACGGGCACTTGGACTATGTAGGTAACCTAGCGGGCACTTGGACAGTCTAGGTTACCTAGAGGGCACTTGGACTATCTAGGTTAATGAACGGGCACTTGGACTATGTAGGTTACCTAGCGGGCACTTGGACTATGTAGGAACCCTATCGGACATTTGGACTACTTAGGTTAACTAGCGGGCACTTGGACTATCTAGGTTAACTAGCGGGCACTTGGACTATCTAGGTCAACTAGCGGGCCCTTGTACTATGTAGGTTAACTAACGAGCACTTGGACTATCTAGGTTAACTAGCGGACCTTGGACTATGTAGGTTAACTAGCGGGCCCTTGGACTATGTAGGTTAACTAGCGGACACCTGGACGATCTAGGTTACCTAGATGGCACTTGAAATATCTACGTTACCTAGCGGTTACTTGGAGTATGTAGGTTACCTACTGGGCTGTTGGACTATCTACGTTACCTAGCGGGCACTTGGACTATCTAGGTTAACTAACGGGCACTTGGACTATGTAGGTTCCCTAGCGGGCCCTTGGACTATGTAAGTTCCCTAGCGGGCACGTGGACTATGTGGGTTCCCTAGCGGGCATTAGGAATATCTGGGTTACCTAACGGGCACTTGGACTATGTAGGTTAACTAGCGGGCTTTGGACTATGTAGGTTACCTAGTAGACACTTGGACTATGTAGGTTCCCTATCGTTCACTTGGAGAATGTAGGTTAACTAAGGGGCACTAGGACAATGTAGGTTACCTAGCGGGCCTTTGGACTATCTAGGTTACCTAGGGGGAAATTGGACTATGTAAGTTTACTCTTGGACACTTGGACTATCTAGGTTACCTAGCAGGCACTTGGACTATGTAGGTTAACTAGCGGGCACTTGGACTATCTAGGTTACATAGCAGGCACTTGGACTATGTACGTTTCCTAGCGGGTACTTGGACTATTTATGTTAACTAGTGGGCACTTGGACTATGTAGATTCCCTATCAGGCACTTGGACTATGTAGGTAGCCTAGTGGTCACTTGAACTGTCTAGGTTACCTAGCGGGCACTTGGACTATGTAGGTTCACTAGCGAGCTCTTGGACTATCTAGGTTCACTAGCGGGCACTTGGACTATTAGGGTCCTTAGCGGGCATTTGGACTATATAGGTTACCTAGCGGGCACTTGGACTATGTAGGTTACCTAGCGGGCACTTGGACTATGTAGGTTTACAAGCGGGCACTTGGACTATCTAGGTTAACTAGCGAGCCCTTGGACGATGTAGGTTAACTAGCGGGCCCTTGGACTATATAGGTTAACTAGCGGGCCCTTGGACTATGTAGGTTAACTAGCGTGCACTTGGACGATCTAGGTTAACTAGCGAGTACTTGGACTATGTAGGCTAACTAGCGGGCCCTTGGACTATGTAGATTAACTAGCAGCACTTGGACTATGTATGTTCCAGAGCGGGCTCTTGGACTATCTAGGTTCCCTAATTAGCACTTGGACTATGTAGGTCAACTAACAGACACTTTGACGATCTAGGTCAACAAGCGGGTACTTGGACTATGTAGGTTAACTAGCGGGCGCTTGGACTATGTAGATTAACTAGCGGCTCTTGGACTTCTACGTTAACTAGCGGGCCCTTGCACTATGTAGATTCCCTAGGGGGCACTTGGACTACGTAGGTTCCCTAGAGGGCATTTGGACTATGTATGTTCCCTAGCGGGCACTTGGACTATGTATGTACCCTACGGACAATTGAACTATGTAAGTTAACTACCGGGCACTTGGACTATGTAGGTTAACTAGCGGACACTTGCACTATGTAGGTTACCTAGTGGGCACTTGGACTATGAAGGTTAAGTAGCAGGCCCTTGGACTATGTACATACCCCAGCGCGCACTTGGACTATCTAGGTTAACTAACGGGTACCAGGACTATCTAGGTTAACTAGCATGCACTTGGACTATCTAGGTTAACTAGCGGGCACTTGGACTATCTAGGTTAGCTAACGGGCACTTGGACTAAGTATGTCCCGTAGTGGGCACATGGACTATCTAGATTAACTAACGGGCACTTGGACTATCTAGGTTTCCTAGCTGGCACTTGGACAATGAATGTTCCCTAGCGGGCAATTGGATTATCTAGATTACCTAGCGGGCACTTGGACTATGTAGGTCAACTAGCGGGCCCTTGGACTATCTAGGTTAGCTAACTGACACTTGGACTTTGTAGGTTAACTAGAAGACACTTGGACAATCTAGGTTAACTAGCGGGCACATGGACTATCAAAGTTAACAAGTGAGCCCTTGGACTATCTAGGTTACCTAGCGGGCACTTGGACTATCAAGGTTACCTAGCGGGCCCTTGGACTATGTAGGTTTCCTAGCGGGCACTTGGACTATCTAGGTTAACGAACGGGCACTTGGACTATGTAGGTAACCTAGCGGGCACTTGGACAGTCTAGGTTACCTAGAGGGCACTTGGACTATCTAGGTTAATGAACGGGCACTTGGACTATGTAGGTTACCTAGCGGGCACTTGGACTATGTAGGAACCCTATCGGACATTTGGACTACTTAGGTTAACTAGCGGGCACTTGGACTATCTAGGTTAACTAGCGGGCACTTGGACTATCTAGGTCAACTAGCGGGCCCTTGTACTATGTAGGTTAACTAACGAGCACTTGGACTATCTAGGTTAACTAGCGGACCTTGGACTATGTAGGTTAACTAGCGGGCCCTTGGACTATGTAGGTTAACTAGCGGACACCTGGACGATCTAGGTTAACTAGTGGGCACATGGACTATCTAGGTTACCTAGCTGGCACTTGAACTATCTACGTTGCCTAGCGGGTTCTTGGAATATGTAGGTTACCTAGCGGTCTGTTGGATTATCTACGTTACCTAACGGGCACTTGGACAATTTAGGTTAACTAACGGGCACTTGGACTATGTAGGCTCCCTAGCGGGCCCTTGGACTATGTAAGTTCCCTAGCGGGCACATGGAGTATGTGGGTTTCCTGGCGGGCATTTGGACTATCTAGGTTACCTAACTGGCATTTGGACTATGTAGGTTCCCTAGCGGGCCCTTGGATTATGTTGGTTCCCTATCGGGCACTTGGACTACTTAGGTTAATTAGCGGGCACTTGGACTATCTAGGTTACCTAGCTGGCACTTGAACTATCTACGTTGCCTAGCGGGTTCTTGGAGTATGTAGGTTACCTTGCGGGCTGTTGGATTATCTAGGTTACCTAGCGGGCACGTGGACTATGTAGGCTCCCTAGCGGGCCCTTGGACTATGTAAGTTCCCTAGCGGGCACATGGACTATGTGGGTTTCCTGGCGGGCATTTGGACTATCTAGGTTACCTAACTGGCATTTGGACTATGTAGGTTCCCTAGCGGGCACTTGGATTATATTGGTTCCCTATCGGGCACTTGGACTATGTAGGTTAACTAGAGGGTATTTGGACTATGTAGGTTACCTAGCGGGCACTTGGACTATGTAGGTTCCCTATCGGGCACTTGGAGAATGTAGGTTAACTAGGGGCACTAGGACTATATAGGTTACCTATCGGGCACTTGGAGAATGTAGGTTAATTAGGGGCACTAGGACTATGTAGGTTACCTAGCGGGCCCTTGGACTATCTAGGTTACCTAGCGGGCATTTGGATTATGTAGGCTCCCTAGCGGGCATTGGGCCTGTATTGATTACCTAGCGGGCAATTAAATTTTGTAGGTTATCTAGCGGGCACTTTGACTATCTAGGTTACCTAGCTGGCACTTGAAATATCTACGTTACCTAGCGGTTACTTGGAGTATGTAGGTTACCTACCCGGCTGTTGGACTATCTACGTTACCTAGCGGGCACTTGGACTATCTAGGTTAACTAACGGGCACTTGGACTATGTAGGTTCCCTAGCGGGCCCTTGGACTATGTAAGTTCCCTAGCGGGCACTTGGACTATGTGGGTTCCCTAGCGGGCATTAGGAATATCTGGGTTACCTAACGGGCACTTGGACTATGTAGGTTAACTAGCGGGCTTTGGACTATGTAGGTTACCTAGTAGACACTTGGACTATGTAGGTTCCCTATCGTTCACTTGGAGAATGTAGGTTAACTAAGGGGCACTAGGACAATGTAGGTTACCTAGCGGGCCTTTGGACTATCTAGGTTACCTAGGGGGAAATTGGACTATGTAAGTTTACTCTTGGACACTTGGACTATCTAGGTTACCTAGCAGGCACTTGGACTATGTAGGTTAACTAGCGGGCACTTGGACTATCTAGGTTACATAGCAGGCACTTGGACTATGTACGTTTCCTAGCGGGTACTTGGACTATTTATGTTAACTAGTGGGCACTTGGACTATGTAGATTCCCTATCAGGCACTTGGACTATGTAGGTAACCTAGTGGTCACTTGAACTGTCTAGGTTACCTAGCGGGCACTTGGACTATGTAGGTTCACTAGCGAGCTCTTGGACTATCTAGGTTCACTAGCGGGCACTTGGACTATTAGGGTCCTTAGCGGGCATTTGGACTATATAGGTTACCTAGCGGGCACTTGGACTATGTAGGTTACCTAGCGGGCACTTGGACTATGTAGGTTTACAAGCGGGCACTTGGACTATCTAGGTTAACTAGCGAGCCCTTGGACGATGTAGGTTAACTAGCGGGCCCTTGGACTATATAGGTTAACTAGCGGGCCCTTGGACTATGTAGGTTAACTAGCGTGCACTTGGACGATCTAGGTTAACTAGCGAGTACTTGGACTATGTAGGCTAACTAGCGGGCCCTTGGACTATGTAGATTAACTAGCAGCACTTGGACTATGTATGTTCCAGAGCGGGCACTTGGACTATCTAGGTTCCCTAATTAGCACTTGGACTATGTAGGTCAACTAGCAGACACTTTGACGATCTAGGTCAACTAGCGGGTACTTGGACTATGTAGGTTAACTAGCGGGCGCTTGGACTATGTAGATTAACTAGCGGCTCATGGACTTCTACGTTAACTAGCGGGCCCTTGCACTATGTAGATTCCCTAGGGGGCACTTGGACTACGTAGGTTCCCTAGAGGGCATTTGGACTATGTATGTTCCCTAGCGGGCACTTGGACTATGTATGTACCCTACGGACAATTGAACTATGTAAGTTAACTACCGGGCACTTGGACTATGTAGGTTAACTAGCGGACACTTGCACTATGTAGGTTACCTAGTGGGCACTTGGACTATGAAGGTTAAGTAGCAGGCCCTTGGACTATGTACATACCCCAGCGCGCACTTGGACTATCTAGGTTACCTAGTGGGCACTTGGACTATCTAGGTTAACTAACGGGTACCAGGACTATCTAGGTTAACTAGCTGGCACTTGGACTATGTAGGTTAACTAGCGGGCCCTTGGACTATGTAGATTAACTAGCGGCACTTGGACTATCTACGTTAACTAGCGGGCCCTTGGACTATGTAGATTCCCTAGCGGCCACTTGGATATCTATGTTAACTAGCGGGCACTTGGAATATGTAGGTTAACTAGCGGACACTTGCACTATGTAGGTTACCTAGCAGGCACTTGGACTATCTAGGTTAACTAGCGGGCACTTGGACTATCTAGGTTAACTAGCGTGCACTTGGACTATGTAGGTTCCTTAGCGGGCACTTGGACGATGTAGGTTAACTAGAGTGCCCTGGACTATCTAGGTTACGTAGTGGGAACTTGGTATGTAGGTTAACTAGCGGGCACTTGGACTATGTAGGTTAACTAGAGGACTCTTGGACTATCTAGGTTACCTAGCGGGCACTTGGACTATATAGGTTACCTAGCGGGCACTTGGACTATTAGGGTCCCTAGCGGGCATTTGGACTATATAGGTTACCTAGCGGGCACTTGGACTATGTAGGTTAACGAACAGGCACTTGGACTATGTAGGTAACCTAGTGTTCACTTGAACAGTCTAGGTTACCTAGCGGGCAATTGGACTATGTAGGTTAACAAGCGGGCACTTGGACTATCTAGGTTAACTAGCGGGCCCTTGGACGATGTAGGTTAACTAGCGGGCCCTTGGACTATATAGGTTAACTAGCAGGCCCTTGGACTATGTAGGTTAACGAGCGGGCACTTGGACGATCTAGGATAACTAGCGGGTACGTGGACTATGTAGGCTAACTAGCGGGCCCTTGGATTATGTAGATTAACTAGCGGCACTTGGACTATCTACGTTAACTAGCGGGCCCTTGGACTATGTAGATATCCTAGCGGGCACTTGGACTATGTATGTTCCAGAGCGGGCACTTGGACTCTCTAGGTTCCCTAACTAGCACTTGGACTATGTAGGTTAACTAGCGGACACTTAGACGATCTAGGTCAACTAGCGGGTACTTGGACTATGTAGGTTAACTAGCTGGCCCTTGGACTATGTAGATTAACTAGCGGCACTTGGACTATCAACGTTAACTACCGGGCCTTTGGACTATGTAGATTCCCCAGCGGGCACTTGGACTACATAGGTTCCCTAGCGGGCATTTGGAATATTTCTGTTCCCTAGCGGGCACTTGGACTATGTATGTACCCTACGGACACTTGAACTATGTAAGTTAACTACCGGGCACTTGGACTATGTAGGTTAACTAGCGGACACTTGGACTATCTAGGTTAACTAGCGGGCACTTGGACTATATAGGTTAACTAGCGGACACTTGTACTATGTAGGTTACCTATCGGGTACTTGGACTATGAAGGTTAAGTAGGAGGCCCTTGGACTATGTACATACCCCAGCGCGCACTTAGACTATCTACGTTACCTAGTGGGCACTTGGACTATATAGGTTAACTAACGGGCACCAGGACTATCTAGGTTAACTAGCGGGCACTTGGACTATGTAGGTTAACTAGCGGGCCCTTGGACTATGTAGATTAACTAGCGGCACTTGCACTATCTACGTTAACTAGCGGGCCCTTGGACTATGTAGACTCCCAAGCGGGCACTTGGACTACGTAGGTTCCCTAGCGGGCATTTGGACTATGTATGTTCCTTAGCGGGCACTTGGACTATGTAGGTTACCTAGCGGGCACTTGGACTATGAAGAATAACTAGCGAGCACTTGGACTATCTAAGTTACCTAGCAGGCACTATGACTATCTAGGTTAACTAACGGGCACTTGGACTGTGTAGGTTGCCTGGCGGGCACTTGGAATATGTAGGTTCCCTAGCGGGAACTTGGATTATGCAGGTTAACGAACGGACACTTGGACTATATAGGTTACCTGGCCGCCACTTGTACTATCTATGTTAGCTAACAGGCACTTGGACTATCTAGGTTCTCTAGCGGGCACTTGTACTATCTAGGATACCCAGCTGGCACTTGGACTATGTAGGTCAACTCGCGGGCCCTTGGACTACCTAGGTTAGCGAACGGGCACTTAGATTATGTAGGTTAACTAGCGGGCACTTGGAATATGTAGGTTAACTAGTGAACCTTGGACTATGTAGGTTAACTAGCGGGCACTTGGACTATCTAGGTTTCCTAGCAGGCACTTGGACTATGTACATACCCTAGCGCGCACTTGGACTATCTAGGTTACTTGGTGGGCACTTGGACTATATAGGTTAACTAACGGGCACTAGGACTATCTAGGTTAACTAGCGGGCACTTGGACTATCTAGGTTACCTAGCAGGCACTTGGATTATGAAGGATCCCTAGCGGGAACTTGGACTATCTAGGTTTCCTAGCAGACACTTGGACTATGTACATACCCTAGCGCGCACTGGGACTATCTAGGTTACCTAGCGGGCACTTGGACTATGTACGTCCCCTAGTGGGCACTTGGACTATCTAGGTTAACTAACGGGCACTTGGACTGTCTAGGTTACCTAGCAGGCTTTGGATTATGAAGGATTCCTAGCGGGCACATGGACTATCTAGGTTATCTAGCGGGCACTTGGACTATGTAGGTTAACTAGGGGACACTTGCACAATCTAGGTTAACTAGCGGGACCTTGCACTATGTAGGTTAACTAACGGGCACATGGATTATGTAGGTTTACTAGCAGGCACTTGGACTATCTAGGTTAACTAGCGGGCAGTTGGACTATGTAGTTTCCCTAGCGGGCATTTGGACTATTTAGGTTACCAAGCGGGCACTTGGACTATGTAGGTAACCTAGCGAGCACTTGGACTATCTAAGTTACCTAGCAGGCACTTTGACTATCTAGGTTAACTAACGGGCACTTGGACTGTGTAGGTTGCCTGGCGGGCACTTGGACTATGTAGGTTCCCTGGCGGGAACTTGGATTATGTAGGTTAACGAACGGGCACTTGGACTATGTAGGTTACCTAGCCGCCACTTGGACTATCTATGTTAGCTAACAGGCACTTGGACTATCTAGGTTCCCTAGCGAGCACTTGTACTATCTAGGATACCTAGCTGGCACTTGGACTATGTAGGTCAACTCGCGCGCCCTTGGACTACCTAGGTTAGCTAACGGGCACTTAGATTATGTAGGTTAACTAGCGGGCACTTGGAATATGTAGGTTAACCAGCGGACACTTGCACTATGTAGGTTAACTAGTGGGCCCATGGACTATGTAGGTTTACTAGCGGGCCCTTGGACTATCTAGGTTCCCTAAAGGGCACTTGGACTATCTAGGTTACCTAGCAGGTACTTAGAACTATCTAGGTTAGCTAGCGGACACTTGCACTATCTAGGTTTCCTAGCGGGCACTTGGACTATCTATGTTAACTAGCGGACACTTGGAATATGCAGGTTAACTAGCGGACACTTGCACTATGTAGGTTACCTAGCAGGCACTTGGACTATCTAGGTTAACTAGCGGGCCCTTGGACTATCTAGGTTAACTAGCGTGCACTTGGACTATGTAGGTTCCTTAGCGGGCACTTGGACGATGTAGGTTAACTAGCGTGCCCTGGACTATCTAGGTTACGTAGCGGGAACTTGGTATGTAGGTTAACAAGCGGGCACTTGGACTATGTAGGTTAACTAGAGGACACTTGGACTATCTAGGTTATCTAGCGGGCCCTTCGACTATCTAGGTTACCTAGAGGGCACTTGGACTATATAGGTTACCTAGCGGGCACTTGGACTATTAGGGTCCCTAGCGGGCATTTGGACTATATAGGTTACCTAGCGGGCACTTGGACTATGTAGGTTAACGAACAGGCACTTGGACTATGTAGGTAACCTAGTGTTCACTTGAACTGTCTAGGTTACCTAGCGGGCACTTGGACTATGTAGGTTAACAAGCGGGCACTTGGACTATCTAGGTTAACTAGCGGACCCTTGGACGATGTAGGTTAACTAGCGGGCCCTTGGACTATATAGGTTTACTAGCGGGCCCTTGGACTATGTAGGTTAACGAGCAGGCACTTGGACGATCTAAGTTAACTAGCGGGTACTTGGACTATGTAGGCTAACTAGCGGGCCCTTGGACTATGTAGATTAACTAGCGGCACTTGGACTATCTACGTTAACTAGCGGGCCTTTGGACTATGTAGATTCCCTAGCGGGCACTTGGACTATGTATGTTCCAGAGCGGGCACTTGTACTATCTAGGTTCCCTAACTAGCACTTGGACTATGTAGGTTAACTAGCGGACACTTGGACGATCTAGGTCAACTAGCGGGTACTTGGACTATGTAGGTTAACTAGCTGGCCCTTGGACTATGTAGATTAACTAGTGGCACTTGGACTATCTACGTTAACGAGCGGGCCTTTGGACTATGTAGATCCCCTAGCGGACACATGGACTACGTAGGTTCCCTAGCGGGCATTTAGACTATTTCTGTTCCCTAGCGGGCACTTGGACTATGTATGTACCCTACGGACACTTGAAGTATGTAAGTTAACTACCGGGCACTTGGACTATGTAGGTTAACTAGCGGACACTTGGACTATCAAGGTTAACTAGCGGGCACGTGGACTATGTAGGTTAACTAGCGGACACTTGTACTATGTAGGTTACCTATCGGGCACTTGGACTATGAAGGTTAAGTAGCAGGCCCTTGGACTATGTACATACCCCAGCGCGCACTTGGACTATCTAGGTTACCTAGTGGGCACTTGGACTATCTAGGTTAACTAACGGGCAACAGGACTATCTAGGTTAACTAGCGGGCACTTGGACTATGTAGGTTAACTAGTGGGCTCTTGGACTATGTAGATTAACTAGCGGCACTTGGACTATCTACGTTAACTAGCGGGCCCTTGGACTATGTAGATTCCCAAGCGGGCACTTGGACTACGTAGGTTCCCTAGCGGGCATTTGGACTATGTATGTTCCTTAGCGGGCACTTGGACTATGTAGGTTACCTAGTGGGCACTTGGACTATGAAGGTTAAGTAGCAGGCCCTTGGACTATGTACATACCCCAGCGTGCACTTGGACTATCTAGGTTACCTAGTGGGCACTTGGACTATCTAGGTTAACTAACGGGCACCAGGACTATCTAGGTTAACTAGCGGGCACTTGGACTATGTAGGTTAACTAGCGGGCCCTTGGACTATGTAGATTAACTAGTGGCACTTGGACTATCTACGTTAACTAGCGGGCCCTTGGACTATGTAGATTCCCAAGCGGGCACTTGGACTACGTAGGTTCCCTAGCGGGCATTTGGACTATGTATGTTCCTTAGTGGGCACTTGGACTATGTAGGTTACCTAGCGGGCACTTGGACTATGAAGGTTAACTAGCAGGCCCTTGGACTATGTACATACCCCAGCGTGCACTTGGACTATCTAGGTTACCCTGTGGGCACTTGGACTATCTAGATTAACTAATGGGCACCAGGACTATCTAGGTTAACTAGCGGGCACTTGGACTATCTACGTTACCTAGCAGGCACTTGGATTATGAAGGATCCCTAGCGGGCACTTGGACTATCTAGGTTTCCTAGCAGGCACTTGGACTATGTCATACCCTAGCGTGCACTGGGACTATCTAGGTTATCTAGCGGGCACTTGGACTATGTATGTTCCCTAGTGGGCACTTGGACTATCTAGGGTAACTAACGGGCACTAGGACTATCTAGGTTAACTAGCGGGCACTTGGACTATCTAGGGTACCTAGCAGGCACTTGGATTATGAAGGATCCCTAGCGGGCACTTGGACTATCTAGGTTAACTAGAGGGCACTTGGACTATGTAGGTTAACTAGCGGACACTTGGACTATCTAGGTTACCTAGCGGGCACTTGGACTATCTAGGTTACCTAGCGGGCCCTTGGACTATGTAGGTAACCTTGCGGGCACTTGGACTGTCTAGGTTACTTAGCGGGCTTTTTGACTATCTAGGTTAACGAATGGGCACTTGGACTATGTAGGTTACCTAGCGGGCACTTGGACTATGTAGGATCACTATCAGACATTTGTACTACTTAGGTTAACTAGCGGGCACTTTGATTATCTAGGTTAACTAGCGGGCACATGGACTATCTAGGTCAACTAGCGGGCCCTTGTACTATTTAGGTTAACTAACGGGCACTTGGACTATCTAGGTTAACTAGCGGGCACTTGGACTATCTAGGTTATCTAGCGGGCACTTGGACTATGTAGGTTAACTAGGGGACACTAGCACAATCTAGGTTAACTAGCGGGCCCTTGCACTATGTAGGTTAACTAACGGGCCCATGGATTATGTAGGTTTACTCGCAGGCACTTGGACTATCTAGGTTAACGAGCGGGCAGTTGGACTATGTAGTTTCCCTAGCGGGCATTTGGACAATTTAGGTTACCAAGTGGGCACTTGGACTATGTAGGTAACCTAGCGAGCACTTGGACTCTAAGTTATCTAGCAGGCACTTTGACTATCTAGGTTAACTAACGGGCACTTGGACTGTGTAGGTTGCCTGGCGGGCACTTGGACTATGTAGGTACCCTAGCGGGAACTTTGATTATGTAGGTTAACGAACGGGCACTTGGACTATGTAGGTTACCTAGCCGCCACTTGGACTATCTATGTTAGCTAACAGGCACTTGGACTATCTAGGTTCCCTAGCGAGCACTTGTACTATCTAGGATACCTAGCTGGCACTTGGACTATGTAGGTCAACTCGCGGGCCCTTGGACTACCTAGGTTACCTAACGGGCACTTAGATTATGTAGGTTAACTAGCGGGCACTTGGAATATGTAGGTTAACTAGCAGACACTTGCACTATGTAGGTTAACTAGTGGGCCCATGGACTATGTAGGTTTACTAGCAGGCCCTTGGACTATCAAGGTTCCCTAAAGGGCACTTGGACTATCTAGGTTACCTAGCAGGTACTTAGAACTATCTAGGTTAACTAGCGGACACTTGCACTATCTAGGTTTCCTAGCGGGCACTTGGACTATGTACGTTCCCTAGCGGGCACTTGGAATATCTATGTTAACTAGCGGGCACTTGGAATATGTAGGTTAACTAGCGGACACTTGCACTATGTAGGTTACCTAGCAGGCACTTGGACTATCTAGGTTAACTAGCGGGCACTTGGACTATCTAGGTTAACTAGCGTGCACTTGAACTATGTAGGTTCCTTAGCGGGCACTTGGACGATGTAGGTTAACTAGCGTGCCCTGGACTATCTAGGTTACGTAGCGGGAACTTGGTATGTAGGTTAACTAGCGGGCACTTGGACTATGTAGGTTAACTAGAGGACACTTGGACTATCTAGGTTAACTAGCGGGCCCTTGGACTATCTAGGTTACCTAGCGGGCACTGGACTATATAGGTTACCTAGCGGGCACTTGGACTATTAGGGTCCCTAGCGGGCATTTGGACTATATAGGTTACCTAGCGGGCACTTGGACTATGTAGGTTAACGAACAGGCACTTGGACTATGTAGGTAACCTAGTGTTCACTTGAACTGTCTAGGTTACCTAGCGGGCACTTGGACTATGTAGGTTAACAAGCGGGCACTTGGACTATCTAGGTTAACTAGCGGGCCCTTGGACGATGTAGGTTAACTAGCGGGCCCTTGGACTATATAGGTTAACTAGCGGGCCCTTGGACTATGTAGGTTAACGAGCGGGCACTTGGACGATCTAAGTTAACTAGCGGGTACTTGGACTATGTAGGCTAACTAGCGGGCCCTTGGACTATGTAGATTAACTAGCGGCACTTGGACTATCTACGTTAACTAGCGGGCCCTTGGACTATGTAGATTCCCTAGCGGGCACTTGGACTATGTATGTTCCAGAGCGGGCACTTGGACTATCTAAGTTCCCTAACTAGCACTTGGACTATGTAGGTTAACTAGCTGGCCCTTGGACTATGTAGATTAACTAGCGGCACTTGGACTATCTACGTTAACTAGCGGGCCTTTGGACTATGTAGATTCCCTAGCGGGCACTTGGACTACGTAGGTTCCCTAGCGGGCATTTGGACTATTTCTGTTCCCTAGCGGGCATTTGGACTATTTCTGTTCCCTAGCGGGCACTTGGACTATGTATGTACCCTACGGACACTTGAACTATGTAAGTTAACTACCGGGCACTTGGACTATGTAGGTTAACTAGCGGACACTTGGACTATCTAGGTTAACTAGCGGGCACTTGGACTATGTAGGTTAACTAGCGGACACTTGTACTATGTAGGTTACCTATCGGGCACTTGGACTATGAAGGTTAAGTAGCAGGCCCTTGGACTATGTACATACCCCAGCGCGCACTTGGACTATCTAGGTTACCTAGTGGGCACTTGGACTATCTAGGTTAACTAACGGGCACCAGGACTATCTAGGTTAACTAGCGGGCACTTGGACTATGTAGGTTAACTAGCGGGCCCTTGGACTATGTAGATTAACTAGCGGCACTTGGATTATCTACGTTAACTAGCGGGCCCTTGGACTATGTAGATTCCCAAGCGGGCACTTGGACTACGTATGTTCCCTAGCGGGCATTTGGACTATGTATGTTCCTTAGCCGGCACTTGGACTATGTAGGTTACCTAGCGGGCACTTGGACTATGAAGGTTAACTAGCAGGCCCTTGGACTATGTACATACCCCAGCGTGCACTTGGACTATCTAGGTTACCCTGTGGGCACTTGGACTATCTAGGTTAACTAATGGGCACCAGGACTATCTAGGTTAACTAGCGGGCACTTGGACTATCTACGTTACCTAGCAGGCATTTGGATTATGAAGGATCCCTAGCGGGCACTTGGACTATCTAGGTTTCCTCGCAGGCACTTGGACTATGTCCATAGCCTAGCGTGCACTGGGACTATCTAGGTTATCTAGCGGGCACTTGGACTATGTACGTTCCCTAGTGGGCACTTGGACTATCTAGGGTAACTAACGGGCACTAGGACTATCTAGGTTAACTAGCGGGCACTTGGACTATCTAGGGTACCTAGCAGGCACTTGGATTATGAAGGATCCCTAGCGGGCACTTGGACTATCTAGGTTAACTAGAGGGCACTTGGACTATGTAGGTTAACTAGCGGACACTTGGTCTATCTAGGTTACCTAGAGGGCACTTGGACTATCTAGGTTACCTAGCGGGCCCTTGGACTATGTAGGTAACCTTGCGGGCACTTGGACTGTCTAGGTTACTTAGCGGGCTTTTTGACTATCTAGGTTAACGAATGGGCACTTGGACTATGTAGGTTACCTAGCGGGCACTTGGACTATGTAGGATCACTATCAGACATTTGTACTACTTAGGTTAACTAGCGGGCACTTTGATTATCTAGGTTAACTAGCGGGCACTTGGACTATCTAGGTCAACTAGCGGGCCCTTGTACTATTTAGGTTAACTAACGGGCACTTGGACTATCTAGGTTAACTAGCGGGCACTTGGACTATCTAGGTTACCTAGCAGGCACTTGGATTATGAAGGATACCTAGCGGGCACTTGGACTATCTAGGTTAACTAGCGGGCCCTTGCACTATGTAGGTTAACTAGCGGACACTTGGACTATGTAGGTTAACCAGCGGTCACTTGGAGTATCTAGGTTACCTAGCGGGCACTTGGACTCTCTAGGTTACCTAGCGGCCCCTTGGACTATGTAGGTAACCTTGCGGGCACTTGGACTGTCTAGGTTACCTAGCGGGCTTTTTGACTATCTAGGTTAACGAATGGGCACTTGGACTATGAAGGTTTCCTAGCGGGCACTTGGACTATGTAGGATCACTATCAGACATTTGTACTACTTAGGTTAACTAGCGGGCAATTTGACTATCTAGGTTAACTAGCAGGCACTTGGACTATCTAGGTCAACTAGCGGGCTCTTGTAGTATGTAGGTTAACTAGCGGGCACTTGGACTATCTAGGTTAACTAGCGGACCTTGGACTATGTAGGTTATCTAGCGGGCACTTGGACTATCTAGGTTTCCTAGCAGGCACTTGGACTATGTACATACCCTAGCGCGCACTTGGACTATCTAGGTTACCCAGTGGGCACTTTGACTATCTAGGTTAACTAACGGGCACTAGGACTATCTAGGTTAACTAGCGGGCACTTTGACTATCTAGGTTACATAGCAGGCACTTGTATTATGAAAGATCCCTAGCGGGCACTTGGACTATCAAGGTTTCCTAGCAGACACTTGGACTATGTACATACCCTAGCGCGCACTGGAACTATCTAGGTTATCTAGCGGGCACTTGGACAATGTACATCCCATAGTGGGCACTTGGACTATCTAGGTTAACTAACGGGCACTAGGATTATCTAGGTTAACTAGCGGGCACTTGGACTATCTAGGTTACCTAGCAGGTACTTGCATTATGAAGGATCCCTAGCGGGCCCTTGGACTATGTAGGTTAACTAGCGGACACTTGCACGATCTAGGTTAACTAGTGAGCCCTTGCACTATGTAGGTTAACTAACGGGCCCATGGATTATGTAGGTTTACTAGCAGGCACTTGGACTATCTAGGTTAACTAGCGGGCACGTGGAGTATGTAGGTTACCTAGCGAGCACTTGGACTATCTAGTTTACCTAGCAGGCACTTTAACTATCTAGGTTAACTCACGGGCACTTGGACTGTGTAGGTTGCCTAGCGGGCACTTGGACTATGTAGGTTCCCTAACGGGAACTTGGATTATGTAGGTTCCCTATCGGGCACTTGGACTATGTAGGTTAAGTAGCGGGCACTTGGACTGTCTAGGTTACCTAGCGGGCATTTGGATTATCTAGGTTAATGAACGGGCACTTGGACTATGTAGGTAACCTAGCCGCCACTTGGACTATCTATGTTAGCTAACAGGCACTTGGACTATCTAGGTTCCCTAGCGGGCACTTGTACTATCTAGGATACCTAGCTGGCATTTGGACTATGTAGGTCAACTCGCGGGCCCTTGGACTACCTAGGTTAGCTAACGGGCATTTAGATTATGTAGGTTAACTAGCGGGCACTTGGAATATGTAGGTGAACTAGCGGACACTTGCACTATGTAGGTTAACTAGTGGGCCCATGGACTATGTAGGTTTACTAGGGGGCCCTTGGACTATCTAGGTTCCATAACGGGCACTTGGACTATCTAGGTTACCTAGCAGGTACTTAGAACTATCTAGGTTAACTAGCGGACACTTGCACTATCTAGGATACCTAGTGGGCACTTGGACTATGTAGGTTAACTAGCGGACACTTGGACTACCTAGGTTAACTAGCGGGCACTTGGACTATATAGGTTAACTAGCGGACACTTGTACTATGTAGGTTACCTATCGGGCACTTGGACTATGAAGGTTAAGTAGGAGGCCCTTGGACTATGTACATACCCCAGCGCGCACTTGGACTATCTAGGTTACCTAGTGGGCACTTGGACTATCTAGGTTAACTAACGGGCACCAGGACTATGTAGGTTAACTAGCGGGCACTTGGACTATGTAGGTTAACTAGCGGGCCCTTGGACAATGTAGATTAACTAGCGGCACTTGCACTATCTACGTTAACTAGCGGGCCATAAGACTATGTAGATTCCCAAGCGGGCACTTGGACTATGTAGGTTACCTAGCGGGCACATGGACTATGAAGGTTAACTAGCGAGCACTTGGACTATCTAAGTTACCTAGCAGGCACTTTGACTATCTAGGTTAACTAACGGGCACTTGGACTGTGTAGGTTGCTGGCGGGCACTTGGACTATGTAGGTTCCCTAGCGTGAACTTGGATTATGTAGGTTAACGAACGGGAACTTGGACTATGTAGGTTACCTAGCCGCCACTTGGACTATCTATGTTAGCTAACAGGCACTTGGACTATCTAGGTTCTCTAGCGGGCACTTGTACTATCTAGGATACCCAGCTGGCACTTGGACTATGTAGGTCAACTCGCAGGCCCTTGGACTACCTAGGTTAGCGAACGGGCACTTAGATTATGTAGGTTAACTAGCGGGCACTTGGAATATGTACGTCCCCTAGTGGGCACTTGGACTATCTAGGTTAGCTAACGGGCACGTGGACTATCTAGGTTACCTAGCAGGCTTTGTATTATGAAGGATCCCTAGCGGGCACTTGGACTATCTAGGTTATCTAGCGGGCACTTGGACAATGTAGGTTAACTAGGGGACACTTACACAATCTAGGTTAACTAGCGGGCCCTTGCACTATGTAGGTTAACTAACGGGGCCATGGATTATGTAGGTTTACTAGCAGGCACTTGGACTATCTAGGTTAACTAGCGGGCAGTTGGACTATTTAATTTCCCTAGCGGGCATTTGGACTATTTAGGTTACCAAGCGGGCACTTGGACTATGTAGGTAACCTAGCGAGCACTTGGACTATCTAAGTTACCTAGCAGGCACTTTGACTATCTAGGTTAACTAACGGGCACTTGGACTGTGTAGGTTGCCTGGCGGGCACTTGGACTATGTAGGTTCCCTAGCGGGAACTTGGATTATGTAGGTTAACGAACGGGCACTTGGACTATGTAGGTTACCTAGCCGCCACTTGGACTGTCTATGTTAGCTAACAGGCACCTGGACTATCTACATTCCCTAGCGAGCACTTGTACTATCTAGGATACCTAGCTGGCACTTGGACTATGTAGGTCAACTCGCGGGCCCTTGGACTATCTAGGTTTCGTAGCGTGCAATTGGTATGTAGGTTAACTAGCGGGCACTTGGACTATCTAGGTTAACTAGCGGGCCCTTGGACTATCTAGGTTACCTAGCGGGCACTTGGACTATATAGGTTACCCAGCGGGCACTTGGACTATGTAGGTTACCTACTGGGCACTTGGACTATCTAGGTTAACGAATGGGCACTTGGACTTCTAGGTTAACGAACGGGCACTTGGTCTATGTAGGTTGCTTACCGGGCACTTGGACTATCTAGGTTAGGTAATGAGCACTTGGACTATCTCGGTTACCTAGCGGGAACTTGGACAATGTAAGTTACCTAGAGGGCACTTGGAGTATCTAGGTTACCTAACGGTCACTTTGACTATCTAGGTTACATAGCGGGCACTAGGACTATCTAGGTTAACTAGCGGAAACTTGCACTATCTAGGTTACCTTGCGGGCACTTGTACTATGTACGTTCCCTAGCGGGCACTTGGACTATCTATGTTTACTAGCGGGCACTTGGAATATGAGGTTAACTAGCTGACACTTGCACTATTTAGTTTACCTAGCAGGCTCTTGGACTATCTAGGTTAACTAGCGGGCACTTGGACTATCTAGGTTAACTAGCGTGCACTTGGACTATGTAGGTTCCTTAGCGGGCACTTGGACGATGTAGGTTAACTAGCGTGCCCTGGACTATCTAGGTTACGTAGCGGGAACTTGGTATGTATGTTAACTAGCAGGCACTTGGACTATGTAGGTTAACTAGAGGACACTTGGACTATCTAGGTTAACTAGCGGGCCCTTGGACTATCTATGTTACCTAGCGGGCACTTGGACTATGTAGGTAACCTAGTGTTCTCTTGAACTGTCTAGGTTACCTAGCGGGCACTTGGACTATGTAGGTTAACAAGCGGGCACTTGGACTATCTAGGTTAACTAGCGGGCCCTTGGACGATGTAGGTTAACTAGCGGGCCCTTGGACTATATAGGTTAACTAGCGGGCCCTTGGACTATGTAGGTTAACGAGCGGGCACTAGGACGATCTAGGTTAACTAGCGGGTACTTGGACTATGTAGGCTAACTAGCGGGCCCTTGGACTATGTAGATTAACTAGCGGCACTTGGACTATCAACGTTAACTAGCGGGCCCTTGGACTATGTAGATTCCCTAGCGGGCACTTGGACTATGTATTTTCCAGAGCGGGCACTTGAACTATCTAGGTTCCCTAACTAGCACTTGGACTATGTAGGTTAACTAGCGGACACTTGGACGATCTAGGTCAACTAGCGGGTACTTGGACTTTGTAGGTTAACTAGCTGGCCCTTGGACTATGTAGATTAACTAGCGGCACTTGGACTATCTACGTTAACGAGCGGGCCTTTGGACTATGTAGATTCCCTAGCGGGCACTTGGACTACGTAGGTTCCCTAGCGGGCATTTGGACTATGTATGTTCCCTAGCGGGCACTTGGACTATGTATGTACCCTACGGACACTTGAACTATGTAAGTTAACTACCGGGCACTTGGACTATGTAGGTTAACTAGCGGGCACTTGGACGATGTAGGTTAACTAGCGGACACTTGTACTATGTAGGTTACCTATCGGGCACTTGGACTATGAAGGTTAAGTAGCAGGCCCTTGGACTATGTACATACCCCAGCGCGCACTTGGACTATCTAGGTTACCTAGTGGGCACTTGGACTATCTAGGTTAACTAATGGCCACCAGGACTATCTAGGTTAACTAGCGGGCACTTGCACTATGTAGGTTAACTAGCGGGCCCTTGGACTATGTAGATTAACTAGCGGCACTTGGACTATCTATGTTAACTAGCGGGCCCTTGGATTATGTAGATTCCCAAGCGGGCACTTGGACTACGTAGGTTCCCTAGTGGGCTTTTGGACTATGTATGTTCCTTAGCGGGCACTTGGACTATGTAGGTTACCTAGCGGGCACTTGGACTATGAAGGTTAACTAGCAGGCCCTTGGACTATGTACATACCCCAGCGTGCACTTGGACTATCTAGGTTACCTAGTGGGCACTTGGACTATCTAGGTTAACTAACGGGCACCAGGACTATCTAGGTTAACTAGCGGGCACTTGGACTATCTATGTTACCTAGCAGGCACTTGGATTATGAAGGACACATAGCGTGCACTGGGACTATCTAGTTTATCTAGCGGGCACTTGGACTATGTACGTTCCCTAGTGGGCACTTGGACTATCTAGGGTAACTAACGGGCACTAGGACTATCTAGGTTAACTAGCGGGCACATGGACTATCTAGGGTACCTAGCAGGCACTTGGATTATGAAGGATCCCTACCGGGCACTTGGACTATCTAGGTTAACTAGAGGGCACTTGGACTATGTAGGTTAACTAGCGGCCACTTGGACTATCTAGGTTACCTAGCGGGCACTTGGACTATCTAGGTTACCTAGCGGCCCCTTGGACTATGTAGGTAACCTTGCGGGCACTTGGACTGTCTAGGTTACCTAGCGGGCTTTTTGACTATCTAGGTTAACGAATGGGCACTTGGACTATGTAGGTTACCTAGCGGGCACTTGGACTATGTAGGATCACTATCGGACATTTGTACTACTTAGGTTAACTAGCGGGCACTTTGACTATCTAGGTTAACTAGCAAGCACTTGGACTATCTAGGTCAACTAGCGGGCCCTTGTACTATGTAGGTTAACTAGCGGGTAATTGGACTATCTAGGTTAACTAGCGGACCTTGGACTATGTACGTTAACTAGCGGGCACTTGGACTATCTAGGTTTCCTAGCAGGCACTTGGACTATGTACATACCCTAGCGCGCACTTGGATTATCTAGGTTACCCAGTGGGCACTTTGACTATCTAGGTTAACTAACGGGCACTAGGACTATCTAGGTTAACTAGCGGGCACTTTGACTATCTAGCTTACCTAGCAGGCACTTGCATTATGAAGGATCCCTAGCGGGCATTTGGACTATCAAGGTTTCCTAGCAGACACTTGGACTATGTACATACCCTAGCGCGCACTTGGACTATCTAGGTTAACTAACGGGCACTAGGACTATCTAGGTTAACTAGCGGGCACTTGGACTATCTAGGTTACCTAGCAGGTACTTGGATTGTGAAGGATCCCTAGCGGGCCCTTGGACTATCTAGGTTAACTAGCGGGCACTTGGACTATGTAGGTTAACTAGCGGACACTTGCACGATCTAGGTTAAGTAGCGGGCCCTTGCACTATGTAGGTTAACTAACGGGCTCATGGATTATGTAGGTTTACTAGCAGGCACTTGGACTATCTAGGTTAACTAGCGGGCACTTGGACTATGTAGGTTACCTAGCAGGCACTTTGACTATCTGGGTTAACTCACGGGCACTTGGACTGTGTAGGTTGCCTAGCGGGCACTTGGACTATGTAGGTTCCCTAACGGGAACTTGGATTATGTAGGTTCCCTATCAGGCACTTGGACTATGTTGGTTAAGTAGCGGGCACTTGGACTGTCTAGGTTACCTAGCGGGCATTTGGATTATCTAGGTTAATGAACGGGCACTTGGACTATGTAGGTAACCTAGCCGCCACTTGGACTATCTATGTTAGCTAACAGGCACTTGGACTATCTAGGTTCCCTAGCGGGCACTTGTACTATCTAGGATACCTAGCTGGCACTTGGACTATGTAGGTCAACTCGCGGGCCCTTGGACTACCTAGGTTAGCTAACGGGCACTTAGATTGTGTAGGTTAACTAGCGGGCACTTGGAATATGTAGGTTAACTAGCGGACACTTGCACTTTGTAGGTTAACTAGTGGGCCCATGGACTATGTAGGTTTACTAGCGGGCACTTGGACTATCTAGGTTCCCTAAAGGGCACTTGGACTATCTAGGTGACCGAACGGGCACTTGGATTATCTAGGTTACCTAGCGGGCACTTTGACTATGTAGGCTAACTAGGGGGCCCTTGGACGATCTAGGTTACCTAGCGGATACTTGAACTATCTAGGTTAACTAGCGGACACTTGCACTATCTAGGTTACCTAGCGGGCACTTGGACTATGTACGTTCCATAGCAGGCACTTGGACTATCTAGGTTAACTAGCGGGCACTTGGAATATGTAGGTTAACTAGCGGACACTTGCACTACGTAGGTTACCTAGCAGGCACTTGGACTATCTAGGTTAACTAGCGGGCACTTGGACTATCTAGGTTAACTAGCGTGCACTTGGACTATGTAGGTTCCTTAGCGGGCACTTGGACGATGTAGGTTATCTAGCGTGCCCTGGACTATCTAGATTACGTAGCGGGAACTTGGTATGTAGATTAACTAGCGGGCACTTGGACTATGTAGGTTAACTAGAGGACACTTGGACTATCTAGGTTACCTAGCGGGCACTTGGACAATATAAGTTACCTAGCGGGCACTTGGACTATGAAGGTTACCTAGTGGGCACTTGGACTATCTAGGTTAACGAACGGGCACTTGGAATATGCAGGTAACCTAGCGGGCACATGGACTGTCTAGGTTACCTAGCGGGCACTTGGACTTCTAGGTTAACGAACGGGCACTTGGACTATGTAAGTTGCTTACCGGGCACTTGGACTATCTAGGTTAGGTAACGGGCACTTGGACTATCTAGGTTACCTAGCGGGAACTTGGACAATGTAAGTTACCTAGCGGGCACTTGGACTACCTAGGTTACCTAACGTGCACTTTGACTATCTAGGTTACATAGCGGGCACTTGGACTATGTAAGTTAACTAGCGAGCACTTGGACTCTAGGTTACCTAGCGGGCACTTGGACTATATAGGTTACCTAGCGGGCACTTGGACAGTCTAGGTTACCTAGAGGGCACTTGGACTATCTAGGTTAACGAACGGGCACTAGGTCTATGTAGGTTACCTAGCGGGCACTTGGACTATGTAGGATCCCTATCGGACATTTGGACTACTTAGGTTACCAAGCGGGCACTTGGAATATCTAGGTTAACTAGCAGGCACTTGGACTATTTAGGTCAACTAGCGGACCTTGTACTACGTAGGTCAACTAGCGAACCCTTGGACTATGTAGGTTAACTAGCGGGCACTTGCACGATCTAGGTTAACTAGAGGACACTTGGACTATCTAGGTTAACTAGCATGCACTTGGACCATCTACGTTAACTAGCGGGCACTTGGATGATCAATGTTAACTAGCGGGCACTTCGACTATCTAGGTTAGCTAACGAGCACTTGCACTAAGTACGTCCCCTAGTGGGCACATGGTCTATCTAGATTAACTAACGGGCACTAAGACTATCTAGGTTAACTAGCGGCCACTTGGACTATCTAGGTTACCTAGCTGGCACTTGGACTATGAATGTTCCCTAGCGGGCAATTGGATTATCTAGGTTACCTATCGGGCACTTGGACTATGTAGGTCAACTAGCGGACCCTTGGACTACATAGGTTAGCTAACTGACACTTGGACTATGGAGGTTAACTAGCGGACACTTGCACGATCTAGGTTAACTAGCGGGTTCTTGTACTATGCAGGTTAACTAGCGGGCCCATTGACTATGTAGGTTAACTAGCGGGCACTTGGACTATGTATGTTCCCTAGCGGGCACTTAGACTATCTATGTTAACTAGCAGGCACTTGGAATATGTAGGTTAACTAGCGGACACTTGCACTATGTAGGTTACCTAGCAGGCACTTGGACTATCTAGGTTAACAAGCGGGCACTTGGACTATCTAGGTTAACTAGCGGGCACTTGGACTATCTAGGTTACCCTGCGTGCACTTGGACTATGTAGGTTCCTTAGCGGGCACTTGGACTATGTAGGTTAACTAGCGTGCCCTTGGACTATCTAGGTTTCGTAGCGTGCAATTGGTATGTAGGTTAACTAGCGGGCACTTGGACTATCTAGGTTAACTAGCGGGCCCTTGGACTATCTAGGTTACCTAGCGGGCACTTGGACTATATAGGTTACCCAGCGGGCACTTTGACTATGTAGGTTACCTACTGGGCACTTGGACTATCTAGGTTAACGAACGGGCACTTGGACTTCTAGGTTAACGAACGGGCACTTGGTCTATGTAGGTTGCTTACCGGGCACTTGGACTATCTAGGTTAGGTAATGAGCACTTGGACTATCTCGGTTACCTAGCGGGAACTTGGACAATGTAAGTTACCTAGAGGGCACTTGGACTATCTAGGTTACCTAACGGTCATTTTGACTATCTAGGTTACATAGCGGGCACTTGGACTATGTAGGTTACCTAGCGGGCACTTGGACTATCTAGGTTACCTAGCGGTCACTTGGACAGTCTAGGTTACCTAGCGGGCACTAGGACTATCTAGGTTAACTAGCGGAAACTTGCACTATCTAGGTTACCTAGCGGGCACTTGTACTATGTACGTTCCCTAGCGGGCACTTGGACTATCTATGTTTACTAGCGGGCACTTGGAATATGAGGTTAACTAGCGGACACTTGCACTATATAGGTTACCTAGCAGGCTCTTGGACTATCTAGGTTAACTAGCGGGCACTTTGACTATCTAGGTTAACTAGCGTGCACTTGGACTATGTAGGTTACTTAGCGGGCACTTGGACGATGTAGGTTAACTAGCGTGCCCTGGACTATCTACGTTACGTAGCGGGAACTTGGTATGTATGTTAACTAGCAGGCACTTGGACTATGTATGTTAACTAGAGGACACTTGGACTATCTAGGTTAACTAGCGGGCCCTTGGACTATCTATGTTACCTAGCGTGCACTTGGACTATATAGGTTACCTAGCGGGCACTTGGACTATTAGGGTCCCTAGCGGGCATTTGGACTATATAGGTTACCTAGCGGGCACTTGGACTATGTAGGTAACCTAGTGTTCCCTTGAACTGTCTAGGTTACCTAGCGGGCACTTGGACTATGTAGGTTAACAAGCGGGCACTTGGACTATCTAGGTTAACTAGCGGGCCCTTGGACGATGTAGGTTAACTAGCGGGCCCTTGGACTATATAGGTTAACTAGCGAGCCCTTGGACTATGTAGGTTAATGAGCGGGCACTTGGACGATCTAGGTTAACTAGCGGGTACTTGGACTATGTAGGCTAACTAGCGGGCCCTTGGACTATGTAGATTAACTAGCGGCACTTGGACTATCAACGTTAACTAGCGGGCCCTTGGACTATGTAGATTCCCTAGCGGGCACTTGGACTATGTATTTTCCAGAGCGGGCACTTGTATTATCTAGGTTCCCTAACTAGCACTTGGACTATGTAGGTTAACTAGCGGACACTTGGACGATCTAGGTCAACTAGCGGGTACTTGGACTATGTAGGTTAACTAGCTGGCCCTTGGACTATGTAGATTAACTAACGGCACTTGGACTATCTACGTTAACGAGCGGGCCTTTGGACTATGTAGATTCCCTAGCGGGCACTTGGACTACGTAGGTTCCCTAGCGGGCATTTGGACTATGTATGTTCCCTAGCGGGCACTTGGACTATGTATGTACCCTACGGACACTTGAACTATGTAAGTTAACTACCGGGCACTTGGACTATGTAGGTTAACTAGCGGGCACTTGGACTATGTAGGTTAACTAGCGGACACTTGTACTATGTAGGTTACCTATCGGGCACTTGGACTATGAAGGTTAAGTAGCAGGCCCTTGGACTATGTACATACCCCAGCGCGCACTTGGACTATCTAGGTTACCTAGTGGGCACTTGGACTATCTAGGTTAACTAACGGGCACCAGGACTATCTAGGTTAACTAGCGGGCACTTGGATTATGTAGGTTAACTAGCAGGCCCTTGGACTATGCAGATTAACTAGCGGCACTTGGACTATCTATGTTAACTAGTGGGCCCTTGTTCTATGTAGATTCCCAAGCGGGCACTTGGACTACGTAGGTTCCCTAGCGGGCTTTTGGACTATGTATGTTCCTTAGCGGCCACTTGGACTATGTAGGTTACCTAGCGGGCACTTGGACTATGAAGGTTAACTAGCAGGCCCTTGGACTATGTACATACCCCAGCGTGCACTTGGACTATCTAGGTTACCTAGTGGGCACTTGGACTATCTAGGTTAACTAACGGGCACCAGGACTATCTAGGTTAACTAGCGGGCACTTGGACTATCTATGTTACCTAGCAGGCACTTGGATTATGAAGGACACATAGCGTGCACTGGGACTATCTAGGTTATCTAGCAGGCACTTGGACTATGTACGTTCCCTGGTGGGCACTTGGACTATCTAGGGTAACTAACGGGCACTAGGACTATCTAGGTTAACTAGCGGGCACATGGACTATCTAGGGTACCTAGCAGGCACTTGGATTATGAAGGATCCCTACCGGGCACTTGGACTATCTAGGTTAACTAGAGGCCACTTGGACTATGTAGGTTAACTAGCAGACACTTGGACTATGTAGGTTAACTAGCGGCCACTTGGACTATCTAGGTTACCTAGCGGGCACTTGGACTATCTAGGTTACCTAGCGGCCCCTTGGACTATGTAGGTAACCTTGCGGGCACTTGGACTGTCTAGGTTACCTAGCGGGCTTTTTGACTATCTAGGTTAACGAACGGGCACTTGGACTTCTGGGTTAACGAACGGGCACTTGGTCTATGTAGGTTGCTTACCGGGCACTTGGACTATCTAGGTTAGGTAATGAGCACTTGGACTATCTCGGTTACCTAGCGGGAACTTGGACAATGTAAGTTACCTAGAGGGCACTTGGAGTATCTAGGTTACCTAACGGTCATTTTGACTATCTAGGTTACATAGCGGGCACTTGGACTATGTAGGTTACCTAGCGGGCACTTGGACTATCTAGGTTACCTAGCGGTCACTTGGACAGTCTAGGTTACCTAGCGGGCACTAGGACTATCTAGGTTAACTAGCGGAAACTTGCACTATCTAGGTTACCTAGCGGGCACTTGTACTATGTACGTTCCCTAGCGGGCACTTGGACTATCTATGTTTACTAGCGGGCACTTGGAATATGAGGTTAACTAGCGGACACTTGCACTATATAGGTTACCTAGCAGGCTCTTGGACTATCTAGGTTAACTAGCGGGCACTTTGACTATCTAGGTTAACTAGCGTGCACTTGGACTATGTAGGTTCCTTAGCGGGCACTTGGACGATGTAGGTTAACTAGCGTGCCCTGGACTATCTACGTTACGTAGCGGGAACTTGGTATGTATGTTAACTAGCAGGCACTTGGACTATGTATGTTAACTAGAGGACACTTGGACTATCTAGGTTAACTAGCGGGCCCTTGGACTATCTATGTTACCTAGCGGGCACTTGGACTATATAGGTTACCTAGCGGGCACTTGGACTATTAGGGTCCCTAGCGGGCATTTGGACTATATAGGTTACCTATCGGGCACTTGGACTATGTAGGTAACCTAGTGTTCCCTTGAACTGTCTAGGTTACCTAGCGGGCACTTGGACTATGTAGGTTAACAAGCGGGCACTTGGACTATCTAGGTTAACTAGCGGGCCCTTGGACGATGTAGGTTAACTAGCGGGCCCTTGGACTATATAGGTTAACTAGCGAGCCCTTGGACTATGTAGGTTAACGAGCGGGCACTTGGACGATCTAGGTTAACTAGCGGGTACTTGGACTATGTAGGCTAACTAGCGGGCCCTTGGACTATGTAGATTAACTAGCGGCACTTGGACTATCAACGTTAACTAGCGGGCCCTTGGACTATGTAGATTCCCTAGCGGGCACTTGGACTATGTATTTTCCAGAGCGGGCACTTGTATTATCTAGGTTCCCTAACTAGCACTTGGACTATGTAGGTTAACTAGCGGACACTTGGACGATCTAGGTCAACTAGCGGGTACTTGGACTATGTAGGTTAACTAGCTGGCCCTTGGACTATGTAGATTAACTAGCGGCACTTGGACTATCTACGTTAACGAGCGGGCCTTTGGACTATGTAGATTCCCTAGCGGGCACTTGGACTACGTAGGTTCCCTAGCGGGCATTTGGACTATGTATGTTCCCTAGCGGGCACTTGGACTATGTATGTACCCTACGGACACTTGAACTATGTAAGTTAACTACCGGGCACTTGGACTATGTAGGTTAACTAGCGGGCACTTGGACTATGTAGGTTAACTAGCGGACACTTGTACTATGTAGGTTACCTATCGGGCACTTGGACTATGAAGGTTAAGTAGCAGGCCCTTGGACTATGTACATACCCCAGCGCGCACTTGGACTATCTAGGTTACCTAGTGGGCACTTGGACTATCTAGGTTAACTAACGGGCACCAGGACTATCTAGGTTAACTAGCGGGCACTTGGACTATGTAGGTTAACTAGCAGGCCCTTGGACTATGCAGATTAACTAGCGGCACTTGGACTATCTATGTTAACTAGTGGGCCCTTGTTCTATGTAGATTCCCAAGCGGGCACTTGGACTACGTAGGTTCCCTAGCGGGCTTTTGGACTATGTATGTTCCTTAGCGGCCACTTGGACTATGTAGGTTACCTAGCGGGCACTTGGACTATGAAGGTTAACTAGCAGGCCCTTGGACTATGTACATACCCCAGCGTGCACTTGGACTATCTAGGTTACCTAGTGGGCACTTGGACTATCTAGGTTAACTAACGGGCACCAGGACTATCTAGGTTAACTAGCGGGCACTTGGACTATCTATGTTACCTAGCAGGCACTTGGATTATGAAGGACACATAGCGTGCACTGGGACTATCTAGGTTATCTAGCGGGCACTTGGACTATGTACGTTCCCTGGTGGGCACTTGGACTATCTAGGGTAACTAACGGGCACTAGGACTATCTAGGTTAACTAGCGGGCACATGGACTATCTAGGGTACCTAGCAGGCACTTGGATTATGAAGGATCCCTACCGGGCACTTGTACTATCTAGGTTAACTAGAGGGCACTTGGACTATGTAGGTTAACTAGCAGACACTTGGACTATGTAGGTTGACTAGCGGCCACTTGGACTATCTAGGTTACCTAGCGGGCACTTGGACTATCTAGGTTACCTAGCGGCCCCTTGGACTATGTAGGTAACCTTGCGGGCACTTGGACTGTCTAGGTTACCTAGCGGGCTTTTTGACTATCTAGGTTAACGAATGGGCACTTGGACTATGTAGGTTACCTAGCGGGCACTTGGACTATGTAGGATCACTATCGGACATTTGTACTACTTAGGTTAACTAGCGGGCACTTTGACTATCTAGGTTAACTAGCAGGCACTTGGACTATCTAGGTCAACTAGCGGGCCCTTGTACTATGTAGGTTAACTAGCGGGCAATTGGACTATCTAGGTTAACTAGCGGACCTTGGACTATGTACGTTAACTAGCAGGCACTTGGACTATCTAGGTTTCCTAGCAGGCACTTGGACTATGTACATACCCTAGCGCGCACTTGGACTATCTAGGTTACCCAGTGGGCACTTTGACTATCTAGGTTAACTAACGGGCACTAGGACTATCTAGGTTAACTAGCGGGCACTTTGACTATCTAGCTTACCTAGCAGGCACTTGCATTATGAAGGATCCCTAGCGGGCACTTGGACTATCAAGGTTTCCTAGCAGACACTTGGACTATGTACATACCCTAGCGCGCACTTGGACTATCTAGGTTAACTAACGGGCACTAGGACTATCTAGGTTAACTAGCGGGCACTTGGACTATCTAGGTTACCTAGCAGGTACTTGGATTATGAAGGATCCCTAGCGGGCCCTTGGACTATCTAGGTTAACTAGCGGGCACTTGGACTATGTAGGTTAACTAGCGGACACTTGCACGATCTAGGTTAACTAGCGGGCCCTTGCACTATGTAGGTTAACTAACGGGCTCATGGATTATGTAGGTTTACTAGCAGGCACTTGGACTATCTAGGTTAACTAGTGGGCACTTGGACTATGTAGGTTACCTAGCGAGCACTTGGACTATCTAGGTTACCTAGCAGGCACTTTGACTATCTAGGTTAACTCACGGGCACTTGGACTGTGTAGGTTGCCTAGCGGGCACTTGGACTATGTAGGTTCCCTAACGGGAACTTGGATTATGTAGGTTCCCTATCGGGCACTTGGACTACGTAGGTTAAGTAGCGGGCACTTGGACTGTCTAGGTTACCTAGCGGGCATTTGGATTATCTAGGTTAATGAACGGGCACTTGGACTATGTAGGTAACCTAGCCGCCACTTGGACTATCTATGTTAGCTAACAGGCACTTGGACTATCTAGGTTCCCTAGCGGGCACTTGTACTATCTAGGATACCTAGCTGGCACTTGGACTATGTAGGTCAACTCGCGGGCCCTTGGACTACCTAGGTTAGCTAACGGGCACTTAGATTATGTAGGTTAACTAGCGGGCACTTGGAATATGTAGGTTAACTAGCGGACACTTGCACTATGTAGGTTAACTAGTGGGCCTATGCACTATGTAGGTTTACTAGCGGGCCCTTGGACTATCTAGGTTCCCTAAAGGGCACTTGGACTATCTAGGTGACCGAACGGGCACTTGGACTATCTAGGTTACCTAGCAGGTACTTAGAACTATCTATGTTAACTAGCGGGCACTTGGAATATGTAGGTTAACTAGCGGACACTTGCACTATGTAGGTTACCTAGCAGGCACTTGGACTATCTAGGTTAACTAGTGGGCACTTGGACTATGTAGGTTACCTAGCGAGCACTTGGACTATCTAGGTTACCTAGCAGGCACTTTGACTATCTAGGTTAACTCACGGGCACTTGGACTGTGTAGGTTGCCTAGCGGGCACTTGGACTATGTAGGTTCCCTAACGGGAACTTGGATTATGTAGGTTCCCTATCGGGCACTTGGACTACGTAGGTTAAGTAGCGGGCACTTGGACTGTCTAGGTTACCTAGCGGGCATTTGGATTATCTAGGTTAATGAACGGGCACTTGGACTATGTAGGTAACCTAGCCGCCACTTGGACTATCTATGTTAGCTAACAGGCACTTGGACTATCTAGGTTCCCTAGCGGGCACTTGTACTATCTAGGATACCTAGCTGGCACTTGGACTATGTAGGTCAACTCGCGGGCCCTTGGACTACCTAGGTTAGCTAACGGGCACTTAGATTGTGTAGGTTAACTAGCGGGCACTTGGAATATGTAGGTTAACTAGCGGACACTTGCACTATGTAGGTTAACTAGTAGGCCCATGGACTATGTAGGTTTACTAGCGGGCCCTTGGACTATCTAGGTGCCCTAAAGGTCACTTGGACTATCTAGGTGACCGAACGGGCACTTGGATTATCTAGGTTACCTAGAGGGCACTTTGACTATGTAGGCTAACTAGGGGGCCCTTGGACGATCTAGGTTACCTAGCGGGTACTTGAACTATCTAGGTTAACTAGCGGACACTTGCACTATCTAGGTTACCTAGCGGGCACTTGGACTATGTACGTTCCCTAGCAGTCACTTGGACTATCTAGGTTAACTAGCGGGCACTTGGAATATGTAGGTTAACTAGCGGACACTTGCACTATGTAGGTTACCTAGCAGGCACTTGGACTATCTAGGTTAACTAGCGGGCACTTGGACTATCTAGGTTAACTAGCGTGCACTTGGACTATGTAGGTTCCTTAGCGGGCACTTGGACGATGTAGGTTATCTAGCGTGCCCTGGACTATCTAGATTACGTAGCGGGAACTTGGTATGTAGGTTAACTAGCGGGTGCTTGGACTATGTAGGTAAACTAGAGGACACTTGGACTATCTAGGTTAACTAGCGGGCCCTTGGACTATCTAGGTTACCTAGCGGGCACTTGGACAATATAGGTTACCTAGCGGGCACTTGGAATATGTAGGTTACCTAGTGGGCACTTGGACTATCTAGGTTAACGAACGGGCACTTGGAATATGCAGGTAACCTAGCGGGCACTTGGACTGTCTAGGTTACCTAGCGAGCACTTGGACTTCCAGGTTAACGAACGGGCACTTGGACTATGTAAGTTGCTTACCGGGCACTTGGACTATCTAGGTTAGGTAACGGGCACTTGGACTATCTAGGTTACCTAGCGGGAACTTGGACAATATAAGTTACCTAGCGGGCACTTTGACTATCTAGGTTACATAGTGGGCACTTGGACTATGTAGGTTAAATAGCGAGCACTTGGACTCTAGGTTACCTAGCGTGCACTTGGACTATCTAGGTTACCTAGCGGGCACTTGGACAGTCTAGGTTACCTAGAGGGCACTTGGACTATCTAGGTTAACGAACGGGCACTAGGACTATGTAGGTTACCTAGCGGGCACTTGGACTATGTAGGATCCCTATCGGACATTTGGACTACTTAGGTTACCTAGCGGGCACTTGGAATATCTAGGTTAACTAGCAGACACTTGGACTATCTAGGTCAACTAGCGGACCTTGTACTACGTAGGTCAACTAGCGAACCCTTGGACTATGTAGGTTAACTAGCGGGCACTTGCACGATCTAGGTTAACTAGAAGACACTTGGACTATCTAGGTTAACTAGCATGCACTTGGACTATCTAGGTTAACTAGCGGGCACTTGGATGATCAATGTTAAGTAGCGGGCACTTGGACTATCTAGGTTAGCTAACGAGCACTTGGACTATTACGTCCCCTAGTGGGCACATGGACTATCTAGATTAACTAACGGGCACTAAGACTATCTAGGTTAACTAGCGGCCACTTGGACTATCTAGGTTACCTAGCTGGCACTTGGACTATGAATGTTCCCTAGCGGGCAATTGGATTACCTAGGTTACCTAACGGGCACTTGGACTATGTAGGTCAACTAGCGGGCCCTTGGACTATCTAGGTTAGCTAACTGACACTTGGACTATGTAGGTTAACTAGCGGACACTTGCATGATCTAGGTTAACTAGCGGGCTCTTGCACTATGTAGGTTAACTAGCGTGCCCATTGACTATGTAGGTTAACTAGCGGGCACTTGGAAGATCTAGGTTAGCTAGCGGGCACTTGGACGATATAGGTTAACTAGTGGGCACTTGGATTATCTGGGTTACCTAGCGGGCACTTGGATTATGTAGGTTCCCTTGCAGCATTTGGAATATATAGATAAGCTAGCGGGCATTTAGACTCTGTAGGTTACCTAGCGGGCACTTGGACTATCTAGGTTACGTAGATGGTACTTGAACTATCTACGTTACCTAGCGGGTTCTTGGAGTATGTAGGTTACCTAGTGCGATGTTGGACTATCTAGGTTACCAAGCGGGCACTTGGACTTTCTAGGTTAACTAACGGGCACTTAGACTATGTAGGTTCCCTATCGGGCACTTGGAGAATGTAGGTTTAGTAGGGGGCACTAGGACTATGTAGGTTACCTAGCGGGCCCTTGGACTATCTAGGTTACCTAATGGGCATTTGGACTATGTAGGCTCCCTAGCGGGCATTTGGACTGTATAGATTACCTAGGGGCACTTAGACTTTGTAGGTTACCTAGCAGCACTTGGACTATCTAGGTTACCTAGCTGGCACTTGAACTATCTACGTTACCTTGCGGGTTCTTGGAATATGTAGGTTACCTAGCGGGCTGTTGGACTATCTAGGTTACCTAACGGGCACTTGGACTATGTTGGTTCCCTAGCGGGGTCCTTGGACTAAGTAAGTTCCCTAGTGGGCACTTGGACTATGTGGGTTCCCTAGCGGGCACTTGGACTATATAGGTTCCCTAGCGGGCACTTGGATTATGTAGGTTCCCTATCGGGCACTTGGACTATGTAGGTTAACTAGAGGGCATTTGGACTATATAGGTTACCTAGCGGGCACTTGGACTATGTAGGTTCCCTATCGGGCAATTGGTGGATGTAGGTTAACTAGGGGGCACTAGGACAATGTAGGTTACCTACTGGGCCCTTGGACTATCTTGGTTACCTAGGGGGAACCTGGACTATGTAGGTTAACTAGTGGGCACTTGGACTATCTAGGTTACCTAGCAGGCACTTGGACTATGTAGGTTAACTAGTGGGTACTTGGACTATCTAGGTTACCTAGCGGGCACTTGGACTATGTACGTTCCCTAGCGGGCACTTGGACTATCTACGTTACCTAGCGGGCACTTGGACTATGTACGTTACCTAGCAGGCACTTGGACTATCTATGTTAACTAGCGGGCACTTGGACTATGTAGGTTCCCTATCGGGCATGTGGACTAGATTGGTTCCCTAGCGGGCACTTGGTCTATCTAGGTTAACTAGCGGGCACTTGGACTATCTAGGTAAACTAGCAAGCACTTGATCTATCTAGGTAAACTAGCGGGCATTTGAACTATTAGGGTCCCTAAAGGGCATTTGGACTATATTGGTTACCTAGCGGGCACTTGGGCTATGTAGGTTAACGAACGGGCACTTGGATTATGTAGGTCACCTAGTGGTCACTTGAACTGTCTAGGTTACCTATCGGGCACTTGGACTATGTAGGTTAACTAGCGGGCACTTGGACTATCTAGGTTAACTAGCGGGCCCTTGGACGATGTAAGTTAGCTAGCGGGCCCTTGGACTATGAAGGTTAACTAGCGTGCACTTGGACGATCTAGGTTAACTAGCGGGTAATTGGACTATGTAGGTTAACTAGCGGGCCCTTGGACTATGTAGATTAACTAGCGGGCTCTTTGACTATGTATGTTCCAGAGCGGGCACTTGGACTATGTAGGTTCCAGAGCGGGCACTTGGACTATCTAGGTTCCCTATCGGGCACTTGTACTATGTAGGTTAACTAGCGGACACTTGGACGATCTAGGTTAACTAGCGGGTACTTGGACTATGTAGGTTAACTAGCGGGCCCTTGAACAGTGTAGATTAACTAGCGGCACTTGGATTATCTACGTTAACTAGCGGGCCCTAGGACTATGTAGATTCCCTAACGGGACTTGGACTACATAGGTTCCCTAGGGGGCACTTGGACTCTGTATGTTCCCTACAGACACTTGAACTATGTAAGTTAACTACCGGGCACTTGGACTATGTAGGTTAACTAGCGGGCACTAGGACTATGTAGGTTAACTACCGGGCACATGCACTATCTAGGTTACCTAGCGGGCACTTGGACTATGTACGTTCCCTAGCGGGCACTTGGACTATCTATGTTAACTAGCGGGCACTTGGACTATGTAGGTTAACTAGGGGACACTTGCACTATGTAGGTTACCTAGCGGCACTTGGACAATCTAGGTTAACAAGCGTGCACTTGGACTATGTACGTTCCTTAGCGGGCACTTGGACTAACTAGTTTACCTAGCGGGCACTTGGACTATGTAGGTTAACTAGCAGACAGTTGCACGATCTAGGTTACATAGCTGGAATTTGGACTATATTATTTCCCTTGCGGGCACTTGGACTATTTAGGTTACCTAGCGGGCACTTGGACTATCTAGGTTAACGAACGGGCACTTGGACTACGTAGGTTACCTAGCGGGCACTTGGACTATGTAAGTTACCTAGCGGGCCCTTGGACTATGTAGGTTAACTAGCGGGCACTTGGACTATCTAGGTTACTGAACGGGCATTTGGACTATGTAGGTAACCTAGCGGGAACTTGGACAGTCTAGGTTACCTAGCGGGTTCTTGGACTTCTAGGTTAACAAACTGGCACTTGGACTATGTATGTTGCATAGCGGGCAATTGGACTATCTAGGTTAGGTAACGGGCACTTGGACTATCTAGGTTACCTAGCGGGAACTTGGATTATGTAGTTTACCTAGCGGGCACTTGGACTATCTAGGTTACCTAACAGACACTTGGAACATCTAGGTTTCTTAGCGGGCACTTGGACTATGTAGGTTAACTAACGGGCACTTGGACTATATACGTTACCTAGCGGACCCTTGGACTATGTAGGTTACCTAGCGGGCACTTGGACTATCTAGGTTAACGAACGTGCACTTGGACTATGTAGGTAACCTAGCGGACAATTGGACAGTCTAGGTTACCATCGGGCACTTGGACTTTCTAGGTTAACTAACGGGCACTTGGACTATGTAGGTTCCCTATCAGGCACTTGGAGAATGTAGGTTAACTAGCGGGCCCTTTGACTATCTAGGTTCCCTAGTGGGCACTTGGACTATATAGGTTACCTAGCGGGCACTTGGACTATGTAGGTTACCTACTGGGCACTTGGACGATCTAGGTTAACGAACGGGCACATGGGCTTCTAGGTTAACGAAAGGGCACTTGGTCTATGTAGGTTGCTTACCGGGCACTTGGACTATCTAGGTTAAGTAATGGGCACTTGGACTATCTAGGTTACCTAGCAGGAACTTGGACAATGTAAGTTACCTAGCGGGCACTTGGACTATCTAGGTTACCTAGCACGCACTTGGACTATCTAGGTTACATAGCGGGCACTTGGACTATGTAGGTTTCCTAGCGGGAACTTGGACTATCTAGGTTACCTAGCGGTCACTTCGACTGTCTAGGTTACCTAGTGGGCACTTGGACTATCTAGGTTATCGAACGGGCACTTGGACTATGTAGGTTACCTAGCGGGCACTTGGACTATGTAGGATTCCTATCGGACATTTGGACTACTTAGGTTACCTAGCGGGCACTTGGACTATCTAGGTTAACTAGAGGGCACTTGGACTATCTAGGTCAACTAGCGGGCCCTGGTACTAGGTAGGTTAACTAGCGAGCACTTGGACTATCTAGGTTAACTAGCAGACCTTGGACTACGTAGGTTAACTAGCGGGCACTTGGACGATCTAGGTTAACTAGAGGGCATTTGGATGATCAATGTTAACTAGCAGGCACTTGGACGATCTAGGTTAGCTAACGGGCAGTTGGACTAAGTACGTCCCCTAGTGGGCACATGGACTATCTAGATTAACTAACGGGCACTAGGACTATCTAGGTTAACTGGCGGGCACTTGGACTATCTAGGTTACCTAGCTGGCACTTGGACTATGAATGTTCCCTAGCGGGCAATTGGATTATCTAGGTTACCTAGCGGGCACTTCGACTATGTAGGTCAACTAGCGGGCCCTTGGACTATCTAGGTTAGCTAACTGGCACTTGGACTATGTAGGTTAACTAGCGGACACTTGCACGATCTAGGTTAACTAGCGGGCTCTTCCACTATGTAGGTTCACTAGCGGGCCCATTGACTATGTAGGTTAACTAGCGGGCACTTGGACTATGTACGTTCCCTAGCGGGCACATGGACTATCTATGTTAACTAGCGGGCACTTGGAATATGTAGGTTAACTAGCGGACACTTGCACTATGTAGGTTACCTAGCAGGCACTTGGACTATCTAGGTTAACTAGCCGGCACTTGGACTATCTAGGTTAACTAGCGTGCACTTGGACTATGTAGGTTCCTTAGCGGGCACTTGGATTATGTAGGTTAACTAGCGTGCCCTTGGACTATCTAGGTTACGTAGCGGGCACTTGGTTTGTAGGTTAGCTAGCGGGCACTTGGACCATCTAAGTTAACTAGCGGGCCCTTGGACTATCTAGGTTACCTAGTGGGCACTTGGACTATATAGGTTACCTAGCGGGCACTTGGATTATGTAGGTTACCTAGTGGGCACTTGGACTATCTAGGTTAACTAGCGGGCTTTGGACTATCTAGGTTACCTAGCGGGCACTTGGACTATATAGGTTACCTAGCGGGCACTTGGACTATGAATGTTACCTAGTGGGCACTTGAACTATCTAGGTTAACGAACGGGCACTTGGAATATGCAGGTAACCTAGCGGGCACTTGGACTATCTAGGTTAGCTAACAGGCACTTGGACTATCTAGATTCCCTAGCAGGCACTTGTACTATCTAGGTTACCTAGCTGGCACTTAGATTATGTAGGTTAAATAGCGGGCACTTGGAATATGTAGGTTAACTAGAGGACACTTGCACTATGTAGGTTAACTAGCGGGCCCATGGACTATGTAGGTTTACTAGCGGGCCCTTGGACTATCTAGGTTCCCTAAAGGGCACTTAGACTATCTAGGTTACCGAACGGGCACTTGCAATATCTAGGTTACCTAGCGGGCACTTGGACTATGTATGTTCCCTAGTGGGCACTTGGACTATCTATGTTAACTAGCGGGCCCTTGGACTATCCAGATTACCTAGCGGGCACTTGGACTATATAGGTTACCTAGCGGGCACTTGGACTATGTAGGTTACCTAGTGGGCACTTGGACTATCTAGGTTAACGAACGGGCACTTGGATTTCTAGGTTAACGAACGGGCACTTGGTCTATGTAGGTTGCTTACCGGGCACTTGGACTATCTAGGATAGGTAATGGGCACTTGGACTCTAGGTTACCTAGAGTGCACTTGGACTATCTAGGTTACCTAGCGGGCCCTTGGACTATGTAGGTTTCCTAGCAGGCACTTGGACTATGTAGGATCCCTATCGGACATTTGTACTACTTAGGTTACCTAGCGGGCACTTGGACTATCTAGGTTAACGAACGGGCACTTGGACGATATAGGTTAACTAGCGGGCACATGGATTATCTGGGTTACCTAGCGGGCACTTGTATTATGTAGGTTCCCTAGCGGGCATTTGGACTATATAGATAAGCAAGTGGGCACTTAGACTCTATAGGTTACCTAGCGGGTACTTGGGCTATCTAGGTTACCTAGATGGTACTTGAACTATCTACGTTACCTAGCGGGTTCTTGGAGTATGTAGGTTACCAAGCGGGCACTTGGACTTTCTAGGTTAACTAACGGGCACTTGGACTATGTAGGTTCCTTATCGGGCACTTGGATAATGTAGGTTAACTAGGAGGCACTAGGACTATGTAGGTTACCTAGCGGGCCCTTGGACTATCTAGGTTACCTAACGGGCATTTGGACTATGTAGGCTCCCTAGCGGGCATTTGGACTATATACATTACCTAGGGGCACTTAGACTTTGTAGGTTACCTTGCGGGCACTTGGACTATCTAGGTTACCTAGCTGCCACTTGAACTATCTACGTTACCTAGCGGGTTCTTGGAATATGTAGGTTACCTAGCGGGCTGTTGGACTATCTAGGTTACCTAACGGGCACTTGGACTATGTAGTTTCCCTAGCGGGGTCCTTGGACTATGTAAGTTCCCTAGCGGGCACTTGGACTATGTGGGTTCCCTAGCGGGCATTTGGACTATATAGGTTACCTAACGGGCACTTGGACTATGTAGGTTCCTTAGCGGGCACTTGGAGTATGTAGGTTCCCAAGCGGGCACTTGGACTATGTAGGTTAACTAGCGGGCATTTGGACTATGTAGGTTACCTAGCGGGCACTTGGACTATGTGGGTTCCTTAGCGGGCACTTGGAGTATGTAGGTTCCCAAGCGGGCACTTGGACTATGTAGGTTAACTAGCGGGCATTTGGACTATGTAGGTTACCTAGCGGGCACTTGGACTATGTAGGTTCCCTATCGGGCATTTGGAGGATGTAGGTCAACTCGGGGGCACTAGGACAATGTAGGTTACCTACTGGGCCCTTGGAATATCTAGGTTACCTAGGGGGGACCTGGACTATGTAGGTTAACTAGTGGGCACTTGGACTATCTAGGTTACCTAGCAGGCACTTGGATTATGTAGGTTAACTAGTGGGCACTTGGACTATCTAGGTTACCTAGCGGGCACTTGGACTATGTACGTTCCCTAGCGGGCACTTGGACTATCAACGTTACCTAGCGGGCACTTGGACTATGTACGTTCCCTAGCGGGCACTTGGACTATCTATGTTAACTAGCGGGCACTTGGACTATGTAGGTTCCCTATCGGGCACGTGGACTAGATTGGTTCCCTAGCGGGCACTTCGTCTATCTAGGTTAACTAGCGGGCACTTGAACTATCTAGGTTAACTAGCGAGCACTTGATCTATCTAGGTTAACTAGCGGGCATTTGGACTATTAGCTTCCCTAACGGGCATTTGGACTATATTGGTTACCTAGCGGGCACTTGGACTATGTAGGTTAACGAACGGGCACTTGGACTATCTAGGTTAACTAGCGGGCCCTTGGACGATGTAGGTTAACTAGCGGGCCTTGGACGATATACGTTAACTAGCGGGCCCTTGGACTATGTAGGTTAACTAGCGGGCCCTTGGACTATGTAGGTTAACTAGCGTGCACTTGGACGATCTAGGTTAACTAGCGGGTACTTGGACTATGTAGGTTAACTAGCGGGCACTTGGACTATGTAGATTCCCTAGCGGGCTCTTGGACTATGTATGTTCCAGAGCGGGCACTTGGACGATGTAGGTTCCAGAGCGGGCACTTAGACTATCTAGGTTCCCTAGCGGGCACTAGTACTATGTAGGTTAACTAGCGGACGCTAGGATGATCTAGGTTAACTAGCGGGTACTTGGACTCTGTAGGTTAACTAGCGGGCCCTTTAACAGTGTAGATTAACTAGCGGCACTTGGACTATCTACTTTAACTAGCAGGCCCTAGGACTATGTAGATTCCCTAGCGGGCACTTGAACTACATAGGTTCCCTAGGGGGCACTTGGACTCTGTATGTTCCCTACAGACACTTGAACTATGTAAGTTAACTACCGGGCACTTGGACTATGTAGGTTAACTAGCGGGCCCTTGGACTATCTAGGTTACCTAGCGGGCACTTGGACTATGTAGGTTAACTACCGGGTACTTGCACTATCTAGGTTTCCGAACGGGCATTTGGACTATGTAGGTAATCTAGCGGGCACTTGGAGAGTCTAGGTTACCTAGCGGGCACTTGGACTTCTAGGTTAATTACCGGGCACATGCACTATCTAGGTTACCTAGCGGGCACTTCAACTATGTACGTTCCCTAGCGGGCACTTGGACTATCTATGTTAACTAGCGGGCACTTGGACTATGTAGGTTAACTAGGGGACACTTGCACTATGTAGGTTACCTAGCGGCACTTGGACTATCTAGGTTAACTAGCGGGCACTTGGACTATGTAGGTTAACTAGCGGACAGTTGCACGATCTAGGTTACATAGCTGGAACTTGGACTATATAGGTTACCTTGCGGGCACTTGGACTATGTAGGTTACCTAGCGGGCACTTGGACTATCTAGGTTAACGAACGTGCCCTTGGACTATGTAGGTAACCTAGCGGACACTAGGACAATCTAGGTTACCTAGCGGGCAATTGGACTATCTAGGTTAACGAACGGGCACTTGAACTATCTAGGTTACCTAGCGGGCACTTGGACTATGCAAGTTACCTAGCGGGCCCTTGGACTATCTAGGTTACCTAGCGGGCTCTTGGACTATGTAGGTTAACTAGCGGGCACTTGCACTATCTAGATTACCGAACGGGCATTTGGACTATGTAGGTAACCTAGCGGGAACATGGACAGTCTAGGTTACCTAGCGGGTTCTTGGACTTCTAGGTTAACGAACGGGCACTTGGACTATGTATGTTGCATAGCGGGCAATTGGACTATCTAGGTTAGGTAACGGGCACTTGGACTATCTAGGTTAACTAGCGGGAAATTGGACTATGTAGTTTACCTAACGGACACTTGGACAATCTAGGTTACCTAACGGACACTTGGACCATCTAGGTTTCTTAGCGGGCACTTGGACCATGTAGGTTAACTAACGGGCACTTGGACTATATAGGTTACCTAGCGGACCCTTGGACTATGTAGGTTACCTAGAGGGCACTTGGACTATCTAGGTTAACGAACGTGCACATGGACTATGTAGGTAACCTAGCGTACACTTGGACAATCTAGGTTACCTAGCGGGCAATTGGACTATCTAGGTTAACGAACGGGCACTTGGACTATCTAGGTTACCTAGCGGGCACTTGGACTATCTAAGTTATCTAGCGGGCCCTTGGACTATCTAGGTTACCTAGCGGGCACTTGGACTATCTAGGTTACCAACGGGCATTTGGACTATGTAGGTAACCTAGCGGGAACTTGGACAGTCTAGGTTACATAGCGGGTTCTTGGACTTCTAGGTTAACGAACGGGCACTTGGACTATGTATGTTGCATAGCGGGCAATTGGACTATCTAGGTTAGGTAACGGGCACTTGGATTATCTAGGTTACTTAGCGGGAACATGGACTATTTAGTTTACCTAGCGGGCACTTGGACTATCTAGGTTTCCTAACGGACACTTAGACCATCTAGGTTTCTTAGCGGGCACTTGGACTATGGAGGTTAACTAACGGGCACTTGGACTATATAGGTTACCTAGCGGACCCTTGGACTATGTAGGTTACCTAGCGGGCACTTGGACTATCGAGGTTAACGAATGTGCACTTGGACGATGTAGGTAACCTAGCGGACAATTGGACAGTCCTGGTTGCCATCGGGCACTTGGATTATCTAGGTTAACGAAAGGGTACTTGGACTATGTAGGTTACCTAGCGGGCACTTGGATTATCTAGGTTAGCTAAAAGGAACTTGGAATATCTAGGTTACCTAGCGGGCACGTAGACTTTGTAGGTTACCTTGTGGGCACTTGTACTATCTAGGTTTCCTAACGGGAACTTGGACTATGTAGGTTACCTAGCGGACACTTGGATGATCTAGGTTAACTAGCGGGCACTTGGAATATCTAGGTTAACCAGCTGGCCCTTGGACTTTGTAGGTTAACTAGGGTGAACTTGTACTATCTAGGTTAACTAGCAGGTTCTTGGATTATGTAGGTTAACTAGCGGGCACATGGACTATCTAGGTTAACTAGCTGAACTTGGACTATGTAGGTTAACAAGCGGGCACTTGGACTATGTAGGTTAACTAGCAGACAGTTGCACGATCTAGGTTACATAGCTGGAACTTGGACTATATAGGTTACCTTGCGGGCACTTGGACTATGTAGGTTACCTAGCGGGCACTTGGACTATCTAGGTTAACGAACGTGCCCTTGGACTATGTAGGTAACCTAGCGGACACTAGGACAATCTAGGTTACCTAGCGGGCACTTGGACTATGTAGGTTAACTAGCGGGCACTTGGACTATCTAGGTTACCGAACGGGCATTTGGACTATGTAGGTAACCTAGCGGGAATATGGACAGTCTAGGTTACCTAGCGGGTTCTTGGACTTCTAGGTTAACGAACGGGCACCTGGACTATGTATGTTGCATAGCGGGCAATTGGACTATCTAGGTTAGGTAACAGGCACTTGGACTATCTAGGTTAACTAGCGGGAACTTGGACAATGTAGTTTACCTAGCGGGCACTTGGACTATCTAGGTTACCTAATGGACACGTGGACCATCTAGGTTTCTTAGCGGGCACTTGGACTATGTAGGTTAACTAACGGGCACTTGGACTATATAGGTTACCTAGCGGACCCTTGGACTATGTAGGTTACCTAGCGGGCACTTGGACGATCTAGGTTAACGAAAGTGCACTTGGACTATGTAGGTAACCTAGCGGACAATTGGACAGTCTAGGTTACCATCGGGCACTTGGATTTTCTAGGTTAACTAACGGGCACTTGGACTATGTAGGTTCCCTATCGGTCACTTGGAGAATGTAGGTTAACTAGCTGGCCCTTTGACTATCTAGGTTCCCTAGCGGGCACTTGGACTATATAGGTTAACTAGCTGACCTTGGACTATGTAGGTTAGCTAGCGGGCACTTGCACAATGCAGGTTCCCTAGCGGGCATTTTGACTATGTAGGTTCCCTAGCGGGCACTTGGACTATATAGGTTCCCTACGGGCACTTGGACTATCTAGGTTCCCTAACGGGCACTTGGAATATGTAGGTTCCCTAGCGGGCACTTGGACAATTTAGGTTACCTAGCAGGCACTTTGACTATCCAGGTTAACTAACGGGCACTTCGACTATGTAGGTTGCCTAGTGAGCACTTGGACTATATAGGTTCCCTACGGGCACTTGGACTATCTAGGTTCCCTAACGGGCACTTCGAATATGTAGGTTCCCTATCGGGCACTTGGACTATGTAGGATGCCTAGTGAGCACTTGGACTATATAGGTTCCCTACGGGCACTTGGACTATCTAGGTTCCCTAACGGGCACTTCGAATATGTAGGTTCCCTATCGGGCACTTGGACTATGTAGGTTAACTAGCGGACACTTACACGATCTAGGTTGACTAGCGGGCCCTTGCACTATGTAGGTTAACTAGCGGGCCCATGGATTATGTAGGTTTACTTGCAGGCACTTGGACTATCTAGGTTAACTAGCGGGCACTTGGACTATGTAGTTTCCCTAGCGGGCATTTGGACTATTTAGGTTACCAAGCGGGAACTTGGACTATTTAGGTTACCTAGCACGCACTTGGACTATCTAGGATTACTAACGGGCACTTGGACTATGTAGGTTGCCTAGCGGGCACTTGGACTATGTAGGTTCCCTAGCGGGCACTTGGATTTTGTAGGTTCCCTATTGGGCACTTGGACTATGTAAGTTAACTAGCGGGTACTTGGACTGTCTAGGTAACCTAGCGGGCACTTGGACTATCTAGGTTAACGAACGGGCACTTGGACTATGTAGGTAACTTAGCGGGCACTTGGACTGTCTAGGTTACCTAGCAGGCACTTTGACTATCTAGGTTAACGAATGGGCACTTGGACTATGTAGGTTACCTAGCGGGTACTTGGACTATGTAGGATCCCTATCGGACATTTGTACTACTTAGGATAACTAGCGGGCACTTTGACTATCTAGGTTAACTAGCGGGCACTTGGACTATCTAGGTCAACTAGCGGGCCCTTGTACTATGTAGGTTAACTAGCGGGTACTTGGACTATCTATGTTAACTAGCGGACCTTGGACTATGTAGGTTACCTAGCGTGCCCTTGGACTACGTAGGTTAACTAGCGGGCACTTGGACTATCTAGGTTTCCTAGCAGGAACTTGGAGTATGTACATACCCTAGCGCGCACTTGGACTATCTAGGTTAACTAACGGGCACTAGGACTATCTAGGTTAACTAGCGGGCACTTGGACTATCTATGTTACCTAGCAGGCACTTGGATTATGAAGGATCCCTAGCGGGCCCTTATACAATCTAGGTTAACTAGCGGGCACTTGGACTATCTAGGTTACCTAGAGGGGACTTGGACTATATACGTTCCCTAGCGGGCACTTGGGCTATCTACATTACCTAGCAGGCACTTGGACTATGTAGGTTAATGAACGGGCACTTGGACTATGTAGGTAACCTAATGGTCACTTGTACTGTCTAGGTTACCTAGCGGGGACTTGGACTATGTAGGTTAACTAGCGGGCACTTGGACTATGTAGGATCCCTATCGGACATTTGTACTACTTAGGTTACCTAGCGGGCACTTGGACTATGTACGTCCCCTAGTGGGCACTTGGACTATCTAGGTTAACTAACGGGCACTTGGACTATCTAGGTTAACTAACGGGCACTAGGACTATCTAGGTTAACTAGCGGGCACATGGACTATCCAGGTTATCTAGCAGGCACTTGGATTATGAAGGATCCCTAGCGGGCACTTGGACTATCTAGGTTACCTAGCGGGCATTTGGACTATGTATGTTAACTAGCGGACACTTGAACGATCTAGGTTAACTAGCGGGCCCTTGCACTATGTAGGTTAACTAGCGGGCCCATGGATTATGTAGGTTTACTAGCAGGCACTTGGACTATCTAGGTTAACTAGCGGGCACTTGGAATATGTAGTTTCCCTAGCGGGCATTTGGACTATTTAGCTTACTAAGCGGGAACTTGGACTATGTAGGTTACCTAGCAGGCACTTTGACTATCTAGGTTAACTAATGGGCACTTGGACTATGTAGGTTGTCTAGCGGGCACTTGGACTATGTAAGTTCCCTAGCGGGCACTTGGATTATGTAGATTCCCTATCGGGCACTTGGATTATGTAGGTTCCCTATCGGGCACTTGGACTATGTAGGTTAACTAGCGGGCACTTGGACTGTCTAGGTAACCTAGCGGGCACTTGGACTATCTAGGTTAACGAACGGGCACTTGGACTATGTAGGTAACCTAGCGGGCACTTGGACTGTCTAGGTTACCTAGCGGGCACTTTGACTATCTAGGTTAACGAATGGGCACTTGGACTATGTAGGTTATCTAGCGGGCACTTGGACTATGTAGGATCCCTATCGGACATTTGTAGTACTTAGGTTAACTAGCGGGCACTTTGACTCTAGGTTAACTAGCGGGCACTTGGACTATCTAGGTCAACTAGCGGGCCCTTGTACTATGTAGGTTATCTAGCGGGCACTTGGACTATCTAGGTTTCCTAGCAGGCACTTGGACTATATACATACCCTAGCGCGCACTTGGACTATCTAGGTTAACTAACGGGCACTAGGACTATCTTGGTTAACTAGCGGGCACTTGGACTATCTAGGTTATCTAGTAGTCACTTGGATTATGAAGGATCCCTAGCGGGCACTTGGACAATCTAGGTTAACTACCGGGCACTTGGACGATCTAGGTTAACTAGCGGGCACTTGGACTATCAGAGTTAACAAGTGAGCCCTTGGACTATGTAGGTTAACTAGCGGGCCCTTGGACTATATAGGTTAACTAGCGGGCACTTGGGCTATGTAGATTACCTAGTGGGCACTTAGACTATCTAAGTTAACTAACGGGCACTTGGAATATACAGGTAACCTAGCGGGCACTTGGACTGTCTAGCTTACCTAGCGAGCACTTGGACTTCTAGGTTAACGAACGTGCACTTGGACTATGTAGGTTGCTTAGCGGGTACTTGGACTATCTAGGTTAGGTAACGGGCACTTTGAATATCTAGGTTACCTAGTGGGAATTTGGACAATGTAAGTTACCTAGCGGGCACTTGGACTATCTAGGTTAACTAACGGGCACTTGGATTATGTAGGTTCCCTATCGGGCACTTGGACTATGTAGGTTAACTAGCGGGCACTTGGACTGTCTAAGTAACCTAGCGGGCACTTGGACTATCTAGGTTAAAGAACGGGCATTTGGACTATGTAGGTAACCTAGCGGGCACTTGGACTGTCTAGGTTACCTAGCGGGCACTTTGACTATCTATGTTAACGAACGGGCACTTGGACTATGTAGGTTACCTAGAGGGCACTTGGACTATGTAGGATCACTAAAGGACATTTGTACTACGTAGGTTAACTAGCGGGCACTTTGACTATCTAGGTTAACTAGCAGGCACTTGGACTATCTAGGCCAACTAGCGCGCCCTTGTACTATTTAGGTTAACTAGTGGGCACTTGGGCTATCTAGGTTAACTAGCGGACCTTGGACTATGTAGGTTAACTAGCGGGCCCTTGGACTATGTAGGTTAACTAGGGGGCACTTGGACTATCTAGGTTTCCTAGCAGGCACTCGGAATATGTACATACCCTAGTGCGCACTTGGACTATCTAGGTTACCTAGCGGGCACTTGGACTATGTACGTCCCCTAGTGGGCACTTGGACTATCTAAGTTAACTAACGGCCACTAGGACTATCTAGGTTAACTAGCGGGCACTTGGACTATCTATGTTACCTAGCAGGCACTTGGATTATGAAGGATCCCTAGCGGGCCCTTATACAATCTAGGTTAACTAGCGGGCACTTGGACTATCTAGGTTACCTAGAGGGGACTTGGACTATATACGTTCCCTAGCGGGCACTTGGGCTATCTACATTACCTAGCAGGCACTTGGACTATGTAGGTTAATGAACGGGCACTTGGACTATGTAGGTAACCTAATGGTCACTTGTACTGTCTAGGTTACCTAGCGGGGACTTGGACTATGTAGGTTAACTAGCGGGCACTTGGACTATGTAGGATCCCTATCGGACATTTGTACTACTTAGGTTACCTAGCGGGCACTTGGACTATGTACGTCCCCTAGTGGGCACTTGGACTATCTAGGTTAACTAACGGGCACTTGGACTATCTAGGTTAACTAACGGGCACTAGGACTATCTAGGTTAACTAGCGGGCACATGGACTATCCAGGTTATCTAGCAGGCACTTGGATTATGAAGGATCCCTAGCGGGCACTTGGACTATCTAGGTTACCTAGCGGGCATTTGGACTATGTATGTTAACTAGCGGACACTTGAACGATCTAGGTTAACTAGCGGGCCCTTGCACTATGTAGGTTAACTAGCGGGCCCATGGATTATGTAGGTTTACTAGCAGGCACTTGGACTATCTAGGTTAACTAGCGGGCACTTGGAATATGTAGTTTCCCTAGCGGGCATTTGGACTATTTAGCTTACTAAGCGGGAACTTGGACTATGTAGGTTACCTAGCAGGCACTTTGACTATCTAGGTTAACTAATGGGCACTTGGACTATGTAGGTTGTCTAGCGGGCACTTGGACTATGTAAGTTCCCTAGCGGGCACTTGGATTATGTAGATTCCCTATCGGGCACTTGGATTATGTAGGTTCCCTATCGGGCACTTGGACTATGTAGGTTAACTAGCGGGCACTTGGACTGTCTAGGTAACCTAGCGGGCACTTGGACTATCTAGGTTAACGAACGGGCACTTGGACTATGTAGGTAACCTAGCGGGCACTTGGACTGTCTAGGTTACCTAGCGGGCACTTTGACTATCTAGGTTAACGAATGGGCACTTGGACTATGTAGGTTATCTAGCGGGCACTTGGACTATGTAGGATCCCTATCGGACATTTGTAGTACTTAGGTTAACTAGCGGGCACTTTGACTCTAGGTTAACTAGCGGGCACTTGGACTATCTAGGTCAACTAGCGGGCCCTTGTACTATGTAGGTTATCTAGCGGGCACTTGGACTATCTAGGTTTCCTAGCAGGCACTTGGACTATATACATACCCTAGCGCGCACTTGGACTATCTAGGTTAACTAACGGGCACTAGGACTATCTTGGTTAACTAGCGGGCACTTGGACTATCTAGGTTATCTAGTAGTCACTTGGATTATGAAGGATCCCTAGCGGGCACTTGGACAATCTAGGTTAACTACCGGGCACTTGGACGATCTAGGTTAACTAGCGGGCACTTGGACTATCAGAGTTAACAAGTGAGCCCTTGGACTATGTAGGTTAACTAGCGGGCCCTTGGACTATATAGGTTAACTAGCGGGCACTTGGGCTATGTAGATTACCTAGTGGGCACTTAGACTATCTAAGTTAACTAACGGGCACTTGGAATATACAGGTAACCTAGCGGGCACTTGGACTGTCTAGCTTACCTAGCGAGCACTTGGACTTCTAGGTTAACGAACGTGCACTTGGACTATGTAGGTTGCTTAGCGGGTACTTGGACTATCTAGGTTAGGTAACGGGCACTTTGAATATCTAGGTTACCTAGTGGGAATTTGGACAATGTAAGTTACCTAGCGGGCACTTGGACTATCTAGGTTAACTAACGGGCACTTGGATTATGTAGGTTCCCTATCGGGCACTTGGACTATGTAGGTTAACTAGCGGGCACTTGGACTGTCTAAGTAACCTAGCGGGCACTTGGACTATCTAGGTTAAAGAACGGGCATTTGGACTATGTAGGTAACCTAGCGGGCACTTGGACTGTCTAGGTTACCTAGCGGGCACTTTGACTATCTATGTTAACGAACGGGCACTTGGACTATGTAGGTTACCTAGAGGGCACTTGGACTATGTAGGATCACTAAAGGACATTTGTACTACGTAGGTTAACTAGCGGGCACTTTGACTATCTAGGTTAACTAGCAGGCACTTGGACTATCTAGGCCAACTAGCGCGCCCTTGTACTATTTAGGTTAACTAGTGGGCACTTGGGCTATCTAGGTTAACTAGCGGACCTTGGACTATGTAGGTTAACTAGCGGGCCCTTGGACTATGTAGGTTAACTAGGGGGCACTTGGACTATCTAGGTTTCCTAGCAGGCACTCGGAATATGTACATACCCTAGTGCGCACTTGGACTATCTAGGTTACCTAGCGGGCACTTGGACTATGTACGTCCCCTAGTGGGCACTTGGACTATCTAAGTTAACTAACGGCCACTAGGACTATCTAGGTTAACTAGCGGGCACTTGGACTATCTAGGTTACTTGGCAGGCACTTGGATTATGAAGGATCCCTAGCGGGCACTTGGACTATCTAGGTTACCTAGAGGGCACTTGGAGTATGTAGGTTAACTAGCGGACACTTGAACGATCTAGGTTAACTAGCTGGCCCTTGCAGTATGTAGATTAACTAGCGGGCCCATGGATTATGCCGGTTTACTAGCAGGCACTTGGACTATCTAGGTTAACTAGCGGGCACTTGAACTATGTAGTTTCCCTAGCGGGCATTTGGACTAAATAGGTTACCAAGCGGGAACGTGGACTATCTAGGTTAACTAGCAGGCACTTTGACTATCTAGGTTAACTAATGGGCACTTGGACTATGAAAGTTGCCTAGCGGGCACTTGGACTATGTAGGTTCCCTAGCGGGCACTTGGATTATGTAGGTTCCCTATCGGGCACTTGGATTATGTACGTTCCCTATCGGGCACCTGGACTATGTAGGTTAACTAGCGGGCACTTGGACTGTCTAGGTAACCTAGTGGGCACTTGGACTATCTAGGTTAACGAACGGACACTTGGACTATGTAGGTAATCTAGCGGGCACTTGGACTGTCTAGGTTACCTAGCGGGCCCATGGATTATGTAGGTTTACTAGCAGGCACTTGTACTATCTAGGTTAACTAGCGGGCACTTGGACAATCTAGTTTAACTAGCGGGCACTTGGAGGATCTAGGTTAACTAGTGGGCACTTGGACTATCAAAGTTAACAAGTAAGCCCTTGGACTATGTAGGTTAACTAGCGGGCCCTTGGACTATCTAGGTAACCTTGCGATGACTTGGACTATATAGGTTACCTAGCGGGCACTTGGACTATGTAGGTAACCTAGTGGGCACTTGGACTATCTAAGTTAACGAATGGGCACTTGGAATATGCAGGTAACCTAGTGGGCACTTGGAATGTCTAGGTTACCTAGCGGGCACTTGGACTTCTAGGTTAACTAACGGGCACTTGGACTATGTAGGTTGCTTAGCGGGCACTTGGACTATATAGGTTAGGTAACGGGCAATTGGACTATCTAGGTTACCTAGCTAGAACATGGACAATGTAAGTTACCTAGCGGGCACTTGGACTATCTAGGTTACCTAACGGGCACTTTGACTATCTTAGTTACATAGCGGGCACTTAGACTATGTAGGTTAACTAGCGAGCACTTGGACTCTAGGTTACCTAGCGGGCCCTTGGACTATGTAGGTTTCCTAGTGGGCACTTGGACTATCTAGGTTAACGAACGGGCACTTGGACTATGTAGGTAACCTAGCGGGCACTTGGACAGTCTAGGTTACCTAGCGGGCAATTGGACTATCTAGGTTAACGTACGGGCACTTGGACTATCTAGGTTACCTAGCGGGCACTTGGACTATGTACGTTACCTAGCGGGCACTAGGACTATCTAGGTTACCTAGCGGGCACTTGGACTATGTAGGTTAACTAGCGGGCACTTGGACTATCTAGGCTACAGAACGGGCATTTGGACTATGTAGGTAACCTAGCATGAACTTGGACAGTCTAGGTTGCCTAGCGGGCACTTGGATTTCTAGGTTAACGAACGGGCACTTGGACTATGTATGTTGCATAGGTGCAATTGGACTATCTAGGTTAGGTAACGGGCATTGGACTATCTAGGTTACCTAGCGGGAACTTGGACTATGTAGGTTACCTAGCGGGTACTTGGACTATCTAGGTTAACGAACGTGCACTTGGACTATGTAGGTAACCTAGCGGACAATTGGAAAGTCTAGGTTACCTAGCGGGCACTTGGACTATCTAGGTTAACGAAGGGCACTTGGACTATGTAGGTTACCTAGCGGGCACTTGGATTATCTAGGTTAGCTAACAGGAACTTGGAATATCTAGGTTACCTAGCGGGCACTTGGACTATGTAGGTTACCTTGCGGGCACTTGTTCTATCTAGGTTACCTAACGGGAACTTGGACTATGTAGGTTAACTAGCGGACACTTGGAATATCTAGGTTAACTAGCGGGCCCTTGGACTATGTAGGTTAACTAGCGGGCACTTGGACTATCTAATTTAACTAGCTGACCTAGGACTATGTAGTTTAACTAGCGGGCACATGGACTATCTAGGTTAACTAGGGGGCACTTGCACAATGCAGGTTCCCTAGCGGAAACTTTGACTATGTAGGTTCCCTAGCAGGCACTTGGACTATATAGGTTCCCTATGGGCACTTGGACTATCTAGGTTCCCGAACGGGCACTTGGAATATATAGGTTCCCAATCGGGCACTGGGACTATGTAGGTACCTCAGTGGAAACTTGGACTATGTAGGTTCTCTATTGGGCTTTGGACTATGTGGGTTAACTAGCAGGCCCTTGGACTATCTAGGTTACTTAGCGGGCACTTGGACTATGTAGGTTAACTAGCGGACACTTGGACAATCTAGGTTACCTAGCGGGCACTTGAATTTTGTACATCCCCTAGCAGGCACTTGGACTATCTAGGTTACCTAGCAGGCACTTGGACTATGTACGTCCCCTAGCGGGCACTTGTACTATCTAGGTTAACTAGAGGGACTTGGACTATGTATGTTAACTAGCGGGCACTTGGATTATCTAGGTTAACTAGCGGGCACTTGGACGATCAAGGTTAACTAGCGGGCACTTGGACTATCTAGGTTAACTAGAGGGCACTTGGACTATCTAGATTAACTAGCGGGCCCTTGGACTATCTAGGTTTACTAGCGGGCACTTGGACTATCTAGGTTAACTAGCGGGCACTTGGACTATGTAGTTTCCCTAGCGGGCTTTTGGATTACTTAGGTTATCTAGTGGGCACTTGGACTATGTAGGTTACCTAGCGGGCACTTGGACTATGTAGGTTAACTAGAAGGCACTTGGACTATCAAAGTTACCTAGGGGGCCCTTGGACTATGTAGGTTACCAGCGGGCACTTGGACTATCTAGGTTAACGAACGTGCACTTGGACTATGTAGGTAACCTAGCGGGCACTTGGACTGTCTAGGTTACCTAGCGGGCACTTGGCCTATCTAGGTTAAAGAACGGGCACTTGGACTATGTAGGTTAGCTAGAGGACACTTCGACTATCTAGGTTAGCTAACGGGCAATTGGACTATCTAGGTTACCTAGCGGGCACTTGGACTATGTAGGTTCCCTAGCGGGCACTTGGACAATTTAGGTTACCTAGCAGGCACTTTGACTATCTAGGTTAACTAACGGGCACTTGGACTATGTAGGTTGCCTAGCGAGCACTTGTACTATGTAGGTTCCATAGCGGGCACTTGGACTATGTAGGTTCCCAATCGGGTACTTGGAATGTCTAGGTTAATTAGCGCGCAATTGGACTGTCAAGGTTACCTAGTGGGCATTTGGACTATGTAGTTTACCTAGCAGGCACTTGGACTATGTAGGTTAACTAGCAGGCACTTGGATTATCTAGGTTAGCTAACAGGAACTTGGAATATCTAGGTTACCTAGCGGGCACTTGGACTATGTAGGTTACCTTGCGGGCACTTGTTCTATCTAGGTTACCTAACGGGAACTTGGACTATGTAGGTTAACTAGCGGACACTTGGAATATCTAGGTTAACTAGCGGGCCCTTGGACTATGTAGGTTAACTAGCGGGCACTTGGACTATCTAATTTAACTAGCTGACCTAGGACTATGTAGTTTAACTAGCGGGCACATGGACTATCTAGGTTAACTAGGGGGCACTTGCACAATGCAGGTTCCCTAGCGGAAACTTTGACTATGTAGGTTCCCTAGCAGGCACTTGGACTATATAGGTTCCCTATGGGCACTTGGACTATCTAGGTTCCCGAACGGGCACTTGGAATATATAGGTTCCCAATCGGGCACTTGGACTATGTAGGTACCTCAGTGGAAACTTGGACTATGTAGGTTCTCTATTGGGCTTTGGACTATGTGGGTTAACTAGCAGGCCCTTGGACTATCTAGGTTACTTAGCGGGCACTTGGACTATGTAGGTTAACTAGCGGACACTTGGACAATCTAGGTTACCTAGCGGGCACTTGAATTTTGTACATCCCCTAGCAGGCACTTGGACTATCTAGGTTACCTAGCAGGCACTTGGACTATGTACGTCCCCTAGCGGGCACTTGTACTATCTAGGTTAACTAGAGGGACTTGGACTATGTATGTTAACTAGCGGGCACTTGGATTATCTAGGTTAACTAGCGGGCACTTGGACGATCAAGGTTAACTAGCGGGCACTTGGACTATCTAGGTTAACTAGAGGGCACTTGGACTATCTAGATTAACTAGCGGGCCCTTGGACTATCTAGGTTTACTAGCGGGCACTTGGACTATCTAGGTTAACTAGCGGGCACTTGGACTATGTAGTTTCCCTAGCGGGCTTTTGGATTACTTAGGTTATCTAGTGGGCACTTGGACTATGTAGGTTACCTAGCGGGCACTTGGACTATGTAGGTTAACTAGAAGGCACTTGGACTATCAAAGTTACCTAGGGGGCCCTTGGACTATGTAGGTTACCAGCGGGCACTTGGACTATCTAGGTTAACGAACGTGCACTTGGACTATGTAGGTAACCTAGCGGGCACTTGGACTGTCTAGGTTACCTAGCGGGCACTTGGCCTATCTAGGTTAAAGAACGGGCACTTGGACTATGTAGGTTAGCTAGAGGACACTTCGACTATCTAGGTTAGCTAACGGGCAATTGGACTATCTAGGTTACCTAGCGGGCACTTGGACTATGTAGGTTCCCTAGCGGGCACTTGGACAATTTAGGTTACCTAGCAGGCACTTTGACTATCTAGGTTAACTAACGGGCACTTGGACTATGTAGGTTGCCTAGCGAGCACTTGTACTATGTAGGTTCCATAGCGGGCACTTGGACTATGTAGGTTCCCAATCGGGTACTTGGAATGTCTAGGTTAATTAGCGCGCAATTGGACTGTCAAGGTTACCTAGTGGGCATTTGGACTATGTAGTTTACCTAGCAGGCACTTGGACTATGTAGGTTAACTAGCAGGCACTTGGATTATCTAGGTTAACTAGCGGGCACTTGGACGATCAAGGTTAACTAGCGGGCACTTGGACTATCTAGGTTAACTAGAGGGCACTTGAACTATCTAGATTAACTAGCGGGCCCTTGGAATATCTAAGTTTACTAACGGGCACTTGGACTATCTAGGTTAACTAGCGGGCACTTGGACTATGTAGTTTCCCTAACGGGCTTTTGGATTACTTAGGTTACCTAGTGGGCACTTGGACTATGTAGGTTCCCTAGCGGGCACTTGGACTATGTAGGTTCCCTATCGGGTACTTGGACTGTCCAGGTTAATTAGCGCGCAATTGGACTGTCTAGGTTACCTAGTGGGCATTTGGACTATGTAGTTTACGTAGCAGGCACTGGGACCATGTAGGTTACCTAGCGGGCACTTGGACTATGTAGGTTAACGAACGGGCACTTGGACTATATATGTAACCTAATGGTCACTTGGACTGTCTAGGGTACCTAGCGGGGACTTGGACTACTTAGGTTAACTAGCGGTCACTTTGACTATCTAGGTCAACTAGCGGGCCCTTGTACTATGTAGGCTAACTAGCGGGCTCTTGGACTATCTAGGTTAACTAACAGACCTCTGAGTATGTAGGTTAACTACGGGCACATGGACTATGTACGTCCCCTAGTGGGCACTTGGACTATCTAGGTTAACTAGCAGGCACTTGGACTATGTAGTCTCCCTAGCGGGCATTCGGACTATTTATGTTACCATCGGGAACTTAGACTATGTAGTTTACCTAGCGGACACTTGGACTATGTACGTACCCTAGTGGGCACTTGGACTATCTAGGTTAACTAACGGGCACTTGGACTATGTAGGTTGCCTAGTGGGCACTTGGACTATGTAGGTTTCTAGCTGGCACTTGGATTATGTAGGTTCCCTATCGGGCACTTGGACTATGTAGTTTAACTAGCGGACACTTGGACTGTCTAGGTAACCTAGCGGGCACTTGGACTATCTAGGTTAACGAACGGGCACTTGGACTATGTAGGTAACCTAGCGGGCACTTGAACTATGTACATACCCTAGCAGGCACTTGGACTATCTAGGTTACCTAGCGGGCCCTTGGACTATGTACGTACCCTAGCGGGCACTTGGACTATCTAGGTTACCTAGCAGGCACGTGGACTATGTAGGTTAACTAGCGGACACTTGCACGATCTAGGTTAACTAGCGGGCCCTTGCACTATGTAGGTTCACTAGCAGGCCCATGGATTATGTAGGTTTACTAGCAGGCACTTGGACTATCTAGGTTAACTAGCAGGCACTTGGACTATATAGTTTCCCTAGCTGGCATTTGGACTATTTATGTTACCATCGGGAACTTGGACTATGTAGGTTACCTAGCGGGCACTTGGACTATGTACGAACCATAGTGGGCACTTGGACTATCTAGGTTAACTAACTGGCACTTGGACTATGTAGTTTGCCTAGCGGGCACTTTGACTATGTAGGTTCCCTAGTGGGCACTTGGATTATGTAGGTTCCCTATCGGGCACTTGGATTATGTAGGTTCCCTATCGGGCATTTGGACTATGTAGGTTAACTAGCGGGCACTTGGACTGTCTAGGTTAACGAACGGGCACTTGGACTATGTAGGATACCTAGCGGGCACTTGGATTATCTAGGTTACCTAACAGGAACATGGACAATGTAGGTTAACTAGCGGACACTTGAACGATCTAGGTTAACTAGCGGGCCCTTGCACTATGTAGGTTAACTAGCGGGCCCATGGATTATGTAGGTTTACTAGCAGGCACTTGGACTATCTAGGTTAACTAGCGGGCACTTGGACTATGTAGTTTCCCTAGCGGGCATTTGGACTATTTAGCTTACTAAGCGGGAACTTGGACTATGTAGGTTACCTAGCAGGCACTTTGACTATCTAGGTTAACTAATGGGCACTTGGACTATGTAGGTTGTCTAGTGGGCACTTGGACTATGTAAGTTCCCTAGCGGGCACTTGGATTATGTAGATTCCCTATCGGGCACTTGGATTATGTAGGTTCCCTATCGGGCACTTGGACTATGTAGGTTAACTAGCGGGCACTTGGACTGTCTAGGTAACCTAGCGGGCACTTGGACTATCTAGGTTAACGAACGGGCACTTGGACTATGTAGGTAACCTAGCGGGCACTTGGACTGTCTAGGTTACCTAGCGGGCACTTTGACTATCTAGGTTAACGAATGGGCACTTGGACTATGTAGGTTATCTAGCGGGCACTTGGACTATGTAGGATCCCTATCAGACATTTGTAGTACTTAGGTTAACTAGCGGGCACTTTGACTCTAGGTTAACTAGCGGGCACTTGGACTATCTAGGTCAACTAGCGGGCCCTTGTACTATGTAGGTTATCTAGCGGGCACTTGGACTATCTAGGTTTCCTAGCAGGCACTTGGACTATATACATACCCTAGCGCGCACTTGGACTATCTAGGTTAACTAACGGGCACTAGGACTATCTAGGTTAACTAGCGGGCACTTGGACTATCTAGGTTATCTAGTAATCACTTGGATTATGAAGGATCCCTAGCGGGCACTTGGACAATCTAGGTTAACTACCGGGCACTTGGACGATCTAGGTTAACTAGCGGGCACTTGGACTATCAGAGTAAACAAGTGAGCCCTTGGACTATGTAGGTTAACTAGCGGGCCCTTGGACTATCTAGGTTACCTAGCGGGCACTTGGACTATATAGGTTAACTAGCGGGCACTTGGGCTATGTAGGTTACCTAGTGGGCACTTAGACTATCTAAGTTAACTAACGGGCACTTGGAATATACAGGTAACCTAGCGGGCACTTGGACTGTCTAGCTTACCTAGCGAGCACTTGGACTTCTAGGTTAACGAACGTGCACTTGGACTATGAAGGTTGCTTAGCGGGTACTTGGACTATCTAGGTTAGGTAACGGGCACTTTGAGTATCTAGGTTACCTAGTGGGAACTTGGACAATGTAAGTTACCTAGCGGGCACTTGGACTATCTAGGTTAACTAACGGGCACTTGGATTATGTAGATTCCCTATCGGGCACTTGGACTATGTAGGTTAACTAGCGGGCACTTGGACTGTCTAAGTAACCTAGCGGGCACTTGGACTATCTAGGTTAAAGAACGGGCATTTGGACTATGTAGGTAACCTAGCGGGCACTTGGACTGTCTAGGTTACTTAGCGGGCACTTTGACTATCTATGTTAACGAACGGGCACTTGGACTATGTAGGTTACCTAGAGGGCACTTGGACTATGTAGGATCACTAAAGGACATTTGTACTACGTAGGTTAACTAGCGGGCACTTTGACTATCTAGGTTAACTAGCAGGCACTTGGAATATACAGGTAACCTAGCGGGCACTTGGACTGTCTAGCTTACCTAGCGAGCACTTGGACTTCTAGGTTAACGAACGTGCACTTGGACTATGTAGGTTGCTTAGCGGGTACTTGGACTATCTAGGTTAGGTAACGGGCACTTTGAGTATCTAGGTTACCTAGTGGGAACTTGGACAATGTAAGTTACCTTGCGGGCACTTGGACTATCTAGGTTAACTAACGGGCACTTGGATTATGTAGGTTCCCTATCGGGCACTTGGACTATGTAGGTTAACTAGCGGGCACTTGGACTGTCTAAGTAACCTAGCGGGCACTTGGACTATCTAGGTTAAAGAACGGGCATTTGGACTATGTAGGTAACCTAGCGGGCACTTGGACTGTCTAGGTTACCTAGCGGGCACTTTGACTATCTATGTTAACGAACGGGCACTTGGACTATGTAGGTTACCTAGAGGGCACTTGGACTATGTAGGATCACTAAAGGACATTTGTACTACGTAGGTTAACTAGCGGGCACTTTGACTATCTAGGTTAACTAGCAGGCACTTGGACTATCTAGGCCAACTAGCGCGCCCTTGTACTATTTAGGTTAACTAGTGGGCACTTGGGCTATCTAGGTTAACTAGCGGACCTTGGACTATGTAGGTTAACTAGCGGGCCCTTGGACTATGTAGGTTAACTAGGGGGCACTTGGACTATCTAGGTTTCCTAGCAGGCACTCGGAATATGTACATACCCTAGTGCGCACTTGGACTATCTAGGTTACCTAGCGGGCACTTGGACTATGTACGTCCCCTAGTGGGCACTTGGACTATCTAGGTTAACTAACGGCCACTAGGACTATCTAGGTTAACTAGCGGGCACTTGGACTATCTAGGTTACTTGGCAGGCACTTGGATTATGAAGGATCCCTAGCGGGCACTTGGACTATCTAGGTTACCTAGAGGGCACTTGGAGTATGTAGGTTAACTAGCGGACACTTGAACGATCTAGGTTAACTAGCTGGCCCTTGCCGTATGTAGATTAACTAGCGGGCCCATGGATTATGCCGGTTTACTAGCAGGCACTTGGACTATCTAGGTTAACTAGCGGGCACTTGAACTATGTAGTTTCCCTAGCGGGCATTTGGACTAAATAGGTTACCAAGCGGGAACGTGGACTATCTAGGTTAACTAGCAGGCACTTTGACTATCTAGGTTAACTAATGGGCACTTGGACTATGAAAGTTGCCTAGCGGGCACTTGGACTATGTAGGTTCCCTAGCGGGCACTTGGATTATGTAGGTTCCCTATCGGGCACTTGGATTATGTACGTTCCCTATCGGGCACCTGGACTATGTAGGTTAACTAGCGGGCACTTGGACTGTCTAGGTAACCTAGTGGGCACTTGGACTATCTAGGTTAACGAACGGACACTTGGACTATGTAGGTAATCTAGCGGGCACTTGGACTGTCTAGGTTACCTAGCGGGCCCATGGATTATGTAGGTTTACTAGCAGGCACTTGTACTATCTAGGTTAACTAGCGGGCACTTGGACAATCTAGTTTAACTAGCGGGCACTTGGAGGATCTAGGTTAACTAGTGGGCACTTGGACTATCAAAGTTAACAAGTAAGCCCTTGGACTATGTAGGTTAACTAGCGGGCCCTTGGACTATCTAGGTAACCTAGCGATGACTTGGACTATATAGGTTACCTAGCGGGCACTTGGACTATGTAGGTAACCTAGTGGGCACTTGGACTATCTAAGTTAACGAATGGGCACTTGGAATATGCAGGTAACCTAGTGGGCACTTGGAATGTCTAGGTTACCTAGCGGGCACTTGGACTTCTAGGTTAACTAACGGGCACTTGGACTATGTAGGTTGCTTAGCGGGCACTTGGACTATATAGGTTAGGTAACGGGCAATTGGACTATCTAGGTTACCTAGCTAGAACATGGACAATGTAAGTTACCTAGCGGGCACTTGGACTATCTAGGTTACCTAACGGGCACTTTGACTATCTTAGTTACATAGCGGGCACTTAGACTATGTAGGTTAACTAGCGAGCACTTGGACTCTAGGTTACCTAGCGGGCCCTTGGACTATGTAGGTTTCCTAGTGGGCACTTGGACTATCTAGGTTACCTAGCGGGCACTTGGACTATGTAGGTTAACTAGCGGGCACTTGGACTATCTAGGCTACAGAACGGGCATTTGGACTATGTAGGTAACCTAGCATGAACTTAGACAGTCTAGGTTGCCTAGCGGGCACTTGGATTTCTAGGTTAACGAACGGGCACTTGGACTATGTATGTTGCATAGGTGCAATTGGACTATCTAGGTTAGGTAACGGGCATTGGACTATCTAGGTTACCTAGCGGGAACTTGGACTATGTAGGTTACCTAGCGGGCACTTGGACTATCTAGGTTAACGAACGTGCACTTGGACTATGTAGGTAACCTAGCGGACAATTGGAAAGTCTAGGTTACCTAGCGGGCACTTGGACTATCTAGGTTAACGAAAGGGCACTTGGACTATGTAGGTTACCTAGCGGGCACTTGGATTATCTAGGTTAGCTAACAGGAACTTGGAATATCTAGGTTACCTAGCGGGCACTTGGACTATGTAGGTTACCTTGCGGGCACTTGTTCTATCTAGGTTACCTAACGGGAACTTGGACTATGTAGGTTAACTAGCGGACACTTGGAATATCTAGGTTAACTAGCGGGCCCTTGGACTATGTAGGTTAACTAGCGGGCACTTGGACTATCTAGGATAATTAGCTGACCTTGGACTATGTAGTTTAACTAGCGGGCACTTGGACAATCTAATTTAACTAGCTGACCTAGGACTATGTAGTTTAACTAGCGGGCACATGGACTATCAAGGTTAACTAGGGGGCACTTGCACAATGCAGGTTCTCTAGCGGAAACTTTGACTATGTAGGTTCCCTAGCAGGCACTTGGACTATATAGGTTCCCTATGGGCACTTGGACTATCTAGGTTCCCGAACGGGCACTTGGAATATATAGGTTCCCAATCGGGCACTTGGACTATGTAGGTACCTCAGTGGAAACTTGGACTATGTAGGTTCTCTATTGGGCTTTGGACTATGTGGGTTAACTAGCAGGCCCTTGGACTATCTAGGTTACTTAGCGGGCACTTGGACTATGTAGGTTAACTAGCGGACACTTGGACAATCTAGGTTACCTAGCGGGCACTTGAATTATGTACATCCCCTAGCAGGCACTTGGACTATCTAGGTTACCTAGCAGGCACTTGGACTATGTACGTCCCCTAGCGGGCACTTGTACTATCTAGGTTAACTAGAGGGACTTGGACTATGTATGTTAACTAGCGGGCACTTGGATTATCTAGGTTAACTAGCGGGCACTTGGACGATCAAGGTTAACTAGCGGGCACTTGGACTATCTAGGTTAACTAGAGGGCACTTGGACTATCTAGATTAACTAGCGGGCCCTTGGACTATCTAGGTTTACTAGCGGGCACTTGGACTATCTAGGTTAACTAGCGGGCACTTGGACTATGTAGTTTCCTTAGCGGGCTTTTGGATTACTTAGGTTATCTAGTGGGCACTTGGACTATGTAGGTTACCTAGCGGGCACTTGGACTATGTAGGTTAACTAGAAGGCACTTGGACTATCAAAGTTACCTAGGGGGCCCTTGGACTATGTAGGTTACCAGCGGGCACTTGGACTATCTAGGTTAACGAACGTGCACTTGGACTATGTAGGTAACCTAGCGGGCACTTGGACTGTCTAGGTTACCTAGCGGGCACTTGGCCTATCTAGGTTAAAGAACGGGCACTTGGACTATGTAGGTTAGCTAGAGGACACTTCGACTATCTAGGTTAGCTAACGGGCAATTGGACTATCTAGGTTACCTAGCGGGCACTTGGACTATGTAGGTTCCCTAGCGGGCACTTGGACAATTTAGGTTACCTAGCAGGCACTTTGACTATCTAGGTTAACTAACGGGCACTTGGACTATGTAGGTTGCCTAGCGAGCACTTGTACTATGTAGGTTCCATAGCAGGCACTTGGACTATGTAGGTTCCCAATCGGGTACTTGGACTGTCTAGGTTAATTAGCGCGCAATTGGACTGTCAAGGTTACCTAGTGGGCATTTGGACTATGTAGTTTACCTAGCAGGCACTTTGACTATCTAGGTTAACTAATGGGCACTTGGACTATGAAAGTTGCCTAGCGGGCACTTGGACTATGTAGGTTCCCTAGCGGGCACTTGGATTATGTAGGTTCCCTATCGGGCACTTGGATTATGTACGTTCCCTATCGGGCACCTGGACTATGTAGGTTAACTAGCGGGCACTTGGACTGTCTAGGTAACCTAGTGGGCACTTGGACTATCTAGGTTAACGAACGGACACTTGGACTATGTAGGTAATCTAGCGGGCACTTGGACTGTCTAGGTTACCTAGCGGGCCCATGGATTATGTAGGTTTACTAGCAGGCACTTGTACTATCTAGGTTAACTAGCGGGCACTTGGACAATCTAGTTTAACTAGCGGGCACTTGGAGGATCTAGGTTAACTAGTGGGCACTTGGACTATCAAAGTTAACAAGTAAGCCCTTGGACTATGTAGGTTAACTAGCGGGCCCTTGGACTATCTAGGTAACCTAGCGATGACTTGGACTATATAGGTTACCTAGCGGGCACTTGGACTATGTAGGTAACCTAGTGGGCACTTGGACTATCTAAGTTAACGAATGGGCACTTGGAATATGCAGGTAACCTAGTGGGCACTTGGAATGTCTAGGTTACCTAGCGGGCACTTGGACTTCTAGGTTAACTAACGGGCACTTGGACTATGTAGGTTGCTTAGCGGGCACTTGGACTATATAGGTTAGGTAACGGGCAATTGGACTATCTAGGTTACCTAGCTAGAACATGGACAATGTAAGTTACCTAGCGGGCACTTGGACTATCTAGGTTACCTAACGGGCACTTTGACTATCTTAGTTACATAGCGGGCACTTAGACTATGTAGGTTAACTAGCGAGCACTTGGACTCTAGGTTACCTAGCGGGCCCTTGGACTATGTAGGTTTCCTAGTGGGCACTTGGACTATCTAGGTTAACGAACGGGCACTTGGACTATGTAGGTAACCTAGCGGGCACTTGGACAGTCTAGGTTACCTAGCGGGCAATTGGACTATCTAGGTTAACGTACGGGCACTTGGACTATCTAGGTTACCTAGCGGGCACTTGGACTATGTACGTTACCTAGCGGGCACTAGGACTATCTAGGTTACCTAGCGGGCACTTGGACTATGTAGGTTAACTAGCGGGCACTTGGACTATCTAGGCTACAGAACGGGCATTTGGACTATGTAGGTAACCTAGCATGAACTTGGACAGTCTAGGTTGCCTAGCGGGCACTTGGATTTCTAGGTTAACGAACGGGCACTTGGACTATGTATGTTGCATAGGTGCAATTGGACTATCTAGGTTAGGTAACGGGCATTGGACTATCTAGGTTACCTAGCGGGAACTTGGACTATGTAGGTTACCTAGCGGGCACTTGAACTATCTAGGTTAACGAACGTGCACTTGGACTATGTAGGTAACCTAGCGGACAATTGGAAAGTCTAGGTTACCTAGCGGGCACTTGGACTATCTAGGTTAACGAAAGGGCACTTGGACTATGTAGGTTACCTAGCGGGCACTTGGATTATCTAGGTTAGCTAACAGGAACTTGGAATATCTAGGTTACCTAGCGGGCACTTGGACTATGTAGGTTACCTTGCGGGCACTTGTTCTATCTAGGTTACCTAATGGGAACTTGGACTATGTAGGTTAACTAGCGGACACTTGGAATATCTAGGTTAACTAGCGGGCCCTTGGACTATGTAGGTTAACTAGCGGGCACTTGGACTATCTAGGATAATTAGCTGACCTTGGACTATGTAGTTTAACTAGCGGGCACTTGGACAATCTAATTTAACTAGCTGACCTAGGACTATGTAGTTTAACTAGCGGGCACATGGACTATCAAGGTTAACTAGGGGGCACTTGCACAATGCAGGTTCTCTAGCGGAAACTTTGACTATGTAGGTTCCCTAGCAGGCACTTGGACTATATAGGTTCCCTATGGGCACTTGGACTATCTAGGTTCCCGAACGGGCACTTGGAATATATAGGTTCCCAATCGGGCACTTGGACTATGTAGGTACCTCAGTGGAAACTTGGACTATGTAGGTTCTCTATTGGGCTTTGGACTATGTGGGTTAACTAGCAGGCCCTTGGACTATCTAGGTTACTTAGCGGGCACTTGGACTATGTAGGTTAACTAGCGGACACTTGGACAATCTAGGTTACCTAGCGGGCACTTGAATTATGTACATCCCCTAGCAGGCACTTGGACTATCTAGGTTACCTAGCAGGCACTTGGACTATGTACGTCCCCTAGCGGGCACTTGTACTATCTAGGTTAACTAGAGGGACTTGGACTATGTATGTTAACTAGCGGGCACTTGGATTATCTAGGTTAACTAGCGGGCACTTGGACGATCAAGGTTAACTAGCGGGCACTTGGACTATCTAGGTTAACTAGAGGGCACTTGGACTATCTAGATTAACTAGCGGGCCCTTGGACTATCTAGGTTTACTAGCGGGCACTTGGACTATCTAGGTTAACTAGCGGGCACTTGGACTATGTAGTTTCCCTAGCGGGCTTTTGGATTACTTAGGTTATCTAGTGGGCACTTGGACTATGTAGGTTACCTAGCGGGCACTTGGACTATGTAGGTTAACTAGAAGGCACTTGGACTATCAAAGTTACCTAGGGGGCCCTTGGACTATGTAGGTTACCAGCGGGCACTTGGACTATCTAGGTTAACGAACGTGCACTTGGACTATGTAGGTAACCTAGCGGGCACTTGGACTGTCTAGGTTACCTAGCGGGCACTTGGCCTATCTAGGTTAAAGAACGGGCACTTGGACTATGTAGGTTAGCTAGAGGACACTTCGACTATCTAGGTTAGCTAACGGGCAATTGGACTATCTAGGTTACCTAGCGGGCACTTGGACTATGTAGGTTCCCTAGCGGGCACTTGGACAATTTAGGTTACCTAGCAGGCACTTTGACTATCTAGGTTAACTAACGGGCACTTGGACTATGTAGGTTGCCTAGCGAGCACTTGTACTATGTAGGTTCCATAGCAGGCACTTGGACTATGTAGGTTCCCAATCGGGTACTTGGACTGTCTAGGTTAATTACCGCGCAATTGGACTGTCAAGGTTACCTAGTGGGCATTTGGACTATGTAGTTTACCTAGCAGGCACTTGGACTATGTAGGTTAACTAGCAGGCACTTGGATTATCTAGGTTAACTAGCGGGCACTTGGACGATCAAGGTTAACTAGCGGGCACTTGGACTATCTAGGTTAACTAGAGGGCACTTGAACTATCTAGATTAACTAGCGGGCCCTTGGAATATCTAAGTTTACTACCGGGCACTTGGACTATCTAGGTTAACTAGCGGGCACTTGGACTATGTAGTTTCCCTAACGGGCTTTTGGATTACTTAGGTTATCTAGTGGGCACTTGGACTATGTAGGTTACCTAGCGGGCACTTGGACTATCTAGGTTAACTAGAAGGCACTTGGACTATCAAAGTTACCTAGGGGGCCCTTGGACTATGTAGGTTACCAGCGGGCACTTGGACTATCTAGGTTAACGAACGTGCACTTGGACTATGTAGGTAACCTAGCGGGCACTTGGACTGTCTAGGTTACCTAGCGGGCACTTGGCCTATCTAGGTTAAAGAACGGGCACTTGGACTATGTAGGTTAGCTAGAGGACACTTCGACTATCTAGGTTAGCTAACGGGCAATTGGACTATCTAGGTTACCTAGCGGGCACTTGGACTATGTAGGTTCCCTAGCGGGCACTTGGACAATTTAGGTTACCTAGCAGGCACTTTGACTATCTAGGTTAACTAACGGGCACTTGGACTATGTAGGTTGCCTAGCGAGCACTTGTACTATGTAGGTTCCATAGCGGGCACTTGGACTATGTAGGTTCCCAATCGGGTACTTGGACTGTCTAGGTTAATTAGCGCGCAATTGGACTGTCAAGGTTACCTAGTGGGCATTTGGACTATGTAGTTTACCTAGCAGGCACTTGGACTATGTAGGTTAACTAGCAGGCACTTGGATTATCTAGGTTAACTAGCGGGCAATTGGACGATCAAGGTTAACTAGCGGGCACTTGGACTATCTAGGTTAACTAGAGGGCACTTGAACTATCTAGATTAACTAGCGGGCCCTTGGAATATCTAAGTTTACTACCGGGCACTTGGACTATCTAGGTTAACTAGCGGGCACTTGGACTATGTAGTTTCCCTAACGGGCTTTTGGATTACTTAGGTTACCTAGTGGGCACTTGGACTATGTAGGTTCCCTAGCGGGCACTTGGACTATGTAGGTTCCCTATCGGGTACTTGGACTGTCTAGGTTAATTAGCGCGCAATTGGACTGTCTAGGTTACCTAGTGGGCATTTGGACTATGTAGTTTACCTAGCAGGCACTGGGACCATGTAGGTTACCTAGCGGGCACTTGGACTATGTAGGTTAACGAACGGGCACTTGGACTATATATGTAACCTAATGGTCACTTGGACTGTCTAGGGTACCTAGCGGGGACTTGGACTACTTAGGTTAACTAGCGGGCACTTTGACTATCTAGGTCAACTAGCGGGCCCTTGTACTATGTAGGCTAACTAGCGGGCTCTTGGACTATCTAGGTTAACTAACAGACCTCTGAGTATGTAGGTTAACTACGGGCACATGGACTATGTACGTCCCCTAGTGGGCACTTGGACTATCTAGGTTAACTAGCAGGCACTTGGACTATGTAGTCTCCCTAGCGGGCATTCAGACTATTTATGTTACCATCGGGAACTTAGACTATGTAGTTTACCTAGCGGACACTTGGACTATGTACGTACCCTAGTGGGCACTTGGACTATCTAGGTTAACTAACGGGCACTTGGACTATGTAGGTTGCCTAGTGGGCACTTGGACTATGTAGGTTTCTAGCTGGCACTTGGATTATGTAGGTTCCCTATCGGGCACTTGGACTATGTAGTTTAACTAGCGGACACTTGGACTGTCTAGGTAACCTAGCGGGCACTTGGACTATCTAGGTTAACGAACGGGCACTTGGACTATGTAGGTAACCTAGCGGGCACTTGAACTATGTACATACCCTAGCAGGCACTTGGACTATCTAGGTTACCTAGCGGGCCCTTGGACTATGTACGTACCCTAGCGGGCACTTGGACTATCTAGGTTACCTAGCAGGCACGTGGACTATGTAGGTTAACTAGCGGACACTTGCACGATCTAGGTTAACTAGCGGGCCCTTGCACTATGTAGGTTAACTAGCAGGCCCATGGATTATGTAGGTTTACTAGCAGGCACATGGACTATCTAGGTTAACTAGCAGGCACTTGGACTATATAGTTTCCCTAGCTGGCATTTGGACTATTTATGTTACCATCGGGAACTTGGACTATGTAGGTTACCTAGCGGGCACTTGGACTATGTACGGACCATAGTGGGCACTTGGACTATCTAGGTTAACTAACTGGCACTTGGACTATGTAGTTTGCCTAGCGGGCACTTTGACTATGTAGGTTCCCTAGTGGGCACTTGGATTATGTAGGTTCCCTATCGGGCACTTGGATTATGTAGGTTCCCTATCGGGCACTTGGACTATGTAGGTTAACTAGCGGGCACTTGGACTGTCTAGGTTAACGAACGGGCACTTGGACTATGTAGGATACCTAGCGGGCACTTGGATTATCTAGGTTACCTAACAGGAACATGGACAATGTAGGTTAACTAGCGGACACTTGCACGATCTAGGTTAACTAGCGGGCACTTGTACTATCTAGGTTACCTAACGGGAACTTGGACTATGTAGGTTAACAAGCGGGCACTTGGACTATCTAGGTTAACTAACGGGCACTTGCACAATGCAGGTCCCCTAGCGGGCACTTTGAATATGTAGGTTCCCTAGTGGGTACTTGGACTATATAGGTTCCCTATGGGCACTTGGACTATCTAGGTTCCCTAACGGGCACTTGGAATATATATGTTCCCTATCGGGCATTGGACTATGTAGGTTAACTAGCAGGACCTTGGACTATCTAGGTTACCTAGCGGGCACTTGGACTATGTAGGGTAACTAGCAGACACTTGGACAATCTAGGCTACCTAGCGGGCACTTGAACTATGTACATACCCTAGAGGGCACTTGGACTATCTAGGTTACCTAGCGGGCCTTTGGACTATGTACGTACCCTAGCGGGCAGTTGGACTATCTAGGTTAACTACAGGGCCCTTGGACTATGTAGGTTAACTAGCGGACACTTCGACTATCTAGGTTAGCTAACGGGCAAATGGACTATCTAGGTTACCTAGCGGGCACTTGGACTATGTATGTTCCCTAGCGGGCACTTGGACAATTTAGGTTACCTAGCAGGCACTTTGACTATCTAGGTTAACTAACGGGCACTTGGACTATGTAGGTTGCCTAACGAGCACTTGGACTATGTAGGTTCCCTAGGGGGCACTTGGACTATGTAGGTTCCCTATCAGGTACTTGGACTGTCTAGGTTAACTAGTGGGCACTTTGACTATGTAGTTTACCTAGCAGGCACTTGGACTATGTAGGTTAACTAGTGGGCACTTGAACTATCTAGGTTACCTAGAGGGCAGTTGGACTATGTACGTTCCCTAGCGGGCACTTGGGCTAACTACGTTACCTAGGGGGCACTTGGACTATGTAGGTTAACGAACGGGCACTTGGACTATGTAGGTAACCTAATGGTCACTTGGACTGTCTAGGTTACCTAGCGGGGACTTGGACTATGTAGGTTAACTAGCGGGCACTTGGACTATGTAGGATCCCTATCGGACAGTTGTACTACCTAGGTTAACTAGCGGGCACTTTGAGTATCTAGGTTAACTAGCGGGCCCTTGCACTATTTAGGTTAACTAGCGGGCCCATGGATTATGTAGGTTTACTAGCAGGCACTTGGACTATCTAGGTTAACTAGCGGGCACTTGGACTATGTAGTTTCCCTAGCGGGTATTTGGACTATTTAGGTTACCAAGCGGGAACTTGGACTATATACTTTACCTAGCGGGCACTTGGACTATCTAGGGTACCTAGCAGGCACTTTGACTATCTAGGTTAACTAATGGGCACTTGGAATATGTAGGTTGCCTAGCGGGCACTTGGATTTTGTAGGTTCCCTATTGGGCACTTGGATTATGTTGGTTCCATATCGGGCACTTGGACTATATAGGTTAACTAGCGGGCACTTGGACTATCTAGGTTAACGAACGGGCACTTGGACTATGTAGGTAACCTAGTGGGCACTTGGACTGTCTAGGTTACCTTGCGTGCACTTTGACTATCCAGGTTAACGAATGGCCACTTGGACTAGGTAGGTTACCTAGCGGGCACTTGGACTATGTAGGATCCCTATCGGACATTTGTACTACTTAGGTTAACTAGCGGGCACTTTGACTATCTAGGTCATTAGCGGGCCCTTGTACTATGTAGGTTAAGTAGCGGGCACTTGGACTATCTAGCTTAACTAGCGGACCTTGGACTATGTAGGTTAACTAGCGAACCCTTGGACTATGTAGGTTAACTAGCAGGCACTTGGACTATCTAGGTTTCCTAGCAGGGACTTGGACTATGTACATACCCTAGCGCGCACTTGGTCTATCTAGGTTACCTAGCGAGCACTTGGACTATGTACGTCCCCTAGTGGGCAATTGGACTATTTAGGTTAAATTACGGACACTAGGACTATCTAGGTTAACTAGCGGCCACTTGGACTATCTAGGTTACCTAGCAGGCATTTGGATTATGAAGGATCCCTAGCGGGCACTTGGACAATCTAGTTTAACTAGCGGGCACTTGGACGATCTAGGTTAACTAACGGGCACTTGGACTATCAAAGTTAACAAGTGAGCCCTTGGACTATGTAGGTTAACTAGCGGGCACTTGGACTATGTAGGTTGCCTAGCGAGCACTTGGACTATGTAGGTTCCCTAGCGGGCACTTGGACTATGTAGGTTCCCTATCGGGTACTTGGACTGTCTAGGTTAATTACTGCGCAATTGGACTGTCTAGGTTACCTAGTGGGCATTTGGACTATGTAGTTTACCTAGCAGGCACTCGGACTATGTAGGTTACCTAGCTGGCACTTGGACTATGTAGGTCAACGAACGGGCACTTGGACTATGTATGTAACCTAATGGTTACTTGGACTGTCTAGGCTACCTAGCGTGGACTTGCACTACTTAGGTTAACTAGCGGGCACTTTGACTATCTAGGTTAACTAACGGACCTTGGAGTATGTAGGTTAACTGCGGGCACTTGGACTATGTACGTCCCCTAGTGGGCACTTGGACTATCTAGGTTAACTAGCAGGCACTTGGACTATGTAGTCTCCCTAGCGGGCATTTGGACTATTTATGTTACCATCGGGAACTTAGATTATGTAGGTTACCTAGCGGGCACTTGGACTATGTACGTACCCTAGTGGGCACTTGGACTATCTAGGTTAACTAACGGGCACTTGGACTATGTAGGTTGCCTAGTGGGCACTTGGACTATGTAGGTTTCTAGCGGGCACTTGGATTATGTAGGTTCCCTATCGGGCACTTGGATTATGTAGGTTCCCTATCGGGCACTTGGACTATGTAGGTTAACTAGCGGGCACTTGGACTGTCTAGGTAACATAGCGGGCACTTGGACTATCTAGGTTAACGAACGGGCACTTGGACTATGTAGGTAACCTAGCTGGCACTTGAACTATGTACATACCCTAGCGGGCACTTGGACTATCTAGGTTACCTAGCGGGCACTTGGACTATGTATGTACCCTAGCGGGCACTTGGACTATCTAGGTTACCTAGCAGGCACGTGGACTATGTAGGTTAACTAGCGGGCCCTTGCACTATGTAGGTTAACTAGCGGGCCCATGGATTATGTAGGTTTACTAGCAGGCACTTAGACTATCTAGTTTAACTAGCAGGCACTTAGACTATGTAGTTTCCCTAGCTGCCATTTGGACTATTTATGTTACCATCGGGAACTTGGACTATGTAGGTTACCTAGCGGGCACTTGGACTATGTACGTACCATAGTGGGCACTTGGACTATCTAGGTTAACTAACGGGCATTGGACTATGTAGGTTGCCTAGCGGGCACTTGGACTATGTAGGTTCCCTAGCGGGCACTTGGATTATGTAGGTTCCCTATCGGGCACTTGGATTATGTAGGTTCCCTATCGGGCACTTGGACTATGTAGGTAAACTAGCGGGCACTTGGACTGTCTAGGTTAACGAACGGGCACTTGGACTATGTAGGATACCTAGCGGGCACTTGGATTATCTAGGTTAGCTAACAGGAACTTGGATTATCTAGGTTACCTAGCGGGCACTTGGACTATGTAGGTTACCTTGCGGGCACTGGTACTATCTAGGTTACCTAACGGGAACTTGGACTATGTAGGTTAACTAGCGGACACTTGGACGATATAGGTTAACTAGCGGGCACTTGGAATATCTAGGTTAACTAGCTGACCTTGGACAATGTAGGTTAACTAGCGCGCACTAGGACTATCTAAGTTAACTAGCTGACCTTGGACTATGTAGGTTAACTAGCGGGCACTTGGACTATCTAGGTTAACTAACGGGCACTTGTACAATGCAGGTTCCCTAGCGGGCACTTTGAATATGTAGGTTCCCTAGCGGGCATTTGGACTATATAGGTTCCCTATGGGCACTTGGACTATCTAGGTTCCCTAACGGGCACTTGGAATATATAGGTTCCCTTTCGGGCACTTGGACTATGTAGGTTCCTCAGAGGACACTTGGACTATGTAGGTTCCCTATCGGGCATTGGACTATGTAGGTTAACTAGCAGGACGTTGGACAATCTAGGCTACCTAGCGGGCACTTGAAATATGTACATACCCTAGAGGGCACTTGGACTATCTAGGTTACCTAGCGGGCACTTGGACTATGTACGTACCCTAGCGGGCACTTGGACTATCTAGGTTAACTAGAGGGCCCTTGGACTATGTAGGTTAACTAGCAGACACTTCGACTATCTAGGTTAGCTAACGGGCAATTGGACTATCTAGGTTACCTAGCGGGCACTTGGACTATGTAGGTTCCCTAGCGGGCACTTGGACAATTTAGGTTACCTAGCAGGCACTTTGACTATCTAGGTTAACTAACGGGCACTTGGATTATGTAGGTTGCCTAGCGAGCACTTGGACTATGTAGGTTCCCTAGCGGGCACTTGGACTATGTAGGTTCCCTATCGGGTATTTGGACTGTCTAGGTTAACTAGCGGGCAATTGGACTGTCTAGGTTACCTAGTGGGCACTTGGACTATGTAGTTTACCTAGCAGGAACTTGGACTATGTAGGTTAACTAGCGGGCACTTGGACTATCTAGGTTACCTAGAGGGCAGTTGGACTATGTACGTTCCCTAGCGGGCACATAGGCTATCTACGTTGCCTAGGGTGCACTTGGACTATGTAGGTTAACGAACGGGCACTTGGACTATGTAGGTAACCTAATGGTCACTTGGACTGTCTAGGTTACCTAGCGGGGACTTGGACTATGTAGGTTAATTAGCGGGCACTTGGACTATGTAGGATTCCTATCGGACAGTTGTACTACCTAGGTTAACTAGCGGGCACTTTGACTATCTAGGTTAACTAACGGGCCCTTGCACTATGTAGGTTAACTAGCAGGCCCATGGATTATGTAGGTTTACTAGCAGGCACTTGGACTATCTAGGTTGACTAGCGGGCACTTGGACTATGTAGTTTCCCTAGCGGGTATTTGGACTATTTAGGTTACTAGGCGGGAACTTGGACTATGTAGGTTACCTAGCGGGCACTTGGACTATCTAGGGTACCTAGCAGGCACTTTGACTATCTAGGTTAACTAATCGGCACTTGGACTATGTAGGTTGCCTAGCGGGCACTTGGACTATGTAGGTTCCCTAGCGGGCACTTGGATTATGTAGGTTCCCTATTGGGCACTTGGATTATGTAGGTTCCATATCGGGCACTTGGACTATGTAGGTTAACTAGCGGGCACTTGGACTGTCTAGGTAACCTAGCGGGCACTTGGACTATCTAGGTTAACGAACGGGCACGTGGACTATGTAGGTAACCTAGCGGGCACTTGGACTGTCTAGGTTACCTTGCGTGCACTTTGACTATCTAGGTTAACGAATGGGCACTTGGACTATGTAGGTTACCTAGCGGGCACTTGGACTATGTAGGATCCCTATCGGACATTTGTACTACTTAGGTTAACTAGCGGGCACTTTGACTATCTAGGTCAACTAGTGGGCCCTTGTACTATGTAGGTTAAGTAGCGGGCACTTGGACTATCTAGCTTAACTAGCGGACCTTGGACTATGTAGGTTAACTAGCGGGGCCTTGGACTATGTAGGTTAACTAGTGGGCACTTGGACTATCTAGGTTTCCTAGCAGGGACTTGGACTATGTACATACCCTAGCGCGCACTTGGACTATCTAGGATACCTAGCGGGCACTTGGACTATGTACGTCCCCTAGTGGGCAATTGGACTATCTAGGTTAAATTACGGGCACTAGGACTATCTAGGTTAACTAGCGGCCACTTGGACTATCTAGGTTACCTAGCAGGCCCTTGGATTATGAAGGATCCCTAGCGGGCACTTGGACAATCCAGTTTAACTAGCGGGCACTTGGACGATCTAGGTTAACTAACGGGCACTTGGACTATCAAAGTTAACAAGTGAGCCCTTGGACTATGTAGGTTAACTAGCGGGCCCTTGGACTATATAGGTTACCTAGCGGGCACTTGGACTATGTAGGTTACCTAGTGGGCACTTGGACTATCTAAGATAACGAACGGGCACTTGGAATATGCAGGTAACCTAGCGGGCACTTGGACTGTCTAGGTTACCTAGCGGGCACTTGGACTTCTAGGTTAACTAACGGGCACTTGGACTATGTAGGTTGTTTAGCGGGCACTTGGACTATATAGGTTAGGTAACGGGCACTTGGACTATCTAGGTTACCTAGCTGTAACATGGACAATGTAAGTTACCTAGCGGGCCCTTGGACTATCTAGGTTACCTAACGGGCACTTCGACACTCTAGGTTAACGAACGGGCACTTGCACTATGTAGGTAACCTAGCGGGCACTTGGACAGTCTAGGTTACCTTGCGGGCACTTGGAATATCTAGGTTACCTAGCGGGCCCTTGGACTACGTAGGTTACCTAGCGGGCACTTGGACTATCTAGGTTAACGAACGGGCACTTGGACTATGTAGGTTAACTATTAGGCACTTGGCCTATGTAGTCTCCCTAGCGGGCATTTGGACTATTTATGTTACCATCGGGAATTTAGACTATGTAGGTTACCTAGCGGGCACTTGGACTATGTACGTACCCTAGTGGGCACTTGGACTATCTAGGTTAACTAACGGGCACTTGGACTATGTAGGTTGCCTAGTGGGCACTTGGACTATGTAGGTTTCTAGCGGGCACTTGGATTATGTAGGTTCCCTATCGGGCACTTGGATTATGTAGGTTCCCTATCGGGCACTTGGACTATGTAGGTTAACTAGCGGGCACTTGGACTGTCTAGGTAACATAGCGGGCACTTGGACTATCTAGGTTAACGAACGGGCACTTGGACTATGTAGGTAACCTAGCGGGCACTTGAACTATGTACATACCCTAGCGGGTACTTGGACTATCTAGGTTACCTAGCGGGCACTTGGACTATGTACGTACCCTAGCGGGCACTTGAACTATCTAGGTTACCCAGCAGGCACGTGGACTATGTAGGTTAACTAGCGGACACTTGCACGATCTAGGTTAACTAGCGGGCCTTTGCACAATGTAGGTTAACTAGCAGGCCCATGGATTATGTAGGTTTACTAGCAGGCACTTGGACTATCTAGGTTAACTAGCAGGCACTTGGACTATGTAGTTTCCTTAGCTGGCATTTGGACTATTTATGTTACCATCGGGAACTTGGACTATGTAGGTTACCTAGCGGGCACTTGGACTATGTACGTACCATAGTGGGCACTTGGACTATCTAGGTTAACTAACGGGCACTTGGACTATGTAGGTTGCCTAGCGGGCACTTGTACTATGTAGGTTCCCTAGGGGGCACTTGGATTATGTAGGTTCCCTATCGGGCACTTGGATTATGTAGGTTCCCTATCGGGCACTTGGACTATGTAGGTTAACTAGCGGGCACTTGGACTGTCTAGGTTAACGAACGGGCACTTGGACTATGCAGGATACCTAGCGGGCACTTGGATTATCTAGGTTAGCTAACAGGAACTTGGAATATCTAGGTTACCTAGCGGGCATTTGGACTATGTAGGTTACCTTGCGGGCACTTGTACTATCTAGGTTACCTAACGGGAACTTGGACTATGTAGGTTAACTAGCGGACACTTGGACGATATAGGTTAACTAGCGGGCACTTGGAATATCTAGGTTAACTAGCTGACCTTGGACAATGTAGGTTAACTAGCGCGCACTAAGACTATCTAAGTTAACTAGCTGACCTTGGACTATGTAGGTTAACTAGCGGGCACTTGGACTATCTAGGTTAACTAACGGGCACTTGCACAATGCAGGTTCCCTAGCGGGCACTTTGAATATGTAGGTTCCCTAGCGGGCATTTGGACTATATAGGTTCCCTATGGGCACTTGGACTATCTAGGTTCCCTAACGGGCACTTGGAATATATAGGTTCCCTTTCGGGCACTTGGACTATGTAGGTTCCTCAGAGGACACTTGGATTATGTAGGTTCCCTATCGGGCATTGTACTATGTAGGTTAACTAGCAGGACGTTGGACAATCTAGGCTACCTAGCGGGCACTTGAACGATGTACATACCCTAGAGGGCACTTGGACTATCTAGGTTACCTAGCGGGCACTTGGACTATGTACGTACCCTAGCGGGCACTTGGACTATCTAGGTTAACTAGTGGGCCCTTGGACTATGTAGGCTAACTAGCGGACACTTCGACTATCTAGGTTATCTAACGGGCAATTGGACTATCTAGGTTACCTAGCGGGCACTTGGACTATGTAGGTTCCCTAGCGGGCACTTGGACAATTTAGGTTACCTAGCAGGCACTTTGACTATCTAGGTTAACTAACGGGCACTTGGATTATGTAGGTTGCCTAGCGAGCACTTGGACTATGTAGGTTCCCTAGCGGGCACTTGGACTATGTAGGTTAACTAGCGGGCAATTGGACTGTCTAGGTTACCTAGTGGGCACTTGGACTATGTAGTTTACCTAGCAGGCACTTGGACTATGTAGGTTAACTAGCGGGCACTTGGACTATCTAGGTTACCTAGAGGGCAGTTGGACTATGTACGTTCCCTAGCGGGCACATAGGCTATCTACGTTGCCTAGGGTGCACTTGGACTATGTAGGTTAACGAACGGGCACTTGGACTATGTAGGTAACCTAATGGTCACTTGGACTGTCTAGGTTACCTAGCGGGGACTTGGACTATGTAGGTTAATTAGCGGGCACTTGGACTATGTAGGATCCCTATCGGACAGTTGTACTACCTAGGTTAACTAGCGGGCACTTTGACTATCTAGGTTAACTAACGGGCCCTTGCACTATGTAGGTTAACTAGCAGGCCCATGGATTATGTAGGTTTACTAGCAGGCACTTGGACTATCTAGGTTAACTAGCGGGCACTTGGACTATGTAGTTTCCCTAGCGGGTATTTGGACTATTTAGGTTACTAGGCGGGAACTTGGACTATGTAGGTTACCTAGCGGGCACTTGGACTATCTAGGGTACCTAGCAGGCACTTTGACTATCTAGGTTAACTAATGGGCACTTGGACTATGTAGGTTGCCTAGCGGGCACTTGGACTATGTAGGTTCCCTAGCGGGCACTTGGATTATGTAGGTTCCCTATTGGGCACTTGGATTATGTAGGTTCCATATCGGGCACTTGGACTATGTAGGTTAACTAGCGGGCACTTGGACTGTCTAGGTAACCTAGCGGGCACTTGGACTATCTAGGTTAACGAACGGGCACTTGGACTATGTAGGTAACCTAGCGGGCACTTGGACTGTCTAGGTTACCTTGCGTGCACTTTGACTATCTAGGTTAACGAATGGGCACTTGGACTATGTAGGTTACCTAGCGGGCACTTGGACTATGTAGGTTCCCTATCGGACATTTGTACTACTTAGGTTAACTAGCGGGCACTTTGACTATCTAGGTCAACTAGTGGGCCCTTGTACTATGTAGGTTAAGTAGCGGGCACTTGGACTATCTAGCTTAACTAGCGGACCTTGGACTATGTAGGTTAACTAGCGGGGCCTTGGACTATGTAGGTTAACTAGTGGGCACTTGGACTATCTAGGTTTCCTAGCAGGGACTTGGACTATGTACATACCCTAGCGCGCACTTGGACTATCTAGGTTACCTAGAGGGCATGTGGACTATGTACGTCCCCTAGTGGGCAATTGGACTATCTAGGTTAAATTACGGGCACTAGGACTATCTAGGTTAACTAGCGGCCACTTGGACTATCTAGGTTACCTAGCAGGCCCTTGGATTATGAAGGATCCCTAGCGGGCACTTGGACAATCCAGTTTAACTAGCGGGCACTTGGACGATCTAGGTTAACTAACGGGCACTTGGACTATCAAAGTTAACAAGTGAGCCCTTGGACTATGTAGGTTAACTAGCGGGCCCTTGGACTATATAGGTTACCTAGCGGGCACTTGGACTATGTAGGTTACCTAGTGGGCACTTGGACTATCTAAGATAACGAACGGGCACTTGGAATATGCAGGTAACCTAGCGGGCACTTGGACTGTCTAGGTTACCTAGCGGGCACTTGGACTTCTAGGTTAACTAACGGGCACTTGGACTATGTAGGTTGTTTAGCGGGCACTTGGACTATATAGGTTAGGTAACGGGCACTTGGACTATCTAGGTTACCTAGCTGTAACATGGACAATGTAAGTTACCTAGCGGGCACTTGGACTATCTAGGTTACCTAACGGGCACTTTGACTATCTAGGTTAACGAACGGGCACTTGCACTATGTAGGTAACCTAGCGGGCACTTGGACAGTCTAGGTTACCTTGCGGGCACTTGGAATATCTAGGTTACCTAGCGGGCCCTTGGACTATGTAGGTTACCTAGCGGGCACTTGGACTATCTAGGTTAACGAACGGGCACTTGGACTATGTAGGTTAACTAGCGGGCACTTTGACTATCTAGTTTACCGAACGGGCATTTGGACTATGTAGGTAACCTAGCATAAACTTGGACAGTCTAGGTTACCTAGCGGGCACTTGGACTTCTAGGTTAACGAACGGGCACTTGGACTATGTATGTTGCATAGCGGGCAATTGGACTATCTAGGTTATGTAACGGGCATTGGAATATCTAGGTTACCTAGCGGGCACTTGGACTATCTAGGTTAACGAACGTGCACTTGGACTATGTAGGTAACCTAGCGGACAATTGGACAGTCTAGGTTACCTAGCGGGCACTTGGACTATCTAGGTTAACGAAAGGGCACTTGGACTATGTAGGTTACCTAGCGGGCACTTGGATTATCTAGGTTAGCTAACAGGAACTTGGAATATCTAGGTTACCTAGCGGGCACTTGGACTATATAGGTTACCTTGCGGGCACTTGTACTATCTAGGTTACCTAACGGGAACTTGGACTATGTAGGTTAACTAGCGGACACTTGGAATATCTAGGTTAACTAGCGGGCCCTTGGATTATGTAGGTTAACTAGCGGGCACTTGGACTATCTAGGTTAACGAACGGGCACTTGGACTATGTAGGTTAACTAGCGGGCACTTTGACTATCTAGGTTACCGAACGGGCATTTGGACTATGTAGGTAACCTAGCATAAACTTGGACAGTCTAGGTTAACTAGCGGACACTTGGACTTCTAGTTTAACTAGCGGGCCCTTGGACTATGTAGGTTAACTAGCGGGCACTTGGACTATCTAGGTTAATTAGCTGACCTTGGACTTTGTAGGTTAACTAGCGGGCACTTGGACTATCTAGGTTACCTAATGGGCACTTGGACTATCTTGGTTTCTTCGCGGGCACTTGGACTATATAGGTTACCTTGCGGGCCCTTGGACTATCTAGGTTAACGAAAGGGCAATTGGACTATGTAGGTTACCTAGCGGGCACTTGGATTATCTAGGTTAGCTAACAGGAACTTGGAATATCTAGGTTACCTAGCGGGCACTTGGACTATGTAGGTTACCTTGCGGGCACTTGTACTATCTAGGTTACCTAGCGGGGACTTGGACTACTTAGGTTAACTAGCGGGCACTTTGACTATCTAGGTCAACTAGCGGGCCCTTGTACTATGTAGGTTAACTAGCAGGCACGTGGACTATCTAGGTTAACTAACGGACCTTGGAGTATGTAGGTTAACTGCGGGCACTTGGACTATGTACGTCCCCTAGTGGGCACTTGGACTATCTAGGTTAGCTTAACGGGCAATTGGACTATCTAGGTTACCTAGCAGGCACGTGGACTATGTAGGTTAACTAGTGGACACTTGCACGATCTAGGTTAACTAGCGGGCCCTTGCACTATGTAGGTTAACTAGCGGGCCCATGGATTATGTAGGTTTACTAGCAGGCACTTGGACTACCTAGGTTAACTAGCAGGCACTTGGACTATGTAGTTTCCCTAGCTGGCATTTGGACTATTTATGTTACCATCGGGAACTTGGACTATGTAGGTTACCTAGCGGGCACTTGGACTATGTACGTACCATAGTGGGCACTTAGACAATCTAGGTTAACTAACGGGCACTTGGACTATGTAGGTTGCCTAGCGGGCACTTGGACTAAGTAGGTTCCCTAGCGGGCACTTGGATTATGTAGGTTCCCTATCGGGCACTTGGATTATGTAGGTTCCCTATCGGGCACTTGGACTATGTAGGTTAACTAGCGGGCACTTGGACTGTCTAGGTTAACGAACGGGCACTTGGACTATGTAGGATACCTAGCGGGCACTTGGATTATCTAGGTTAGCTAACAGGAACTTGGAATATCTAGGTTACCTAGCGGGCACTTGGACTATGTAGGTTACCTTGCGGACACTTGTACTATCTAGGTTACCTAACGGGAACTTGGACTATGTAGGTTAATTAGCGGACACTTGGATGATCTAGGTTAACTAGCGGGCACTTGGAATATCTAGGTTAACTAGCTGACCTTGGACAATGTAGGTTAACTAGCGGGCACTAGGACTATCTAAGTTAAGTAGCTGACCTTGGACTATGTAGGTTAACTAGCGGGCACTTGGACTATCTAGGTTAACTAACGGGCACTTGCACAATGCAGGTTCCCTAGCGGGCACTTTGAATATGTAGGTTCCCTAGAGGGCATTTGGACTATATAGGTTCCCTATGGGCACTTGGACTATCTAGGTTCACTAACGGGCACTTGGAATATATAGGTTCCCTATCGGGCACTTGGACTATGTAGGTTCCTCAGCGGGCACTTGGACTATGTAGTTTCCCTATTGGGCATTGGACAATGTAGGTTAACTAGCAGGACCTTGGACAATCTAGGCTACCTAGCGGGCACTTGAACTATGTACATACCCTAGAGGGCACTTGGACTATCTAGGTTACCTAGCGGGCACTTGGACTATGTACGTACCCTAGCGGGCACTTGGACTATCTAGGTTAACTAGAGGACCCTTGGACTATGTAGGTTAACTAGCAGACACTTCGACTATCTAGGTTAGCTAACGGGCAATTGGACTATCTAGGTTACCTAACGGGCACTTGGACTATGTAGGTACCCTAGCAGGCACTTGGACAATTTAGGTTACCAAGCAGGCACTTTGACTATCTAGGTTAACTAATGGGCACTTGGACTATGTAGGTTGCCTAGCGAGCATTTGAACTATGTAGGTTCCCTAGCGGGCACTTGTACTATGTAGGTCCCCTATCGGGTACTTGGACTGTCTAGGTTAACTAGCGGGCAATTGGACTGTCTAGGTTACCTAGTGGGCACTTGGACTATGTAGTTTACTTGGCAGGCGCTTGGAATATGTAGGTTAAGTAGTGGGCACTTGTACTATCTAGGTTACCTAGAGGGCACTTGGACTATGTACGTTCCCTAGCGGGCACTTGGGCTATCTACGTTACCAGGGGGCACTTGGACTATGTAGGTTAACGAACAGGCACTTGTACTATGTAGGTAACCTAATGGTCACTTGGACTGTGTAGGTTACCTAGCGGGGACTTGGACTATGTAGGTTAACTAGCGGGCACTTGGACTATGTAGGATCCCTATCGGACAGTTGTACTACCTAGGTTAACTAGCGGGCACTTTGACTATCTAGGTTAACTAGCGGGCCCTTGCACTATGTAGGTTAACTAGCGGGCCCATGGATTATGTAGGTTTACTAACAGGCACTTGGACTACCTAGGTTAACTACCGGGCACTTGGACTATGTAGTTTCCCTAGCGGGTATTTGGACTATTTAGGTTACCAGGCGGGAACTTGGACTATGTAGGTTACCTAGCGGGCACTTGGACTATCTAGGGTACCTAGCAGGCACTTTGACTATCTAGGTTAACTAATGGGCACTTGGACTATGTAGGTTGCCTAGCCGGCACTTGGACTATGTAGGTTCCCTAGCGGGCACTTGGATTATGTAGGTTCCCTATTGGGCACTTGGATTATGTAGGTTCCATATCGGGCACTTGGACTATGTAGGTTAACTAGCGGGCACTTGGACTGTCTAGGTAACCTAGCGGGCACTTGGACTATCTAGGTTAACGAACGGGCACTTGGACTATGTAGGTAACCTAGCGGGCACTTGGACTGTCTAGGTTACCTTGCGTGCACTTTGACTATCTAGGTTAACGAATGGGCACTTGGACTATGTAGGTTACCTAGCGGGCACTTGGACTATGTAGGATCCCTATCGGACATTTGTACTACTTAGGTTAACTAGCGGGCACTTTGACTATCTAGGTCAACAAGTGGGCCCTTGTACTATGTAGGTTAAGTAGCGGGCACTTGGACTATCTAGCTTAACTAGCGGACCTTGGACTATGTAGGTTAACTAGCGGGCCCTTGGACTATGTAGGTTAACTAGTGGGCACTTGGACTATCTAGGTTTCCTAGCAGGGACTTGGACTATGTACATACCCTAGCGCGCACTTGGACTATCTAGGTTACCTAGTGGACACTTGGACTATGTACGTCCCCTAGTGGGCAATTGGACTATCTAGGTTAAATTACGGGCACTAGGACTATCTAGGTTAACTAGCGGCCACTTGGACTATCTAGGTTACCTAGCAGGCACTTGGATTATGAAAGATCCCTAGCGGGCACTTGGACAATCTAGTTTAACTAGCGGGCACTTGGACGATCTAGGTTAACTAACGGGCACTTGGACTATCAAAGTTAACAAGTGAGCCCTTGGACTATGTAGGTTAACTAGCGGGCCCTTGGACTATATAGGTTACCTAGCGGGCACTTGGACTATGTAGGTTACCTAGTGGGCACTTGGACTATCTAAGATAACGAACGGGCACTTGGAATATGCAGGTAACCTAGCGGGCACTTGGACTGTCTAGGTTACCAAGCGGGCACTTGGATTTCTAGGTTAACTAACGGGCACTTGGACTATGTAGGTTGTTTAGCGGCACTTGGACTATATAGGTTAGGTAATGGGCACTTGGACTATCTAGGTTACCTAGCTGTAACATGGACAATGTAAGTTACCTAGCGGGCACTTGGACTATCTAGGTTACCTAACGGGCACTTTGACTATCTAGGTTAACGAACGGGCACTTGCACTATGTAGGTAACCTAGCGGGCACTTGGACAGTCTAGGTTACCTTGCGGGCACTTGGAATATCTAGGTTACCTAGCGGGCCCTTGGACTATGTAGGTTACCTAGCGGGCACTTGGACTATCTAGGTTAACGAACGGGCACTTGGACTATGTAGGTTAACTAGCGGGCACTTTGACTATCTAGGTTACCGAACGGGCATTTGGACTATGTAGGTAACCTAGCATGAACATGGACAGTCTAGGTTACCTAGAGGGCACTTGGACTTCTAGGTTAACGAACGGGCACTTGGACTATGTATGTTGCATAGAGGGCAATTGGACTATATAGGTTAGGTAACGGGCATTGGAATATCTAGGTTACCTTGCGGGAACTTGGACTATGTAGGTTACCTAGCGGACAGTTGGACAGTCTAGGTTACCTAGCGGGCACTTGGACTATCTAGGTTAACGAAAGGGCACTTGTACTATGTAGGTTACCTAGCGGGCACTTGGATTATCTAGGTTAGCTAACAGGAACTTGGAATATCTAGGTTACCTAGCGGGCACTTGGACTATGTAGGTTAACTAGCAGGCCCTTGGACTATCTAGGTTACCTAGCAGGCACTTGGACTATGTAGGTTAACTAGCGGACACTTGGACAATCTAGGTTACCTAGCGGGCACTTGAACTATTTACATACCCTAGCAGGCACTTGGACTATCTAGGTTACCTAGCAGGCACTTGGACTATGTACGTCCCCTAGCGGGCACTTGGACTATCTAGGTTTACTAGCGGGCACTTGGACGATCATGGTTAACTAGCGGGCCCTTGGACTATCTAGGTTTACTAGCGGGCACTTGGACTATGTAGTTTCCCTAGCGGGCTTTTGGATTACTTAGGTTACCTAGTGGGCACTTGGACTATGTAGGTTACCTAGCGGGCACTTGGACTATGTAGGTTAACTAGAAGGCACTTCGACTATCAAGGTTACCTAGCGGGCCCTTGGACTATGTAGGTTACCAGCGGGCACTTGGACTATCTAGGTTAACGAACGTGCACTTGGACTATGTAGGTAACCTAGCGGGCACTTGGACTGTCTAGGTTACCTAGCGGGCACTTGGACTATCTAGGTTAAAGAACGGGCACTTGGACTATGTAGGTTAACTAGAGGACTCTTCGACTATCTAGGTTAGCTAACGGGCAATTGGACTATGTAGGTTGCCTAGCGAGCACTTGGACTATGTAGGTTCCCTAGCGGGCACTTGGACTATGTAGGTTCCCTATCGGGTACTTGGACTGTCTAGGTTAATTACCGCGCAATTGGACTGTCTAGGTTACCTAGTGGGCATTTGGACTATGTAGTTTACCTAGCAGGCACTTGACTATGTAGGTTACCTAGCTGGCACTTGGACTATGTAGGTTAACGAACGGGCACTTGGACTATGTATGTAACCTAATGGTCACTTGGACTGTCTAGGTTACCTAGCGGGGACTTGGACTATCTAGGTCAACTAGCGCGCCCTTGCACTATGTAGGTTAACTAGCGGGCCCATGGATTATGTAGGTTTACTAGCAGGCACTTGGACTATCTAGGTTAACTAGCGGGCACTTGGACTATGTAGTTTCCCTAGCGGGTATTTGGACTATTTAGGTTACCAGGCGGGAACTTGGACTATGTAGGTTACTTAGCGGGCACTTGGACTATCTAGGGTACCTAGCAGGCACTTTGACTATCTAGGTTAACTAATGGGCAGTTGGACTATGTAGGTTGCCTAGCGGGCACTTGGACTATGTAGGTTCCCTAGCGGGCACTTGGATTATGTAGGTTCCCTATTGGGCACTTGGATTATGTAGGTTCCATATCGGGCACTTGGACTATGTAGGTTAACTAGCGGGCACTTGGACTGTCTAGGTAACCTAGTGGGCACTTGGACTATCTAGGTTAACGAACGGGCACTTGGACTATGTAGGTAACCTAGCGGGCACTTGGACTGTCTAGGTTACCTTGCGTGCACTTTGACTATCTAGGTTAACCAATGGGCACTTGGACTATGTAGGTTACCTAGCGGGCACTTGGACTATGTAGGATCCCTATCGGACATTTGTACTACTTAGGTTAACTAGCGGGCACTTTGACTATCTAGGTCAACTAGTGGGCCCTTGAACTATGTAGGTTAAGTAGCGGGCACTTGGACTATCTAGCTTAACTAGCGGACCTTGGACTATGTAGGTTAACTAGCGGGGCCTTGGACTATGTAGGTTAACTAGCGGGCACTTGGACTATCTAGGTTTCCTAGCAGGAACTTGGACTATGTACATACCCTAGCGCGCACTTGGAATATCTAGGTTACCTAGCGGGCACTTGGACTATGTACGTTCCCTAGTGGGCAATTGGACTATCTAGGTTAAATTACGGGCACTAGGACTATCTAGGTTAACTAGCGGCCACTTGGACTATCTAGGTTACCTAGCAGGCACTTGGATTATGAAGGATCCCTAGCGGGCACTTGGACAATCTAGTTTAACTAGCGGGCCCTTGGACGATCTAGGTTAACTAACGGGCACTTGGACTATCAAAGTTAACAAGTGAGCCCTTGGACTATGTAGGTTAACTAGCGGGCCCTTGGACTATATAGGTTACCTAGCGGGCACTTGGACTATGTAGGTTACCTAGTGGGCACTTGGACTATCTAAGATAACGAACGGGCACTTGGAATATGCAGGTAACCTAGCGGGCACTTGGACTGTCTAGGTTACCTAGCGGGCACTTGGACTTCTAGGTTAACAAACGGGAACTTGGACTATGTAGGTTGTTTAGCGGGCACTTGGACTATCTAGGTTACCTAGCTGTAACATGGGCAATGTAAGTTACCTAGCGGGCACTTGGACTATCTAGGTTACCTAACGGGCACTTTGACTATCTAGGTTAACGAACGGGCACTTGGACTATGTAGGTAACCTAGCGGGCATTTGGACTATTTATGTTACCATCGGGAACTTAGACTATGTAGGTTCACTAGCGGGCACTTGGACAATTTAGGTTACCTAGCAGGCACTTTGACTATCTAGGTTAACTAACGGACCTTGGACTATGTAGGTTAACTAGCGGGCACTTGGACTATGTACGTCCCCTAGTGGGCACTTGGACTATCTAGGTTAACTAACGGGCACTTGGACTATCTAGGTTAGCTTAACGGGCAATTGGACTATCTAGGTTACCTAGCAGGCATGTGGACTATGTAGGTTAACTAGTGGACACTTGCACGATCTAGGTTAACTAGTGGGCCCTTGCACTATGTAGGTTAACTAGCGGGCCCATGGATTATGTAGGTTTACTAGCAGGCACTTGGACTATCTAGGTTAACTAGCAGGCACTTGGACTATGTAGTTTCCCTAGCTGGCATTTGGACTATTTATGTTACCATCGGGAACTTGGATTATGTAGGTTACCTTACGGGCACTTGGACTATGTACGTACCATAGTGGGCACTTGGACAATCTAGGTTAACTAACGGGCACTTGGACTATGTAGGTGGCCTAGCGGGCACTTGGACTAAGTAGGTTACCTTGCGGGCACTTGGATTATGTAGGTTCCCTATCGGGCACTTGGATTATGTAGGTTCCCTATCGTGCACTTGGACTATGTAGGTTAACTAGCGGGCACTTGGACTGTCTAGGTTAACGAACGGGCACTTGGACTATGTAGGATACCTAGCGGGCACTTGGATTATCTAGGTTAGCTAACAGGAACTTGGAATATCTAGGTTACCTAGCTGACCTTGGACAATGTAGGTTAACTAGCGGGCACTAGGACTATCTAAGTTAACTAGCTGACCTTGGACTATGTAGGTTAACTAGCGGGCACTTGGACTATCTAGGTTAACTAACGGGCACTTGCACAATGCAGGTTCCCTAGCGGGCACTTTGAATATGTAGGTTCCCTAGCGGGCATTTGGACTATATAGGTTCCCTATGGGCACTTGGACTATCTAGGTTCCCTAACGGGCACTTGGAATATATCAGTTCCCTATCGGGCACTTGGACTATGTAGGTTCCTCAGCGGGCACATGGACTATGTAGTTTCCCTATTGGGCATTGGACAATGTAGGTTAACTAGCAGGACCTTGGACAATCTAGGCTACCTAGCGGGCACTTGAACTATGTACATACCCTAGAGGGCACTTGGACTATCTAGGTTACCTAGCGGGCACTTGGACAATGTACGTACCCTAGCGGGCACTTGGACTATCTAGGTTAACTAGAGGGCCCTTGGACTATGTAGGTTAACTAGCAGACACTTCGACTATCTAGGTTAACTAACGGGCACTTGGACTATGTAGGTTGCCTAGCGAGCACTTGGACTATTTAGGTTCCCTAGCGGGCACTTGGACTATGTAGGTTCCCTATCGGGTACTTGGACTGTCTAGGTTAACTAGCGGGCAATTGGACTGTCTAGGTTACCTAGTGGGCACTTGGACTATGTAGTTTACCTAGCAGGCACTTGGACTATGTAGGTTAACTAGCGGGCACTTGGACTATCTAGGTTACCTAGAGGGCACTTGGACTATGTACGTTCCCTAGCGGGCACTTGGGCTATCTACGTTACCTAGGGGGCACTTGGACTATGTAGGTTAACGAACGGGCACTTGGACTATGTAGGTAACCTAATGGTCACTTGGACTGTGTAGGTTACCTAGCGGGGACTTGGACTATGTAGGTTAACTAGCGGGCACTTGGACTATGTAGGATCCCTATCGGACATTTGTACTACCTAGGTTAACTAGCGGGCACTTTGACTATCTAGGTTAACTAGCGGGCCCTTGCACTATGTAGGTTAACTAGCCGGCCCATGGACTGTCTAGGTAACCTAGCGGGCACTTGGACTATCTAGGTTAACGAACGGGCACTTGGACTATGTAGGTAACCTAGCGGGCACTAGGACTGTCTAGGTTACCTTGCGTGCACTTTGACTATCTAGGTTAACGAATGGGCACTAGGACTATGTAGGTTACCTAGCGGGCACTTGGACTATGTAGGATCCCTATCGGACATTTGTACTACTTAGGTTAACTAGCGGGCACTTTGACTATCTAGGTCAACTAGCGGGCCCTTGTACTATGTAGGTTAAGTAGCGGGCACTTGGACTATCTAGCTTAACTAGCGGACCTTGGACTATGTAGGTTAACTAGCGGGCACTTGGACTATCTAGATTTCCTAGCAGGGACTTGGACTATGTACATACCCTAGCGCGCACTTGCACTATCTAGGTTACCTAGCAGGCACTTGGATTATGAAGGATCCCTAGCGAGCACTTGGACAATATAGTTTAACTAGCGGGCACTTGGATGATCTAGGTTAACTAACGGGCATGGGACTATCAAAGTTAACAAGTGAGCCCTTGGACGATGTAGGTTAACTAGCGGGCCCTTGGACTATATAGGTTACCTAGCCGGCACTTGGACTATGTAGGTTACCTAGTGGGCACTTGGACTATCTAAGTTAATGAACGGGCACTTGGAATATGCAGGTAACCTAGCGGGCACTTGGACTGTGTAGGTTACCTAGCGGGCACTTGGACTTCTAGGTTAACTAACGGGCACTTGGACTATGTAGGTTGCTTAGCGGGCACATGGACTATATAGGTTAGGTAACGGGCACTTGGACTATCTAGGTTACCTAGCTGTAACATGGACAATGTAAGTTACCTAGGGCACTTGGACTATCTGGGTTACCTAACGGGCACTTTGACTATCTAGGTTAACGAACGGGCACTTGGCCTATGTAGGTAACCTAGCGGGCAATTGGACAGTCTAGGTTACCTACCGGGCACTTGGAATATCTAGGTTACCTAGCGGGCCCTTGGACTATGTAGGTTTCCTAGCGGGCACTTGGACTATCTAGGTTAAAGAACGGGCACTTGGACTATGTAGGCAACCTAGCGGACACTTGGACATCTAGGTTACCTAGCGGGCAATTGGACTATCTAGGTTAACGAACGGGCACTTGGACTATCTAAGTTACCTAGCGGGCACTTGGACTATGTAAGTTGCCTATCGGGCACTTGAACTATCTAGGTTACCTAGCGGGCACTTGGACTATGTTGGTTAACTAGCGGGCACTTGGACTATCTAGGTTAACGAATGGGCATTTGGACTATGTAGGTAACCTAGCGTGAACTTGGACAGTCTAGGTTACCTAGCAGGCACTTGGACTTCTAGGTTAACGAACACGCACTTGGACTATGTATGTTGCATGACGGGCAATTGGACTATCTAGGTTAGGTAATGGGCATTGGACTATCTAAGTTACCTAACGGGAACTTGGACTATGTAGGTTAACTAGCGGACACTTGGAATATCTATGTTAACTAGCGGGCCCTTGGACTATGTAGGTTAACTAGGGGGCACTTGCACAATGCAGGTTCCCTAGCGGGCACTTTGACTATGTAGGTTCCCTAGCGGGCACTTGGACTATCTAGGTTCCCTAACGGGCACTTGGTATATATAGGTTCCCTATCGGGCACTTGGACTATGTAGATTCCTCAGCGGGCACTTGGACTATGTAGTTTCCCTATCGGGCATTGGACTATGTAGGTTAACTAGCAGGCCCTTGGACTATCTAGGTTATCTAGCGGGCACTTGGACTATGTAGGTTAACTAGCTGACACTTGGACAATCTAGGTTACCTAGCGGGCACTTGAACTATGTACATACCCTAGCGGGCACTTGGACTATCTAGGTTACCTAGCAGGCACTTGGACTATTTACGTCCCCTAGCGGGCACTTGGACTATCTAGGTTAACTAGAGGGACTTGGCCTATATAGGTTAACTAGCGTGCACTTGGACGATCAAAGTTAACTAGCGGGCACTTGGATTATCTAGGTTAACTAGACGGCACTTGGACTATCTAGATTAACTAGCGGGCCCTTGGACTATCTAGGTTTACTAGCGGGCAATTGGACTATCTAGGTTAACTAGTGGGCACTTGGACTATTTAGTTTCCCTAGCGGGCATTTGGATTACTTAGGTTACCTAGTGGGCACTTGGACTATGTAGGTTAACTAGCGGGCACTTGGACTATGTAGGTTAACTAGAAGTCACTTGGACTATCAAGGTTACCTAGCGGGCCCTTGGACTATGTAGGTTACCAGCGGGCACTTGGACTATCTAGGTTGCCGAACGGGCACTTTGACTATCTAGGTTACATAGCGGGCACTTGGACGATGTAGGTTAACTAGCGAGCACTTGGACTGTAGGTTACCTAGCGGGCACTTGGACTATCTAGGTTACCTAGAGGGCACTTGGACTATGTACGTTCCCTAGCGGGCACTTGGGCTATCTACGTTACCTAGCGGGCACTTGGAATATGTAGGTTAACGAACGGGCATGTGGACTATGTAGGTTAACGAACGGGCATGTGGACTATGTAGGTAACCTAATGGTCACTTGGACTGTCTAGGATACCTAGCGGGGACTTGGACTATGTAGGTTAACTAGCGGGCACTTGGACTATGTAGGATCCCTATCGGACATTTGTACTACTTAGGTTAACTAGTGGGCACTTTGACTATCAAGGTCAACTAGCGGGCCCTTGTACAATGTAGGTTAACTAGCGGGCACTTGGACTATCTAGGTTAACTAACGGACCTTGGACTATGTAGGATAACTAGCGGGCACTTGGACTACGTACATCCCATAGTGGGCATTTGGACTATCTAGGTTAACTAGCGGGCACTTGGACTATCTAGGTTACCTAGCAGGCACTTGGACTATGTAGGTTAACTAGTGGACACTTACACGATCTAGGTCAACTTGCGGACCCTTGCACTATGTAGGTTAACTAGCGGGCACTTGGTCTATGTACGTCCCCTAGTGGGCACTTGGACTATCTAGGTTAAATAACGGGCACTAGGACTATGTAGGTTAACTAGCGGGCACTTGGACTATCTATGTTAACTTGTGGGCACTTGGACTACCTAGGTCAACTAGTGGGCCCTTGTACTATGTAGGTTAACTAGCGGGCACATGGACTATCTAGGTTAACTAACGGACCTTGGACTATGTAGGTTAACTAGCGGGCACATGGTCTATATACCTCCCCTACTGGGCACTTGGACTATCTAGGTCAACTAACGGGCACTAGGACTATCTAGGTTAACTAGCGGGCACTTGGACTATCTAGGTTACCTAGCAGGCACTTGGATTATGAAGGATGCCTAGCGGGCACTTGGAATATCTAGGTTACCTAGCAGGCACGTGGACTATGTAGGTTAACTAGCGGACACTTGCACGATCTAGGTTAACTAGCGGGCCCTGGGACTATGTAGGTTAACTAGCGAGCCCATGGATTATGTAGGTTTACTTGCAGGCACTTGGACTATCTAGGTTACCTAGCAGGCACTTGGACTATTTAGTTTCCCTAGCGGGCATTTGGACTATTTAGGTTACCATCGGGAACTTGGACTATGTAGGTTACCTAGCGGGCACTTGGAGTATGTACGTCCCCTAGTGGGCACTTGGACTATTTAGGTTAACTAATGGGCACTTAGACTATGTAGGTTGCCTAGGGGGCACTTGGACTATGTAGGTTCCCTAGCGGGCACTATGATTATGTAGGTTCCCTATTGGGCACTTGGATTATGTAGGTTCCCTATCGGGCACTTGGATTATGTAGGTTAACTAGCGGGCACTTGGACTGTCTAGGTAACCTAGCGGGCATTTGGACTATCTAGGTTAACTAGCGGGCACTTGGACTATCTAGGTTACCTAGCAGGCACTTGGACTATGTAGGTTAACTAGTGGACACTTACACGATCTAGGTCAACTTGCGGACCCTTGCACTATGTAGGTTAACTAGCGGGCACTTGGTCTATGTACGTCCCCTAGTGGGCACTTGGACTATCTAGGTTAAATAACGGGCACTAGGACTATGTAGGTTAACTAGCGGGCACTTGGACTATCTAGGTTAACTAGCGGGCACATGGACTATCTAGGTTAACTAACGGACCTTGGACTATGTAGGTTAACTAGCGGGCACATGGTCTATATACCTCCCCTAGTGGGCACTTGGACTATCTAGGTTAACTAACGGGCACTAGGACTATCTAGGTTAACTAGCGGGCACTTGGACTATCTAGGTTACCTAGCAGGCACTTGGATTATGAAGGATGCCTAGCGGGCACTTGGAATATCTAGGTTACCTAGCAGGCACGTGGACTATGTAGGTTAACTAGCGGACACTTGCACGATCTAGGTTAACTAGCGGGCCCTTGGACTATGTAGGTTAACTAGCGAGCCCATGGATTATGTAGGTTTACTTGCAGGCACTTGGACTATCTAGGTTACCTAGCATGCACGTGGACTATTTAGTTTCCCTAGCGGGCATTTGGACTATTTAGGTTACCATCGGGAACTTGGACTATGTAGGTTACCTAGCGGGCACTTGGACTATGTACGTCCCCTAGTGGGCACTTGGACTATTTAGGTTAACTAATGGGCACTTAGACTATGTAGGTTGCCTAGCGGGCACTTGGACTATGTAGGTTCCCTAGCGGGCACTATGATTATGTAGGTTCCCTATTGGGCACTTGGATTATGTAGGTTCCCTATCGGGCATTTGGATTATGTAGGTTAACTAGCGGGCACTTGGACTATCAAGGTTAACGAACGGGCAAGTGGACTATGTAGGTAACCGAGCGGGCACTTAACTGTCTAGGTTACCTAGCGGGCACTTTGACTATCTAGGTTAACGAACGGGCACTTGGACTATGTAGGTTACCTAGCGGGCACTTGGACTATGTAGGATCCCTATCGGACATTTGGACTGCTTAGGTTAACTAGCGGGCACTTGGACTATCTAGGTTAACTGGCGGGCACTTGGACTATCTAGGTAAACCAGCAGGCTCTTGTACTATGTAGGTTAACTAGCGGGCACATGGACTATATAGGTTAACTAGCGGACCTTGGACTATGTATGTTAACTAGCGGGCCCTTGGACTATGTAAGTTAACTAGCAGGCACTTGGACTATCTAGGTTTCCTAGCCGGCACTCGGACTATGTACATACCCTAGCGCGCACTTGGACTATCTAGGTTACCTAGCGGGCACTTGGACTATGTACGTCCCCTAGTGGGCACTTGGACAATCTAGGTTAACTAACGGGCACTTGGACTATGTAGTTTCCCAAGAGGGCATTTGGATTGTTTAGGTTACCTAGTGGGCACTTGCACTATGTAGGTTACCTAGCGGGCCCTTGGACTATGTAGGTTACCAGCGGGCACTTGGACTATCTAGGTTAACGAACGTGCACTTGGACTATGTAGGTATCATAGCAGGCACTTGGACTGTCTAGGTTACCTAGCGGGCACTTGGCCTATCTAGGTTAATGAAGGGGCACTTGGACTATGTAGGTTACCTAGCGGGCACTTTGACTATGTAGGATCCCTATCAGACATTTGGACTACTTAGGTTACCTAGCGGGCACTTGAACTATGTACATACCCTAGCGGGCACTTGGACTATGTAGGTTACCTAGTGGGCACTTGGACTCTCTAGGTTAACTAGAGGGCCCTGGGACTATGTAGGTTAACTATCGGGCACTTGGATTAGTTAGGTTAACTAGCGGGCACTTGGAATATCTAGATTAACTAGCGGGCCCTTGGACTATTTAGGTTAACTAGCAGGCACTTGGACCATCTAGATTAACTACCGGGTCCTTGGTCTATCTAGGTTTACTAGCGGGCACTTGAACTATCTAGGTTAACTAGCGGGCACTTGGACTATGTAGGTTAACTAGCGGGCACTTGGACTATCTAGGTTACCTAGAGGGCACTTGAACTATGTACGTTCCCTAGCGGGCACTTGTGCTATCTACGTTACCTAGCGGGCACTTGGACTATGTAGGTTAACGAACGGGCATGTGGACTATGTAGGTAACCTAATGGTCACTTGGACTGTCTAGGTTACCTAGCGGGGACTTGGAATATGTAGGTTAACTAGCGGCCACTTGGACTATGTAGGATCCCTATCGGACATTTGTACTACTTAGGTTAACTAGCGGGCACTTTGACTATGTAGGTCAACTAGCGGCCCTTGTACTATGTAGGTTAAGTAGCGGGCCCTTGGACTATTTAGTTTCTCTAGCGGGCATTTGGACAATTTAGGTTACCATCGGGAACTTGGACTATGTAGGTTACCTAGCGGGCACTTGGAGTATGTACGTCCCTAGTGGGCACTTGGACTATTTAGGTTAACTAATGGGCACTTGGACTATGTAGGTTGCCTAGCGGGCACTTGGACTATGTAGGTTCCCTAGCGGGCACTTGGATTATGTAGGTTCCCTATTGGGCACTTGGATTATGTAGGTTCCCTATCGGGCACTTGGACTATGTAGGTTAACTAGCGGGCACTTGGACTGTCTAGGTAACCTAGCGGGCACTTGGACTATCTAGGTTAACGAACGGGCACTTGGACTATGTAGGTTACCTAGCGGGCACTTGGACTATGTAGGATCCCTATCGGACATTTGGACTACTTAGGTTAACTAGCGGGCACTTGGACTATCTAGGTTAACTAGCGGGCACTTGGACTATCTATGTCAACTAGCGGGCCCTGGTACTATGTAGGTTAACTAGCGGGCACTTGGACTATATAGGTTAACTAGCGGACCTTGGACTATGTAGGTTAACTAGCGGGCCCTTGGACTATGTAAGTTAACTAGCAGGCACTTGCACTATCTAGGTTGCCTAGCCGGCACTCGGACTATGTACATACCCTAGCGCGCACTTGGAATATCTAGGTTACCTAGCGGGCACTTGGACTATGTACGTCCCCTAGTAGGCACTTGGACAATCTACGTTAACTAACGGGCACTTGGACTACGTAGTTTCCCAAGAGGGCACTTGGATTGTTTAGGTTACCTAGTGGGCACTTGCACTATGTAGGTTACCTAGCGGGCACTTGGACTATGTAGGTTAACTAGAAGGCACTTGGACTATGTAGGTTACCTAGCGGGCCCTTGGACTATGTAGGATCCCTATCGGACATTTGGACTACTTAGGTTACCTAGCGGGCACTTGAACTATGTACATACCCTAGTGGGCACTTGGACTATGTAGGTTACCTAGTTGGCACTTGGACTATCTAGATTAACAAGAGGGCCCTGGGACTATGTAGGTTAACTAGCGGGCACTTGGATTAGTTAGGTTAACTAGCGGGCACTTAGACTATCTAGATTTACTAGCGGGCCTTTGGACTATTTAGGTTAACTAGCAGGCATTTGGACCATCTAGATTAACTACCGGGTCCTTGGTCTATCTACGTTTACTAGCGGGCACTTGAACTATCTAGGTTAACTAGCGGGCACTTGGACTATGTAGGTTAACTAGCGGGCACTTGGACTATCTAGGTTACCTAGAGGGCACTTGAACTATGTACGTTCCCTAGCGGGCACTTGGGCTATCTACGTTACCTAGCGGGCACTTGCACTATGTAGGTTAACGAACGGGCATGTGGACTATGTAGGTAACCTAATGGTCACTTGGACTGTCTAGGTTACCTAGCGGGGACTTGGAATATGTAGGTTAACTAGCGGCCACTTGGACTATGTAGGATCCCTATCGGACATTTGTACTACTTAGGTTAACTAGCGGGCATTTTGACTATGTAGGTCTACTAGCGGCCCTTGTACTATGTAGGTTAAGTAGCGGGCCCTTGGACTATGTAGGTTAACTAGTGAGCCCATGGATTATGTAGGTTTACTTGCAGGCACTTGGACTATCTAGGTTAACTAGCAGGCACTTGGACTATTTAGTTTCCCTAGCGGGCATTTGGACTATTTAGGTTTCCATCGGGAACTTGGACTATGTAGGTTACCTAGCGGGCATTTGGACTATGTACGTCCCCTAGTGGGCACTTGGACTATTTAGTTTAACTAATGGGCACTTGGACTATGTAGGTTGCCTAGCGGGCACTTGGACTATGTAGGTTCCCTAGCGGGCACTTGGATTATGTAGGTTCCCTATTGGGCACTTGGATTATGTAGGTTCCCTATCGGGCACTTGGACTATGTAGGTTAACTAGCGGGCACTTGGACTGTCTAGGTTACCTAGCGGGCACTTGGACAATCTAGGTTAACGAACGGGCACTTGGACTATATAGGTTACCTAGCGGGCACTTGGACTATGTAGGATCCCTATCGGACATTTGGACTACTTAGGTTAACTAGCGGGCACTTGGACTATCTAGGTTAACTAGCGGGCGCTTGGACTATCTAGGTCAACTAGCGGGCCCTGGTACTATGTAGGTTAACTAGCGGGCACTTGGACTATATAGGTTAACTAGCGGACCTTGGACTATGTAGCTTAACTAGCGGGCCCTTGGACTATGTAAGTTAACTAGCAGGCACTTGGACTATCTAGGTTTCCTAGCCGGCACTCGGACTATGTACATACCCTAGCGCGCACTTGGACTATCTAGGTTACCTAGCGGGCACTTGGACTATGTATGTCCCCTAGTGGGCACTTGGACAATCTAGGTTAACTAACGGGCACTTGGGCTATGTAGTTTCCCAAGAGGGCATTTGGATTGTTTAGGTTACCTAGTGGGCACTTGCACTATGTAGGTTACCTAGCGGGTACTTGGACTATGTAGGTTAACTAGAAGGCACTTGGACTATGTAGGTTACCTAGCGGGCCCTTGGACTATTTAGGTTACCAGCGGGCACTTGGACTATCTAAGTTAACGAACGTGCACTTGGACTATGTAGGTAACATAGCAGGCACTTGGACTGTCTAGGTTACCTAGCGGGCACTTGGCCTATCTAGGTTAATGAACGGGCACTTGGACTATGTAGGTTACCTAGTTGGCACTTGGACTATCTAGATTAACAAGAGGGCCCTGGGACTATGTTGGTTAACTAGCGGGCACTTGGATTAGTAAGGTTAACTAGCGGGCACTTAGACTATCTAGATTTACTAGCGGGCCCTTGGACTATTTAGGTTAACTAGCAGGCACTTGGACCATCTAGATTAACTACCGGGTCCTTGGTCTATCTACGTTTACTAGCGGGCACTTGAACAATCTAGGTTAACTAGCGGGCACTTGGGCTATGTAGGTTAACTAGCGGACACTTGGACTATCTAGGTTACCTAGAGGGCACTTGAACTATGTACGTTCCCTAGCGGGCACTTGGGCTATCTACGTTACCTAGCGGGCACTTGCACTATGTAGGTTAACGAACGGGCATGTGGACTATGTAGGTAACCTAATGGTCACTTGGACTGTCTAGGTTACCTAGCGGGGACTTGGAATATGTAGGTTAACTAGCGGCCACTTGGACTATGTAGGATCCCTATCGGACATTTGTACTACTTAGGTTAACTAGCGGGCACTTTGACTATGTAGGTCTACTAGCGGCCCTTGTACTATGTAGGTTAAGTAGCGGGCCCTTGGACTATGTAGGTTAACTAGTGAGCCCATGGATTATGTAGGTTTACTTGCAGGCACTTGGACTATCTAGGTTAACTAGCAGGCACTTGGACTATTTAGTTTCCCTAGCGGGCATTTGGACTATTTAGGTTTCCATCGGGAACTTGGACTATGTAGGTTACCTAGCGGGCATTTGGACTATGTACGTCCCCTAGTGGGCACTTGGACTATTTAGTTTAACTAATGGGCACTTGGACTATGTAGGTAGCCTAGCGGGCACTTGGACTATGTAGGTTCCATAGCGGGCACTTGGATTATGTAGGTTCCCTATTGGGCACTTGGATTATGTAGGTTCCCTATCGGGCACTTGGACTATGTAGGTTAACTAGCGGGCACTTGGACTGTCTAGGTTACCTAGCGGGCACTTGGACAATCTAGGATAACGAACGGGCACTTGGACTATATAGGTTACCTAGCGGGCACTTGGACTATGTAGGATCCCTATCGGACATTTGGACTACTTAGGTTAACTAGCGGGCACTTGGACTATCTAGGTTAACTAGCGGGCGCTTGGACTATCTAGGTCAACTAGCGGGCCCTGGTACTATGTAGGTTAACTAGCGGGCACTTGGACTATATAGGTTAACTAGCGGACCTTGGACTATGTAGCTTAACTAGCGGGCCCTTGGACTATGTAAGTTAACTAGCAGGCACTTGGACTATCTAGGTTTCCTAGCCGGCACTCGGACTATGTACATACCCTAGCGCGCACTTGGACTATCTAGGTTACCTAGCGGGCACTTGGACTATGTATGTCCCCTAGTGGGCACTTGGACAATCTAGGTTAACTAACGGGCACTTGGGCTATGTAGTTTCCCAAGAGGGCATTTGGATTGTTTAGGTTACCTAGTGGGCACTTGCACTATGTAGGTTACCTAGCGGGTACTTGGACTATGTAGGTTAACTAGAAGGCACTTGGACTATGTAGGTTACCTAGCGGGCCCTTGGACTATTTAGGTTACCAGCGGGCACTTGGACTATCTAAGTTAACGAACGTGCACTTGGACTATGTAGGTAACATAGCAGGCACTTGGACTGTCTAGGTTACCTAGCGGGCACTTGGCCTATCTAGGTTAATGAACGGGCACTTGGACTATGTAGGTTACCTAGCGGGCACTTGGACTATGTAGGATCTCTATCGGACATTTGGACTACTTAGGTTACCTAGCGGGCACTTGAACTATGTACATACCCTAGCGGGCACTTGGACTATGTAGGTTACCTAGTGGGCACTTGGACTATCTAGATTAACTAGAGGGCCCTGGGACTATGTAGGTTAACTAGCGGGCACTTGGATTAGTTAGGTTAACTAGCGGGCACTTGGACTATCTAGATTAACTAGCGGCCCTTGGACTATCTAGGTTAACTAGCGGGCATTTGGACTATCTAGGTTACCTAGCAGGCACTTGGACTATGTAGGGTCCCTAGAGGGCACTTGGACTATTTACGTTACCTAGCAGGCACTTTGACTATCTAGGTTAACTAACGGGCACTTGGACTATGTAGGTTGCCTAGTGAGCACTTGGACTATGTACGTCCCCTAGCGGGCACTTGGACTATCTAGGTTTACTAGAGGGTCCTTGGACTATGTAGGTTAACTAACGGGCACTTGGACGATCTAGGTTAATAGCGGGCACTTGGATTATCTAGGTTAACTAGCGGGCACTTTGACTATCTAGATTAACTAGCGGGCCCTTGGACTATCTAAGTTAACTAGCGGGCACATAGACTATGTAATTTCCCTAGCGGGCATTTGGATTATTTAGGTTATCTTGTGGGCACTTGGACTATGTAGGTTACCTAGCGGGCACTTGGACTATGTAGGTTAACTAGAAGGCACTTGGACTATCAAGGTTACCTAGCGGGCCCATGGACTATGTAGGTTACCAGCGGGCACTTGGACTATCTAGGTTAACGAACGGGCACTTGGACTATGTAGGTTACCTAGCGGGCACTTAGATTATGTAGGATCCCTATCGGACATTTGGACTACTTAGGTTACATAGCGGGCACTTGGACTATCTAGGTTAACGAACGGGCACTTGGACTATGTAGGTTAACTAGCAGACACTTCGACTATCTAGGTTAGCTAACGGGCAATTGGACTATCTAGGTTACCTAGCGGGCACTTGGACTATGTATTTTCCCTAGCGGGCACTTGGACTATTTAGGTTACCTAGCAGGCACTTTGACTATCTAGGTTAACTAACGGGCACTTGGAATATGTAGGTTGCCTAGCGAGCACTTGGACTATGTAGGTTACCTAGCGGGCACTTGGACTATGTAGGTTCTCTATCGGGTACTTGGACTGTCTAGGTTAACTAGCGGGCAATTGGACTGTCTAGGTTACCTAGTGGGCACTTGGACTATGTAGTTTACCTAGCAGGCACTTGGACTATGTAGGTTAACTAGCGGGCACTTGGACTATCTAGGTTACCTAGCGGGCACTTGGACTATGTAGGTAACATAATGGTCACTTGGACTGTCTAGGTTACCTACCGGGGACTTGGACTATGTAGGTAAACTAGCGGGCACTTGGACTATGTAGGATCCCTATCGGACATTTGTACTACTTAGGTTAACTAGTGGGCACTTTGACTATCTAGGTTAACTAGCGGGCACTTGGACTATCTAGGTCAACTAGCGGGCCCTTGTACTATGTAGGTTAACTAGCGAGCACTTGGACTATCTAGGTTAACTAACGGACCTTGGAGTATGTAGGTTAACTAGCGGGCACTTGGACTATGTATGTTCCCTAGTGGGCACTTGGACTATCTAGGTTAACTAACGGGAACTAGGACTATCTAGGTTAACTAGCGAGCACTTGGACTATCTAGGTTACCTAGCAGGGACTTGGAGTATGAAGGATCCCTAGCGGGCACTTGGACAATCTAGGTTAACTAGCGGACACTTGGACGATCTAGGTTAACTAGCGGGCACTTGGACTATCAAAGTTAACAAGTGAGCCCTTGGACTATGTAGGTTAACTAGCGGGCCATTGGACTATCTAGGTTACCTAGCGGGCACTTGGACTATATAGGTTATCTAGTGGGCACTTGGACTATCTAAGTTATCGAACGGGCACTTGGAATATGAAGGTAACCTAGTGGGCACTTGGACTGACTAGGTTACCTAGCGGGCAGTTGGACTTCTAGGTTAACCAACGGGCACTTGGACTATGTAGGTTGCTTAGCGGGCACTTGGACTATCTAGGTTAGGTAACGGGCACTTTGAGTATCTAGGTTACCTAGCGGGAACTTGGACAATATAAGTTACTTAGCGGGCACTTGGACTATCTAGGTTACCTAACGGGCACTTTGACTATCTAGGTTACATAGCGGGCACTTGGACTATGTAAGTTAACTAGTGAGCACTTGGACTCTAGGTTACCTAGCGGGCACTTGGACTATCTAGGATACCTAACGGGCACTTTGACTATCTAGGTTACACAGCGGGCACTTGGACTATGTAGGTTAACTAGCGAGCACTTGGACTCTAGGTTACCTAGCGGGCACTTGGACTATCTAGTTTACCTAGCGGGCCCTTGGACTATGTAGATTTCCTAGCGGGCACTTGGACTATCTAGGTTAACGAACGGGCACTTGGAATATGTAGGTAACTTAGTGGGCACATGGACAGTCTAGGTTAGCTATCGGGCACTTGGACTATCTAGGTTAACTAACGGGCACATGGACTATGTAGGTTACCTAGCGGGCACTTGCACTATGTAGGATTCCTATCAGATATTTGGACTACTTAGGTTACCTAACGGGCACTTGGACTATCTAGGTTAACTAGTGGACCTTGGACTAAGTAGGTTAACTAGCGGGCCCTTGGACTATGTAGGTTAACTAGCGGGCACTTGGACGATCTAGGTTAACTAGAGGGCACTTTGACTATCTAGGTTAACTAGCGGGCACTAGGATGATAAATGTTAACTAGCGGGCACTTGGACTATCTAGGTTAGCTAACGTGCACTTGGACTAAGTACGTCCCCTAGTGGGCACTTGGACACTCTAGGTTAACTAACGGGCACTAGGACTATCTAGGTTAACTAGCGGGCACTTGGACTATGTAAGTCAACTAGGGGGCCTTGGACTATCTAGGTTAGCTAACTGGCACTTGGACTATGTAGGTTAACTAGCAGACACTTGCACGATCTAGGTTAACTAGCGGGCTCTTGCACTCTGTAGGTTAACTAGTGGGCCCATTGACTATGTTGGTTAACCAGCGGGCACTTGGATGATGTAGGTTAACTAGCGGGCACTTGGATTGTGTAGGTTCCCTAGCGGGCATTTGGACTATATAGATAACCTAGCGGGCCTTTAGACTTTGTAGGTTACCTAGCGGGCCCTTGGACTATGTAGGCAAACTAGTGGGCCCTTGGACTATATAGGTTACCTAGCGGGCACTTGGACTATCTAAGTTAACTAGCGGGTACTTGGACTATGTAGGTTAACTAGCAGGCCCTTGGACTATGTAGATTAACTAGCGGCACTTGGACTATCTACGTTAACCAGCGGGCCCTTGGACTATGTAGATTCCCTAGCGGGCATTTGGACTACATAGATAACCTAGCGGGCCCTTAGATTTTGTAGGTTACCTAGAGGGCACTTGGAATATCTAGGTTACCTAGCTGGCACTTGAACTATCTACGTTACCTAGTGGGTTCTTGGAGTATGTAGGTTACCTAGCGGGCTGTTGGACTATCTAGGTTACCAAGCTGGCACTTGGACTATCTAGGTTAACTAACGGGCACTTGGATTATGTAGGTTCCCTAGCGGGCCCTTGGACTATGTAAGTTCCCTAGCGGGCACTTGGACTATGTGGGTTCCTGGCGGGCATTTGGACTATCTCGGTTACCTAATGGGCACTTGGACTATGTAGGTTCCCTAGCGGGCACTTGGATTATGTAGGTTCCCTATCGGGCACTTGGACTATGTAGGTTAACTAGCGGGCCCTTGGACTATCTATGTTAACTAGCGGGCACTTGGACTATCTAGATTAACTAGCGGGCCCTTGGACTATCTAGGTTTACTAGCGGGCACTTGAACTATCTAGGTTAACTAGCAGGCACTTATACTATGTAGTTTCCCTAGCGGGCATTTGGATTATTTAGGTTACCTAGTGGGCACTGGACTATGTAGGTTACCTAGCGGGCACTTGGACTATGTAGGTTAACTAGAAGGCACTTGGACTATCAAGGTTACCTAGCGGGCCCTTGGACTATGTAGGTTACCAGCGGGCACTTGGACTATCTAGGTTAACGAACGTGCACTTGGACTATGTAGGTAACCTAGCGGGCACTTGGACTGTCTAGGTTACCTAGCAGGCACTTGGCCTATCTACGTTAACGAACGGGCACTTGGACTATGTAGGTTAACTAGCGGACACTTCGACTATCTAGGTTAGCTAACGGGCAATTGGACTATGTAGGTTACCTAGCGGGCACTTGGGCTATGTACGTCCCCTAGTGGGCACTTGGACTATTTAGGTTAACTAATGGGCACTTGGACTATGTAGGTTGCCTAGCGGGCACTTGGACTATGTAGGTTCCCTAGCGGGCACTTGGATTATGTAGGTTCCCTATTGGGCACTTGGATTATGTAGGTTCCCTATCGGCACTTGGACGATGTAGGTTAACTAGCGGGCACTTGGACTGTTTAGGTAACCTATCGGGCACTTGGACTATCTAGGTTAACGAACGGGCACTTGGACTATGTAGGTAACCGAGCGGGCACTTGAATGTCTAGGTTACCTAGCAGGCACTTTGACTATCTAGGTTAACGAACGGGCACTTGGACTATGTAGGTTACCTAGCGGGCACTTGGACTATGTAGGATCCCTATCAGACATTTGGACTTCTTAGGTTAACTAGCGGGCACTTGGACTATCTAGGTTAACTAGCGGGCACTTGGATTATCTAGGTCAACTAGCGGGCTCTTGTACTATGTAGGTTAACTAGCGGGCACTTGGACTATATAGGTTAACTAGCGGGCCCTTGGACTATGTAAGTTAACTAGCAGGTACTTGGACTATCTAGGTTTCCTAGCCGGCACTCGGACTATGTACATACCCTAGCGCGCACTTGGACTATCTAGGTTACCTAGCGGGCACTTGGACTATGTACGTCCCCTAGTGGGCACTTGGACAATCTAGGTTAACTAACGGGCACTTGGACTATGTAGTTTCCCAAGAGGGCATTTGGATTGTTTAGGTTACCTAGTGGGCACTTGCACTATGTAGGTTACCTAGCGGGCACTTGGACTATGTAGGTTAACTAGAAGGCACTTGGACTATGTAGGTTACCTAGCGGGCCCTTGGACTATGTAGGTTATCAGCGGGCACTTGGACCATCTAGGTTAACGAACGTGCACTTGGACTATGTAGGTAACATAGCAGGTACTTGGACTGTCTAGGTTACCTAGCGGGCACTTGGCCTATCTAGGTTAATGAACGGGCACTTGGACTATGTAGGTTACCTAGCGGGCACTTGGACTATGTAGGATCCCTATCGGACATTTGGACTACTTAGGTTACCTAGCGGGCACTTGAACTATGTACATACCCTAGCGGGCACTTGGACTATGTAGGTTACCTAGTGGGCACTTGGACTATCTAGATTAACTAGAGGGCCCTGGAACTATGTAGGTTAACTAGCAGTCACTTGGATTAGTTAGGTTAACTAGCGGGCACTTGGACTATCTAGATTAACTAGCGGGCCCTTGGACTATTTAGGTTAACTAGCAGGCACTTGGACCATCTAGATTAACTACCGGGTCCTTGGTCTATCTAGGTTTACTCGCGGGCACTTGAACTATCTAGGTTAACTAGCGGGCACTTGGACTATGTAGGTTAACTAGCGGGCACTTGGACTATCTACGTTCCCTAGCGGGCACTTGGGCTATCTACGTTACCTAGCGGGCACTTGGACTATGTAGGTTAACGAACGGGCATGTGGACTATGTAGGTAACCTAATGGTCACTTGGACTGTCTAGGTTACCTAGCGGGGACTTGGACTATGTAGGTTAACTAGCGGCCACTTGGATTATGTAGGATCCCTCTCGGACATTTGTACTACTTAGGTTAACTAGCGGGCACTTTGACTATGTAGGTCAACTAGCGGCCCTTGTACTATGTAGGTTAAGTAGCGGGCCCTTGGACTATGTAGGTTAACTAGCGAGCCCATGGATTATGTAGGTTTACTTGCAGGCACTTGGACTATCTAGGTTAACCAGCAGGCACTTGGACTATCTAGATTAACTAGCTGGCCCTTGGACTATTTAGGTTAACTAGCAGGCACTTGGACCATCTAGATTAACTACCGGGTCCTTGGTCTATCTAGGTTTACTAGCGGGCACTTGAACTATCTAGGTTAACTAGCGGGCACTTGGACTATGTAGGTTGCCTAGCGGGCACTTGTACTATGTAGGTTGCCTAGCGGGCACTTGGACTATATAGGTTCCCTAGCGGGCACTTGGATTATGTAGGTTCCCTATCGGGCACTTGGACTATGTAGGTTAACTAGCGGGCACTTGGACTGTCTAGGTAACCTAGCGGGCACTTGGACTATCTAGGTTAACGAACGGGCACTTGGACTATGTAGGTTACCTAGCGGGCACTTGGACTATGTAGGATCCCTATCGGACATTTGGACTACTTAGGTTAACTAGCGGGCACTTGGACTATCTAGGTTAACTAGCGGGCACTTGGACTATCTAGGTCAACTAGCGGGCCCTGGTACTTTGTAGGTTAACTAGCGGGCACTTGGACTATATAGGTTAACTAGCGGACCTTGGACTATGTAGGTTAACTAGCGGGCCCTTGGACTATGTAAGTTAACTAGCAGGCACTTGGACTATCTAGGTTTCCTAGCCGGCACTCGGACTATGTACATACCCTAGCGCGCACTTGGACACTCTAGGATACCTAGCGGGCACTTAGACTATGTACGTCCCCTAGTGGGCACTTGGACAATCTAGGTTAACTAACGGGCACTTGGACTATGTAGTTTCCCAAGAGGGCATTTGGATTGTTTAGGTTACCTAGTGGGCACTTGCACTATGTAGGTTACCTAGCAGGCACTTGGACTATGTAGGTTAACTAGAAGGCACTTGGACTATGTAGGTTACCTAGCGGGCCCTTGGACTATGTAGGTTATCAGCGGGCACTTGGACCATCTAGGTTAACGAACGTGCACTTGTACTATGTAGGTAACATAGCAGGCACTTGGACTGTCTAGGTTACCTAGCGGGCACTTGGCCTATCTAGGTTAATGAACGGGCACTTGGACTATGTAGGTTACCTAGCGGGCACTTGGACTATGTAGGATCCCTATCGGACATTTGGACTACTTAGGTTACCTAGCGGGCACTTGAACTATGTACATACCCTAGCGGGCACTTGGACTATGTAGGTTACCTAGTAGGCACTTGGACTATCTAGATTAACTAGAGGGCCCTGGGACTATGTAGGTTAACTAGCAGTCACTTGGATTAGTTAGGTTAACTAGCGGGCACTTGGACTATCTAGATTAACTAGCGGGCCCTTGGACTATTTAGGTTAACTAGCAGGCACTTGGACCATCTAGATTAACTACCGGGTCCTTGGTCTATCTAGGTTTACTCGCGGGCACTTGAACTATCTAGGTTAACTAGCGGGCACTTGGACTATGTAGGTTAACTAGCGGGCACTTCGACTATCTAGGTTACCTAGAGGGCACATGAACTATGTACGTTCCCTAGCGGGCACTTGGGCTATCTACGTTACCTAGCGGGCACTTGGACTATGGAGGTTAACGAACGGGCATGTGGACTATGTAGGTAACCTAATGGTCACTTGGACTGTCTAGGTTACCTAGCGGGGACTTGGACTATGTAGGTTAACTAGCGGCCACTTGGATTATGTAGGATCCCTCTCGGACATTTGTACTACTTAGGTTAACTAGCGGGCACTTTGACTATGTAGGTCAACTAGCGGCCCTTGTACTATGTAGGTTAAGTAGCGGGCCCTTGGACTATGTAGGTTAACTAGCGAGCCCATGGATTATGTAGGTTTACTTGCAGGCACTTGGACTCTCTAGGTTAACTAGCAGGCACTTGGACTATCTAGATTAACTAGCTGGCCCTTGGACTATTTAGGTTAACTAGCAGGCACTTGGACCATCTAGATTAACTACCGGGTCCTTGGTCTATCTAGGTTTACTAGCGGGCACTTGAACTATCTAGGTTAACTAGCGGGCACTTGGACTATGTAGGTTGCCTAGCGGGCACTTGGACTATGTAGGTTGCCTAGCGGGCACTTGGACTATATAGGTTCCCTAGCGGGCACTTGGATTATGTAGGTTCCCTATCGGGCACTTGGACTGTGTAGGTTAACTAGCGGGCACTTGGACTGTCTAGGTAACCTAGCGGGCACTTGGACTATCTAGGTTAACGAACGGGCACTTGGACTATGTAGGTTACCTAGCGGGCACTTGGACTATGTAGGATCCCTATCGGACATTTGGACTACTTAGGTTAACTAGCGGGCACTTGGACTATCTAGGTTAACTAGCGGGCACTTGGACTATCTAGGTCAACTAGCGGGCCCTGGTACTATGTAGGTTAACTAGCGGGCACTTGGACTATATAGGTTAACTAGCGGACCTTGGACTATGTAGGTTAACTAGCGGGCCCTTGGACTATGTAAGTTAACTAGCAGGCACTTGGACTATCTAGGTTTCCTAGCCGGCACTCGGACTATGTACATACCCTAGCGCGCACTTGGACACTCTAGGATACCTAGCGGGCACTTAGACTATGTACGTCCCCTAGTGGGCACTTGGACAATCTAGGTTAACTAACGGGCACTTGGACTATGTAGTTTCCCAAGAGGGCATTTGGATTGTTTAGGTTACCTAGTGGGCACTTGCACTATGTAGGTTACCTAGCGGGCACTTGGACTATGTAGGTTAACTAGAAGGCACTTGGACTATGTAGGTTACCAGCGGGCACTTGGACTATCTAGGTTAACGAACGTGCACTTGGACTATGTAGGTAACATAGCAGGCACTTGGACTGTCTAGGTTACCTTGCGGGCACTTGGCCTATCTAGGTTAATGAACGGGCACTTGGACTATGTAGGTTACCTAGCGGGCACTTGGACTATGTAGGATCCCTATCGGACATTTGGACTACTTAGGTTACCTAGCGGGCACTTGAACTATGTACATACCCTAGCGGGCACTTGGACTATGTAGGTTACCTAGTGGGCACTTGGAATATCTAGATTAACTAGAGGGCCCTGGGACTATGTAGGTTAACTAGCGGGCACTTGGATTAGTTAGGTTAACTAGCGGGCACTTGGACTATCTAGATTAACTAGCGGGCCCTTGGACTATTTAGGTTAACTAGCAGGCACTTGGACCATCTAGATTAACTACCGGGTCCTTGGTCTATCTAGGTTTACTCGCGGGCACTTGAACTATCTAGGTTAACTAGCGGGCACTTGGACTATGTAGGTTAACTAGCGGGCACTTGGACTATCTAGGTTACCTAGAGGGCACTTGAACTATGTACGTTCCCTAGCGGGCACTTGGGCTATCTACGTTACCTAGCGGGCACTTGGACTATGTAGGTTAACGAACGGGCATGTGGACTATGTAGGTAACCTAATGGTCACTTGGACTGTCTAGGTTACCTAGCGGGGACTTGGACTATGTAGGTTAACTAGCGGCCACTTGGATTATGTAGGATCCCTCTCGGACATTTGTACTACTTAGGTTAACTAGCGGGCACTTTGACTATGTAGGTCAACTAGCGGCCCTTGTACTATGTAGGTTAAGTAGCGGGCCCTTGGACTATGTAGGTTAACTAGCGAGCCCATGGATTATGTAGGTTTACTTGCAGGCACTTGGACTATCTAGGTTAACTAGCAGGCACTTGGACTATCTAGATTAACTAGCTGGCCCTTGGACTATTTAGGTTAACTAGCAGGCACTTGGACCATCTAGATTAACTACCGGGTCCTTGGTCTATCTAGGTTTACTAGCGGGCACTTGAACTATCTAGGTTAACTAGCGGGCACTTGGACTATGTAGGTTGCCTAGCGGGCACTTGGACTATGTAGGTTGCCTAGCGGGCACTTGGACTATATAGGTTCCCTAGCGGGCACTTGGATTATGTAGGTTCCCTATCGGGCACTTGGACTGTGTAGGTTAACTAGCGGGCACTTGGACTGTCTAGGTAACCTAGCGGGCACTTGGACTATCTCGGTTAACGAACGGGCACTTGGACTATGTAGGTTACCTAGCGGGCACTTGGACTATGTAGGATCCCTATCGGACATTTGGACTACTTAGGTTAACTAGCGGGCACTTGGACTATCTAGGTTAACTAGCGGGCACTTGGACTATCTAGGTCAACTAGCGGGCCCTGGTACTATGTAGGTTAACTAGCGGGCACTTGGACTATATAGGTTAACTAGCGGACCTTGGACTATGTAGGTTAACTAGCGGGCCCTTGGACTATGTAAGTTAACTAGCAGGCACTTGGACTATCTAGGTTTCCTAGCCGGCACTCGGACTATGTACATACCCTAGCGCGCACTTGGACACTCTAGGATACCTAGCGGGCACTTAGACTATGTACGTCCCCTAGTGGGCACTTGGACAATCTAGGTTAACTAACGGGCACTTGGACTATGTAGTTTCCCAAGAGGGCATTTGGATTGTTTAGGTTACCTAGTGGGCACTTGCACTATGTAGGTTACCTAGCGGGCACTTGGACTATGTAGGTTAACTAGAAGGCACTTGGACTATGTAGGTTACCAGCGGGCACTTGGACTATCTAGGTTAACGAACGTGCACTTGGACTATGTAGGTAACATAGCAGGCACTTGGACTGTCTAGGTTACCTTGCGGGCACTTGGCCTATCTAGGTTAATGAACGGGCACTTGGACTATGTAGGTTACCTAGCGGGCACTAGACTATGTAGGATCCCTATCGGACATTTGGACTACTTAGGTTACCTAGCGGGCACTTGAACTATGTACATACCCTAGCGGGCACTTGGACTATGTAGGTTACCTAGTGGGCACTTGGAATATCTAGATTAACTAGAGGGCCCTGGGACTATGTAGGTTAACTAGCGGGCACTTGGATTAGTTAGGTTAACTAGCGGGCACTTGGACTATCTAGATTAACTAGCGGGCCCTTGGACTATTTAGGTTAACTAGCAGGCACTTGGACCATCTAGATTAACTACCGGGTCCTTGGTCTATCTAGGTTTACTCGCGGGCACTTGAACTATCTAGGTTAACTAGCGGGCACTTGGACTATGTAGGTTAACTAGCGGGCACTTGGACTATCTAGGTTACCTAGAGGGCACTTGAACTATGTACGTTCCCTAGCGGGCACTTGGGCTATCTACGTTACCTAGCGGGCACTTGGACTATGTAGGTTAACGAACGGGCATGTGGACTATGTAGGTAACCTAATGGTCACTTGGACTGTCTAGGTTACCTAGCGGGGACTTGGACTATGTAGGTTAACTAGCGGCCACTTGGATTGTGTAGGATCCCTCTCGGACATTTGTACTACTTAGGTTAACTAGCGGGCACTTTGACTATGTAGGTCAACTAGCGGCCCTTGTACTATGTAGGTTAAGTAGCGGGCCCTTGGACTATGTAGGTTAACTAGCGAGCCCATGGATTATGTAGGTTTACTTGCAGGCACTTGGACTATCTAGGTTAACTAGCAGGCACTTGGACTATCTAGATTAACTAGCTGGCCCTTGGACTATTTAGGTTAACTAGCAGGCACTTGGACCATCTAGATTAACTACCGGGTCCTTGGTCTATCTAGGTTTACTAGCGGGCACTTGAACTATCTAGGTTAACTAGCGGGCACTTGGACTATGTAGGTTGCCTAGCGGGCACTTGGACTATGTAGGTTGCCTAGCGGGCACTTGGACTATATAGGTTCCCTAGCGGGCACTTGGATTATGTAGGTTCCCTATCGGGCACTTGGACTGTGTAGGTTAACTAGCGGGCACTTGGACTGTCTAGGTAACCTAGCGGGCACTTGGACTATCTCGGTTAACGAACGGGCACTTGGACTATGTAGGTTACCTAGCGGGCACTTGGACTATGTAGGATCCCTATCGGACATTTGGACTACTTAGGTTAACTAGCGGGCACTTGGACTATCTAGGTTAACTAGCGGGCACTTGGACTATCTAGGTCAACTAGCGGGCCCTGGTACTATGTAGGTTAACTAGCGGGCACTTGGACTATATAGGTTAACTAGCGGACCTTGGACTATGTAGGTTAACTAGCGGGCCCTTGGACTATGTAAGTTAACTAGCAGGCACTTGGACTATCTAGGTTTCCTAGCCGGCACTCGGACTATGTACATACCCTAGCGCGCACTTGGACACTCTAGGATACCTAGCGGGCACTTAGACTATGTACGTCCCCTAGTGGGCACTTGGACAATCTAGGTTAACTAACGGGCACTTGGACTATGTAGTTTCCCAAGAGGGCATTTGGATTGTTTAGGTTACCTAGTGGGCACTTGCACTATGTAGGTTACCTAGCGGGCACTTGGACTATGTAGGTTAACTAGAAGGCACTTGGACTATGTAGGTTACCAGCGGGCACTTGGACTATCTAGGTTAACGAACGTGCACTTGGACTATGTAGGTAACATAGCAGGCACTTGGACTGTCTAGGTTACCTTGCGGGCACTTGGCCTATCTAGGTTAATGAACGGGCACTTGGACTATGTAGGTTACCTAGCGGGCACTAGACTATGTAGGATCCCTATCGGACATTTGGACTACTTAGGTTACCTAGCGGGCACTTGAACTATGTACATACCCTAGCGGGCACTTGGACTATGTAGGTTACCTAGTGGGCACTTGGAATATCTAGATTAACTAGAGGGCCCTTGGACTATGTAGGTTAACTAGCGGGCACATGGACTGTCTAGGTTACCTAGCGGGCACTTGGACTATGTAGGTTAACTATCGGGCACTTGGACTATCTTGGTTACCTAGCGGGCACTTGGACTATCTAGGTTACCGAGCGGGCACTTGGATTCTAAAAGTTACCTAGCCAGTCCTTGGACTATGTAGGTTACCTAGCAGGCACTTGGACTATCTAGATTAACTAGCTGGCCCTTGGACTATTTAGGTTAACTAGCAGGCACTTGGACCATCTAGATTAACTACCGGGTCCTTGGTCTATCTAGGTTTACTAGCGGGCACTTGAACTATCTAGGTTAACTAGCGGGCACTTGGACTATGTAGGTTGCCTAGCGGGCACTTGGACTATGTAGGTTACCTAGTGGGCACTTGGACTATCTAGATTAACTAGAGGGCCCTGGGACTATGTAGGTTAACTAGCGGGCACTTGGATTAGTTAGGTTAACTAGCGGGCACTTGGACTATCTAGATTAACTAGCATGCCCTTGGACTATTTAGGTTAACTAGCAGGCACTTGGACCATCTAGATTAAGTACCGGGTCCTTGGTCTATCTAGGTTTACTCGCGGGCACTTGAACTATCTAGGTTAACTAGCGGGCACTTGGACTATGTAGGTTAACTAGCGGGCACTTGGACTATCTAGGTTACCTAGAGGGCACTTGAACTATGTACGTTCCCCAGCGGGCACTTGGGCTATCTACGTTACCTAGCGGGCACTTGGACTATGTAGGTTAACGAACGGGCATGTGGACTATGTAGGTAACCTAATGGTCACTTGGACTGTCTAGGTTACCTAGCGGGGACTTGGACTATGTAGGTTAACTAGCGGCCACTTGGACTATGTAGGATCCCTATCGGACATTTGTACTACTTAGGTTAACTAGCGGGCACTTTGACTATGTAGGTCAACTAGCGGCCCTTGTCCTATGTAGGTTAACTAGCGAGTCCATGGATTATGTAGGTTTACTTGCAGGCACTTGGACTATCTAGGTTAACTAGCAGGCACTTGGACTATTTAGTTTCCCTAGCGGGCATTTGGACTATTTAGGTTACCATGGGGAACTTGGACTATGTAGGTTACCTAGCGGGCACTTGGACTATGTAGGATCCCTATCGGACATTTGGACTACTTAGGTTAACTAGCGGGCACTTGGACTATCTAGGTTAACTAGCGGGCCCTTGTACTATGTAGGTTAACTAGCGGGCACTTGGACTATATAGGTTAACTAGCGGACCTTGGACTATGTAGGTTAACTAGCGGGCCCTTGGACTATGTAAGTTAACTAGCAGGCACTTGGACTATCTAGGTTTCCTAGCCGGCACTCGGACTATGTACATACCCTAGCGCGCACTTGGACTATCTAGGTTACCTAGCGGGCACTTGGACTATGTATGTCCCCTAGTGGGCACTTGAACAATCTAGGTTAACTAACGGGCACTTGGACTATGTAGTTTCCCAAGAGGGCATTTGGATTTTTAGGTTACCTAGTGGGCACTTGCACTATGTAGCTTACCTAGCGGGCACTTGGACTATGTAGGTTAACTGGAAGGCACTTGGACTATGTAGGTTACCTAGCGGGCCCTTGGACTATGTAGGTTACCAGCGGGCACTTGGACTATCTAGGTTAACGAACGTGCACTTGGACTATGTAGGTAACATAGCAGGCACTTGGACTGTCTAGGTTACCTAGCGGGCACTTGGCCTATCTAGGTTAATGAACGGGCACTTGGACTATGTAGGTTACCTAGCGGGCACATGGACTATGTAGGATCCCTATCGGACATTTGGACTACTTAGGTTACCTAGCGGGCACTTGATCTATGTACATAACCTAGCGGGCACTTGGACTATGTAGGTTACCTAGTGGGCACTTGGACTATCTAGATTAACTAGAGGGCCCTGGGACTATGTAGGTTAACTAGCGGGCACTTGGATTACTTAGGTTAACTAGCGGGCACTTGGACTATCTAGATTAACTAGCGGGCCCTTGGACTATTTAGGTTAACTAGCAGGCACTTGTACCATCTAGATTAACTACCGGGTCCTTGGTCTATCCAGGTTTACTCGCGGGCACTTGAACTATCTAGGTTAACTAGCGGGCACTTGGACTATGTAGGTTAACTAGCGGGCACTTGGACTATCTAGGTTACCTAGAGGGCACTTGAACTATGTACGTTCCCTAGCGGGCACTTGGGCTATCTACGTTACCCAGCGGGCACTTGGACTATGTAGGTTAACGAACGGGCATGTGGACTATGTAGGTAACCTAATGGTCACTTGGACTGTCTAGGTTACCTAGCGGGGACTTGGACTATGTAGGTTAACTAGCGGGCACTTGGACTATGTAGGATCCCTATCGGACATTTGTACTACTTAGGTTAACTAGCGGGCACTTTGACTATGTAGGTCAACTAGTGACCCTTGTACTATGTAGGTTAACTAGCGGGCACTTGGACTATCTAGGTTAACTAACGGACCTTGGACTATGTAGGTTAACTAGCGGGCACTTGGACTATGTACATCCCCTAGTGGGCACTTGGACTATCTAGGTTAACTAGCGGGCACTTGGACTATCTAGGTTACCTAGCAGGCACTTGGACTATGTAGGTTAACTATCGGACACTTCGACTATCTAGGTTAGCTAACGGGCAATTGGACTATCTAGGTTACCTAGCGGCCACTTGGACTATGCAGGTTCCCTAGCGGGCACTTGGACTATTTACGTTACCTAGCAGGCACTTTGACTATCTAGGTTAACTAACGGGCACTTGGACTATGTAGGTTGCCTAGCGAGCACTTGGACTATGTACGTCCCCTAGCGGGCACTTGGACTATCTAGGTTAACTAGAGGGTCCTTAGACTATGTAGGTTAACTAGCGGGCACTTGGACGATCTAGGTTAATAGCGGGCACTTGGACTATCTAGGTTAACTAGCGGGCACTTGGACTATCTAGATTAACTAGCGGGCCCTTGGACTATCTAAGTTAACTAGCGGGCACATGGACTATGTAATTTCCCTAGCGGGCATTTGGATTATTTAGGTTACCTTGTGGGAACTTGGACTATGTAGGTTACCTAGCGGGCACTTGGAGTATGTAGGTTAACTAGAAGTCACTTGGACTATCAAGGTTACCTTGCGGGCCCATGGACTATGTAGGTTACCAGCGGGCACATGGACTATCTAGGTTAACGAACGGGCACTTGGACTATGTAGGTTACCTAGCGGGCACTTGGACTATGTAGGATCCCTATCGGACATTTGGACTACTTAGGTTACATAGCGGGCACTTCGACTATCTAGGTTAACGAACGGGCACTTGGACTATGTAGGTTAACTAGCAGACACTTCGACTATCTAGGTTAGCTAACGGGCAATTGGACTATCTAGGTTACCTAGCGGGCACTTGGACTATGTATTTTCCCTAGCGGGCACTTGGACTATTTAGGTTACCTAGCAGGCACTTTGACTATCTAGGTTAACTAACGGGCACTTGGACTATGTAGGTTGCCTAGCGAGCACTTGGACTATGTAGGTTCCCTAGCGGGCACTTGGACTATGTAGGTTCCCTATCGGGTACTTGGACTGTCTAGGTTAACTAGCGGGCAATTGGACTGTCTAGGTTACCTAGTGGGCACTTGGACTATGTAGTTTACCTAGCAGGCACTTGGATTATGTAGGTTAATTAGCGGGCACTTGGACTATCTAGGTTACCTAGCGGGCACTTGGACTATGTAGGTAACATAATGGTCACTTGGACTGTCTAGGTTACCTACCGGGGACTTGGACTATGTAGGTTAACTAGCGGGCACTTGGACTATGTAGGATCCCTATCGGACGTTTGGACTACTTAGGTTAACTAGCGGGCAATTGGACTATCTAGGTTAACTAGCGGGCACTTGGACTATCTAGGTCAACTAGCGGGACCCTTGTACTATGTAGGTTAACTAGCGGGCACTTGGACTATGTAGGATCCCTATCGGACGTTTGGACTACTTAGGTTAACTAGCGGGCAATTGGACTATGTAGGTTAACTAGCGGACCTTGGACTATGTAGGTTAACTAGCGGGCCCTTGGACTATGTAAGTTAACTAGCAGGCACTTGGACTATCTAGGTTTCCTAGCCGGCACTCGGACTATGTACATACCCTAGCGCGCACTTGGACTATCTAGGTTACCTAGCGGGCACTTGGACTATGTAGGTTAACTAGAAGGCACTTGGACTATGTAGGTTACCTAGCGGGCCCTTGGACTATCTAGGTTAACGAACGTGCACTTGGACTATGTAGGTAACATAGCAGGCACTTGGACTGTCTAGGTTTCCTTGCGGGCACTTGGCCTATCTAGGTTAATGAACGGGCACTTGGACTATGTAGGTTACCTAGCGGGCACTTGGACTATGTAGGATCCCTATCGGACATTTGGACTACTTAGGTTACCTAGCGGGCACTTGATCTATGTACATAACCTAGCGGGCACTTGGACTATGTAGGTTACCTAGTGGGCACTTGGACTATCTAGATTAACTAGAGGGCCCTGGGACTATGTAGGTTAACTAGCGGGCACTTGGATTACTTAGGTTAACTAGCGGGCACTTGGACTATCTAGATTAACTAGCGGGCCCTTGGACTATTTAGGTTAACTAGCAGGCACTTGTACCATCTAGATTAACTACCGGGTCCTTGGTCTATCCAGGTTTACTCGCGGGCACTTGAACTATCTAGGTTAACTAGCGGGCACTTGGACTATGTAGGTTAACTAGCGGGCACTTGGACTATCTAGGTTACCTAGAGGGCACTTGAACTATGTACGTTCCCTAGCGGGCACTTGGGCTATCTACGTTACCCAGCGGGCACTTGGACTATGTAGGTTAACGAACGGGCATGTGGACTATGTAGGTAACCTAATGGTCACTTGGACTGTCTAGGTTACCTAGCGGGGACTTGGACTATGTAGGTTAACTAGCGGGCACTTGGACTATGTAGGATCCCTATCGGACATTTGTACTACTTAGGTTAACTAGCGGGCACTTTGACTATGTAGGTCAACTAGTGACCCTTGTACTATGTAGGTTAACTAGCGGGCACTTGGACTATCTAGGTTAACTAACGGACCTTGGACTATGTAGGTTAACTAGCGGGCACTTGGACTATGTACATCCCCTAGTGGGCACTTGGACTATCTAGGTTAACTAGCGGGCACTTGGACTATCTAGGTTACCTAGCAGGCACTTGGACTATGTAGGTTAACTATCGGACACTTCGACTATCTAGGTTAGCTAACGGGCAATTGGACTATCTAGGTTACCTAGCGGCCACTTGGACTATGCAGGTTCCCTAGCGGGCACTTGGACTATTTACGTTACCTAGCAGGCACTTTGACTATCTAGGTTAACTAACGGGCACTTGGACTATGTAGGTTGCCTAGCGAGCACTTGGACTATGTACGTCCCCTAGCGGGCACTTGGACTATCTAGGTTAACTAGAGGGTCCTTAGACTATGTAGGTTAACTAGCGGGCACTTGGACGATCTAGGTTAATAGCGGGCACTTGGACTATCTAGGTTAACTAGCGGGCACTTGGACTATCTAGATTAACTAGCGGGCCCTTGGACTATCTAAGTTAACTAGCGGGCACATGGACTATGTAATTTCCCTAGCGGGCATTTGGATTATTTAGGTTACCTTGTGGGAACTTGGACTATGTAGGTTACCTAGCGGGCACTTGGAGTATGTAGGTTAACTAGAAGTCACTTGGACTATCAAGGTTACCTTGCGGGCCCATGGACTATGTAGGTTACCAGCGGGCACATGGACTATCTAGGTTAACGAACGGGCACTTGGACTATGTAGGTTACCTAGCGGGCACTTGGACTATGTAGGATCCCTATCGGACATTTGGACTACTTAGGTTACATAGCGGGCACTTCGACTATCTAGGTTAACGAACGGGCACTTGGACTATGTAGGTTAACTAGCAGACACTTCGACTATCTAGGTTAGCTAACGGGCAATTGGACTATCTAGGTTACCTAGCGGGCACTTGGACTATGTATTTTCCCTAGCGGGCACTTGGACTATTTAGGTTACCTAGCAGGCACTTTGACTATCTAGGTTAACTAACGGGCACTTGGACTATGTAGGTTGCCTAGCGAGCACTTGGACTATGTAGGTTCCCTAGCGGGCACTTGGACTATGTAGGTTCCCTATCGGGTACTTGGACTGTCTAGGTTAACTAGCGGGCAATTGGACTGTCTAGGTTACCTAGTGGGCACTTGGACTATGTAGTTTACCTAGCAGGCACTTGGATTATGTAGGTTAATTAGCGGGCACTTGGACTATCTAGGTTACCTAGCGGGCACTTGGACTATGTAGGTAACATAATGGTCACTTGGACTGTCTAGGTTACCTACCGGGGACTTGGACTATGTAGGTTAACTAGCGGGCACTTGGACTATGTAGGATCCCTATCGGACGTTTGGACTACTTAGGTTAACTAGCGGGCAATTGGACTATCTAGGTTAACTAGCGGGCACTTGGACTATCTAGGTCAACTAGCGGGACCCTTGTACTATGTAGGTTAACTAGCGGGCACTTGGACTATGTAGGATCCCTATCGGACGTTTGGACTACTTAGGTTAACTAGCGGGCAATTGGACTATGTAGGTTAACTAGCGGACCTTGGACTATGTAGGTTAACTAGCGGGCCCTTGGACTATGTAAGTTAACTAGCAGGCACTTGGACTATCTAGGTTTCCTAGCCGGCACTCGGACTATGTACATACCCTAGCGCGCACTTGGACTATCTAGGTTACCTAGCGGGCACTTGGACTATGTAGGTTAACTAGAAGGCACTTGGACTATGTAGGTTACCTAGCGGGCCCTTGGACTATCTAGGTTAACGAACTTGCACTTGGACTATGTAGGTAACATAGCAGGCACTTGGACTGTCTAGGTTTCCTTGCGGGCACTTGGCCTATCTAGGTTAATGAACGGGCACTTGGACTATGTAGGTTACCTAGCGGGCACTTGGACTATGTAGGATCCCTATCGGACATTTGGACTACTTAGGTTACCTAGCGGGCACTTGAACTATGTACATACCCTAGCGGGCACTTGGACTATGTAGGTTACCTAGTGGGCACTTGGACTATCTAGATTAACTAGAGGGCCCTGGGACTATGTAGGTTAACTAGCGGGCACTTGGATTAGTTAGGTTAACTAGCGGGCACTTGGACTATCTAGATTAACTAGCGGGCCCTTGGACTATTTAGGTTAACTAGCAGGCACTTGGACCATCTAGATTAACTACCGGGTCCTTGGTCTATCTAGGTTTACTCGCGGGCACTTGAACTATCTAGGTTAACTAGCGGGCACTTGGACTATGTAGGTTAACTAGCGGGCACTTGGACTATCTAGGTTACCTAGAGGGCACTTGAACTATGTACGTTCCCCAGCGGGCACTTGGGCTATCTACCTTACCTAGCGGGCACTTGGACTATGTAGGTTAACGAACGGGCATGTGGACTATGTAGGTAACCTATTGGTCACTTGGACTGTCTAGGTTGCCTAGCGGGGACTTGGACTATGTAGGTTAACTAGCGGGCACTTGGACTATGTAGGATCCCTATCGGACATTTGTACTACTTAGGTTAACTAGCGGGCACTTTGACTATGTAGGTCAACTAGCGGCCCTTGTCCTATGAAGGTTAACTAGCGAGTCCATGGATTATGTAGGTTTACTTGCAGGCACTTGGACTATCTAGGTTAACTAGCAGGCACTTGGACTATTTAGTTTCCCTAGCGGGCATTTGGACTATTTAGGTTACCATGGGGAACTTGGACTATGTAGGTTACCTAGCGGGCACTTGGACTATGTACGTACCCTAGTGGGCACTTGGACTATTTAGGTTAACTAATGGGCACTTGGACTATGTAGGTTCCCTAGCGGGCACTTGGACTATGTAGGTTCCCTAGCGGGCACTTGGATTATGTAGGTTCCCTATTCGGCCCTTGGATTATGTAGGTTCCCTATCGGGCACTTGGACTATGTAGTTTAACTAGCGGGCACTTGGACTGTCTAGGTAACCTAGCGGGCACTTGGACTATCTAGGTTAACGAACGGGCACATGGACTATGTAGGTTACCTAGCGGGCACTTGGACTATGTAGGATCCCTATCGGACATTTGGACTACTTAGGTTAACTAGCGGGCACTTGGACTATCTAGGTTAACTAGCGGGCCCTTGTACTATGTAGGTTAACTAGCGGGCACTTGGACTATATTGGTTAACTAGCGGACCTTGGACTATGTAGGTTAACTAGCGGGCCCTTGGACTATGTAAGTTAACTAGCAGGCACTTGGACTATCTAGGTTTCCTAGCCGGCACTCGGACTATGTACATACCCTAGAGCGCACTTGGACTATCTAGGTTACCTAGCGGGCACTTGGACTATGTATGTCCCCTAGTGGGCACTTGGACAATCTAGGTTAACTAACGGGCACTTGGACTATGTAGTTTCCCAAGAGGGCATTTGGATTGTTTAGGTTACCTAGTGGGCACTTGCACTATGTAGGTTACCTAGCGGGCACTTGGACTATGTAGGTTAACTAGAAGGCACTTGGACTATGTAGGTTACCTAGCGGGCCCTTGGACTATGTAGGTTACCAGCAGGCACTTGGACTATCTAGGTTAACGAACGTGCACTTGGACTATGTAGGTAACATAGCAGGCACTTGGACTGTCTAGGTTACCTAGCGGGCACTTGGCCTATCTAGGTTAATGAATGGGCACTTGGACTATGTAGGTTACCTAGCGGGCACTTGGACTATGTAGGATCCCTATCGGACATTTGGACTACTTAGGTTACCTAGCGGGCACTTGAATTATGTACATACCCTAGCGGGCAATTGGACTATGTAGGTTACCTAGTGGGCACTTGGACTATCTAGATTAACTAGAGGGCCCTGGGACTATGTAGGTTAACTAGCGGGCACTTGGACTATGTAGATTAACTAGCGGGCCCTTGGACTATTTAGGTTAACTAGCAGGCACTTGGACCATCTAGATTAACTACCGGGTCCTTGGTCTATCTAGGTTTACTCGCGGGCACTTGAACTATCTAGGTTAACTAGCGGGCACTTGGACTATGTAGGTTAACTAGCGGGCACTTGGACTATCTAGGTAACCTAGAGGGCACTTGAACTATGTACGTTCCCTAGCGGGCACTTGGGCTATCTACGTTACCTAGCGGGCACTTGGACTATGTAGGTTAACGAACGGGCATGTGGACTATGTAGGTAACCTAATGGTCACTTGGACTGTCTAGGTTACCTAGCGGGGACTTGGACTATGTAGGTTAACTAGCGGGCACTTGGACTATGTAGGATCCCTATCGGACATTTGAACTACTTAGGTTAACTAGCGGGCACTTTGACTATGTAGGTCAACTAGTGACCCTTGTACTATGTAGGTTAACTAGCGGGCACTTGGACTATCTAGGTTAACTAACGGACCTTGGACTATGTAGGTTAACTAGCGGGCACTTGGACTATGTACATCCCCTAGTGGGCACTTGGACTATCTAGGTTAACTAGCGGGCACTTGGACTATGTAGGTTACCTAGCGGGCACTTGGGCTATGTACGTCCCCTAGTGGGCACTTGGACTATTTAGGTTAACTAATGGGCACTTGGACTATGTAGGTTGCCTAGCGGGCACTTGGACTATGTAGGTTCCTTAGCGGGCACTTGGATTATGTAGGTTCCCTATTGGGCACTTGGATTATGTAGGTTCCCTATCGGCACTTGGACTATGTAGGTTAACTAGCGGGCACTTGGACTGTCTAGGTAACCTATCGGGCACTTGGACTATCTAGGTTAACGAACGGGCACTTGGACTATGTAGGTAACCGAGCGGGCACTTGAATGTCTAGGTTACCTAGCAGGCACTTTGACTATCTAGGTTAACGAACGGGCACTTGGACTATGTAGGTTACCTAGCGGGCACTTGGACTATGTAGGATCCCTATCAGACATTTGGATTTCTTAGGTTAACTAGCGGGCACTTGGACTATCTAGGTTAACTAGAGGGCACTTGGACTATCTAGGTCAACTAGCGGGCTCTTGTACTATGTAGGTTAACTAGCGGGCACTTGGACTATATAGGTTAACTAGCGGACCTTGGACTATGTAGGTTAACTAGCGGGCCCTTGGACTATGTAAGTTAACTAGCAGGTACTTGGACTATCTAGGTTTCCTAGCTGGCACTCGGACTATGTACATACCCTAGCGCGCACTTGGACTATCTAGGTTACCTAGCGGGCACTTGGACTATGTACGTCCCCTAGTGGGCACTTGGACAATCTAGGTTAACTAACGGGCACTTGGACTATGTAGTTTCCCAAGAGGGCATTTGGATTGTTTAGGTTACCTAGTGGGCACTTGCACTATGTAGGTTACCTAGCGGGCACTTGGACTATGTAGGTTAACTAGAAGGCACTTGGACTATGTAGGTTACCTAGCGGGCCCTTGGACTATGTAGGTTATCAGCGGGCACTTGGACCATCTAGGTTAACGAACGTGCACTTGGACTATGTAGGTAACATAGCAGGCACTTGGACTGTCTAGGTTACCTAGCGGGCACTTGGCCTATCTAGGTTAATGAACGGGCACTTGGACTATGTAGGTTACCTAGCGGGCACTTGGACTATGTAGGATCCCTATCGGACATTTGGACTACTTAGGTTACCTAGCGGGCACTTGAACTATGTACATACCCTAGCGGGCACTTGGACTATGTAGGTTACCTAGTGGGCACTTGGACTATCTAGATTAACTAGAGGGCCCTGGGACTATGTAGGTTAACTAGCGGTCACTTGGATTAGTTAGGTTAACTAGCGGGCACTTGGACTATCTAGATTAACTAGCGGGCCCTTGGACTATTTAGGTTAACTAGCAGGCACTTGGACCATCTAGATTAACTACCGGGTCCTTGGTCTATCTAGGTTTACTCGCGGGCACTTGAACTATCTAGGTTAACTAGCGGGCACTTGGACTATGTAGGTTAACTAGCGGGCACTTGGACTATCTAGGTTACCTAGAGGGCACTTGAACTATGTACGTTCCCCAGCGGGCACTTGGGCTATCTACGTTACCTAGCGGGCACTTGGACTATGTAGGTTAACGAACGGGCATGTGGACTATGTAGGTAACCTAATGGTCACTTGGACTGTCTAGGTTACCTAGCGGGGACTTGGACTATGTAGGTTAACTAGCGGGCACTTGGACTATGTAGGATCCCTATCGGACATTTGTACTACTTAGGTTAACTAGCGGGCACTTTGACTATGTAGGTCAACTAGCGGCCCTTGTCCTATGTAGGTTAACTAGCGAGTCCATGGATTATGTAGGTTTACTTGCAGGCACTTGGACCATCTAGGTTAACTAGCAGGCACTTGGACTATTTAGTTTCCCTAGCGGGCATTTGGACTATTTAGGTTACCATGGGGAACTTGGACTATGTAGGTTACCTAGCGGGCACTTGGACTATGTACGTCCCCTAGTGGGCACTTGGACTATTTAGGTTAACTAATGGGCACTTGGACTATGTAGGTTCCCTAGCGGTCACTTGGACTATGTAGGTTCCCTAGCGGGCACTTGGATTATGTAGGTTCCCTATTCGGCACTTGGATTATGTAGGTTCCCTATCGGGCACTTGGACTATGTAGGTTAACTAGCGGGCACTTGGACTGTCTAGGTAACCTAGCGGGCACTTGGACTATCTAGGTTAACGAACGGGCACTTGGACTATGTAGGTTACCTAGCGGGCACTTGGACTATGTAGGATCCCTATCGGACATTTGGACTACTTAGGTTAACTAGCGGGCACTTGGACTATCTAGGTTAACTAGCGGGCCCTTGTACTATGTAGGTTAACTAGCGGGCACTTGGACTATATAGGTTAACTAGCGGACCTTGGACTATGTAGGTTAACTAGCGGGCCCTTGGACTATGTAAGTTAACTAGAAGGCACTTGGACTATCTAGGTTTCCTAGCCGGCACTCGGACTATGTACATACCCTAGCGCGCACTTGGACTATGTATGTCCCCTAGTGGGCACTTGGACAATCTAGGTTAACTAACGGGCACTTGGACTATGTAGTTTCCCAAGAGGGCATTTGGATTATTTAGGTTACCTAGTGGGCACTTGCACTATGTAGGTTACCTAGCGGGCACTTGGACTATGTAGGTTAACTAGAAGGCACTGGACAATGTAGGTTACCTAGCGGGCCCTTGGTCTATGTAGGTTACCAGCGGGCACTTGGACTATCTAGGTTAACGAACGTGCACTTGGACTATGTAGGTAACATAGCAGGCACTTGGACTGTCTAGGTTACCTAGCGGGCACATGGCCTATCTAGGTTAATGAACGGGCACTTGGACTATGTAGGTTACCTAGCGGGCACTTGGACTATGTAGGATCCCTATCGGATATTTGGACTACTTAGGTTACCTAGCGGGCACTTGAACTATGTACATACCCTAGCGGGCACTTGGACTATGTAGGTTACCTAGTGGGCACTTGGACTATCTAGATTAACTAGCGGGCCCTTGGACTATTTAGGTTAACTAGCAGGCACTTGGACCATCTAGATTAACTACCGGGTCCTTGGTCTATCTAGGTTTACTAGCGGGCACTTAAACTATCTAGGTTAACTAGCGGGCACTTGGACTATGTAGGTTGCCTAGCGGGCACTTGGACTATGTAGGTTACCTAGTGGGCACTTGGACTATCTAGATTAACTAGAGGGCCCTGGGACTATGTAGGTTAACTAGCGGACACTTGGATTAGTTAGGTTAACTAGCGGGCACTTGGACTATCTAGATTAACTAGCGGGCCCTTGGACTATTTAGGTTAACTAGCAGGCACTTGGACCATCTAGATTAACTACCGGGTCCTTGGTCTATCTAGGTTTACTCGCGGGCACTTGAACTATCTAGTTAACTAGCGGGCACTTGGACTATGTAGGTTAACTAGCGGGCACTTGGACTATCTAGGTTACCTAGAGGGCACTTGAACTATGTACGTTCCCCAGCGGGCACTTGGGCTATCTACGTTACCTAGCGGGCACTTGGACTATGTAGGTTAACGAACGGGCATGTGGACTATGTAGGTAACCTAATGGTCACTTGGACTGTCTAGGTTACCTAGCGGGGACTTGGACTATGTAGGTTAACTAGCGGCCACTTGGACTATGTAGGATCCCTATCGGACATTTGTACTACTTAGGTTAACTAGCGGGCACTTTGACTATGTAGGTCAACTAGCGGCCCTTGTCCTATGTAGGTTAACTAGCGAGTCCATGGATTATGTAGGTTTACTTGCAGGCACTTGGACTATCTAGGTTAACTAGCAGGCACTTGGACTATTTAGTTTCCCTAGCGGGCATTTGGACTACTTAGGTTACCATGGGGAACTTGGACTATGTTGGTTACCTAGCGGGCACTTGGACTATGTAGGATCCCTATCGGACATTTGGACTACTTAGGTTAACTAGCGGGCACTTGGACTATCTAGGTTAACTAGCGGGCCCTTGTACTATGTAGGTTAACTAGCGGGCACTTGGACTATATAGGTTAACTAGCGGACCTTGGACTATGTAGGTTAACTAGCGGGCCCTTGGACTATGTAAGTTAACTAGCAGGCACTTGGACTATCTAGGTTTCCTAGCCGGCACTCGGACTATGTACATACCCTAGCGCTCACTTGGACTATCTAGGTTACCTAGCGGGCACTTGGACTATGTATGTCCCCTAGTGGGCACTTGGACAATCTAGGTTAACTAACGGGCACTTGGACTATGTAGTTTCCCAAGAGGGCATTTGGATTGTTTAGGTTACCTAGTGGGCACTTGCACTATGTAGCTTACCTAGCGGGCACTTGGACTATGTAGGTTAACTAGAAGGCACTTGGACTATGTAGGTTACCTAGCGGGCCCTTGGACTATGTAGGTTACCAGCGGGCACTTGGACTATCTAGGTTAACGAACGTGCACTTGGACTATGTAGGTAACATAGCAGGCACTTGGACTGTCTAGGTTACCTAGCGGGCACTTGGCCTATCTAGGTTAATGAACGGGCACTTGGACTATGTAGGTTACCTAGCGGGCACTTGGACTATGTAGGATCCCTATCGGACATTTGGACTACTTAGGTTACCTAGCGGGCACTTGAATTATGTACATACCCTAGCGGGCACTTGGACTATGTAGGTTACCTAGTGGGCACTTGGACTATCTAGATTAACTAGAGGGCCCTGGGACTATGTAGGTTAACTAGCGGGCACTTGGACTATGTAGATTAACTAGCGGGCCCTTGGACTATTTAGGTTAACTAGCAGGCACTTGGACCATCTAGATTAACTACCGGGTCCTTGGTCTATCTAGGTTTACTCGCGGGCACTTGAACTATCTAGGTTAACTAGCGGGCACTTGGACTATGTAGGTTAACTAGCGGGCACTTGGACTATCTAGGTAACCTAGAGGGCACTTGAACTATGTACGTTCCCTAGCGGGCACTTGGGCTATCTACGTTACCTAGCGGGCACTTGGACTATGTAGGTTAACGAACGGGCATGTGGACTATGTAGGTAACCTAATGGTCACTTGGACTGTCTAGGTTACCTAGCGGGGACTTGGACTATGTAGGTTAACTAGCGGGCACTTGGACTATGTAGGATCCCTATCGGACATTTGAACTACTTAGGTTAACTAGCGGGCACTTTGACTATGTAGGTCAACTAGTGACCCTTGTACTATGTAGGTTAACTAGCGGGCACTTGGACTATCTAGGTTAACTAACGGACCTTGGACTATGTAGGTTAACTAGCGGGCACTTGGACTATGTACATCCCCTAGTGGGCACTTGGACTATCTAGGTTAACTAGCGGGCACTTGGACTATGTAGGTTACCTAGCGGGCACTTGGGCTATGTACGTCCCCTAGTGGGCACTTGGACTATTTAGGTTAACTAATGGGCACTTGGACTATGTAGGTTGCCTAGCGGGCACTTGGACTATGTAGGTTCCTTAGCGGGCACTTGGATTATGTAGGTTCCCTATTGGGCACTTGGATTATGTAGGTTCCCTATCGGCACTTGGACTATGTAGGTTAACTAGCGGGCACTTGGACTGTCTAGGTAACCTATCGGGCACTTGGACTATCTAGGTTAACGAACGGGCACTTGGACTATGTAGGTAACCGAGCGGGCACTTGAATGTCTAGGTTACCTAGCAGGCACTTTGACTATCTAGGTTAACGAACGGGCACTTGGACTATGTAGGTTACCTAGCGGGCACTTGGACTATGTAGGATCCCTATCAGACATTTGGATTTCTTAGGTTAACTAGCGGGCACTTGGACTATCTAGGTTAACTAGAGGGCACTTGGACTATCTAGGTCAACTAGCGGGCTCTTGTACTATGTAGGTTAACTAGCGGGCACTTGGACTATATAGGTTAACTAGCGGACCTTGGACTATGTAGGTTAACTAGCGGGCCCTTGGACTATGTAAGTTAACTAGCAGGTACTTGGACTATCTAGGTTTCCTAGCTGGCACTCGGACTATGTACATACCCTAGCGCGCACTTGGACTATCTAGGTTACCTAGCGGGCACTTGGACTATGTACGTCCCCTAGTGGGCACTTGGACAATCTAGGTTAACTAACGGGCACTTGGACTATGTAGTTTCCCAAGAGGGCATTTGGATTGTTTAGGTTACCTAGTGGGCACTTGCACTATGTAGGTTACCTAGCGGGCACTTGGACTATGTAGGTTAACTAGAAGGCACTTGGACTATGTAGGTTACCTAGCGGGCCCTTGGACTATGTAGGTTATCAGCGGGCACTTGGACCATCTAGGTTAACGAACGTGCACTTGGACTATGTAGGTAACATAGCAGGCACTTGGACTGTCTAGGTTACCTAGCGGGCACTTGGCCTATCTAGGTTAATGAACGGGCACTTGGACTATGTAGGTTACCTAGCGGGCACTTGGACTATGTAGGATCCCTATCGGACATTTGGACTACTTAGGTTACCTAGCGGGCACTTGAACTATGTACATACCCTAGCGGGCACTTGGACTATGTAGGTTACCTAGTGGGCACTTGGACTATCTAGATTAACTAGAGGGCCCTGGGACTATGTAGGTTAACTAGCGGTCACTTGGATTAGTTAGGTTAACTAGCGGGCACTTGGACTATCTAGATTAACTAGCGGGCCCTTGGACTATTTAGGTTAACTAGCAGGCACTTGGACCATCTAGATTAACTACCGGGTCCTTGGTCTATCTAGGTTTACTCGCGGGCACTTGAACTATCTAGGTTAACTAGCGGGCACTTGGACTATGTAGGTTAACTAGCGGGCACTTGGACTATCTAGGTTACCTAGAGGGCACTTGAACTATGTACGTTCCCCAGCGGGCACTTGGGCTATCTACGTTACCTAGCGGGCACTTGGACTATGTAGGTTAACGAACGGGCATGTGGACTATGTAGGTAACCTAATGGTCACTTGGACTGTCTAGGTTACCTAGCGGGGACTTGGACTATGTAGGTTAACTAGCGGGCACTTGGACTATGTAGGATCCCTATCGGACATTTGTACTACTTAGGTTAACTAGCGGGCACTTTGACTATGTAGGTCAACTAGCGGCCCTTGTCCTATGTAGGTTAACTAGCGAGTCCATGGATTATGTAGGTTTACTTGCAGGCACTTGGACCATCTAGGTTAACTAGCAGGCACTTGGACTATTTAGTTTCCCTAGCGGGCATTTGGACTATTTAGGTTACCATGGGGAACTTGGACTATGTAGGTTACCTAGCGGGCACTTGGACTATGTACGTCCCCTAGTGGGCACTTGGACTATTTAGGTTAACTAATGGGCACTTGGACTATGTAGGTTCCCTAGCGGTCACTTGGACTATGTAGGTTCCCTAGCGGGCACTTGGATTATGTAGGTTCCCTATTCGGCACTTGGATTATGTAGGTTCCCTATCGGGCACTTGGACTATGTAGGTTAACTAGCGGGCACTTGGACTGTCTAGGTAACCTAGCGGGCACTTGGACTATCTAGGTTAACGAACGGGCACTTGGACTATGTAGGTTACCTAGCGGGCACTTGGACTATGTAGGATCCCTATCGGACATTTGGACTACTTAGGTTAACTAGCGGGCACTTGGACTATCTAGGTTAACTAGCGGGCCCTTGTACTATGTAGGTTAACTAGCGGGCACTTGGACTATATAGGTTAACTAGCGGACCTTGGACTATGTAGGTTAACTAGCGGGCCCTTGGACTATGTAAGTTAACTAGAAGGCACTTGGACTATCTAGGTTTCCTAGCCGGCACTCGGACTATGTACATACCCTAGCGCGCACTTGGACTATGTATGTCCCCTAGTGGGCACTTGGACAATCTAGGTTAACTAACGGGCACTTGGACTATGTAGTTTCCCAAGAGGGCATTTGGATTATTTAGGTTACCTAGTGGGCACTTGCACTATGTAGGTTACCTAGCGGGCACTTGGACTATGTAGGTTAACTAGAAGGCACTTGGACAATGTAGGTTACCTAGCGGGCCCTTGGTCTATGTAGGTTACCAGCGGGCACTTGGACTATCTAGGTTAACGAACGTGCACTTGGACTATGTAGGTAACATAGCAGGCACTTGGACTGTCTAGGTTACCTAGCGGGCACATGGCCTATCTAGGTTAATGAACGGGCACTTGGACTATGTAGGTTACCTAGCGGGCACTTGGACTATGTAGGATCCCTATCGGATATTTGGACTACTTAGGTTACCTAGCGGGCACTTGAACTATGTACATACCCTAGCGGGCACTTGGACTATGTAGGTTACCTAGTGGGCACTTGGACTATCTAGATTAACTAGCGGGCCCTTGGACTATTTAGGTTAACTAGCAGGCACTTGGACCATCTAGATTAACTACCGGGTCCTTGGTCTATCTAGGTTTACTAGCGGGCACTTAAACTATCTAGGTTAACTAGCGGGCACTTGGACTATGTAGGTTGCCTAGCGGGCACTTGGACTATGTAGGTTACCTAGTGGGCACTTGGACTATCTAGATTAACTAGAGGGCCCTGGGACTATGTAGGTTAACTAGCGGACACTTGGATTAGTTAGGTTAACTAGCGGGCACTTGGACTATCTAGATTAACTAGCGGGCCCTTGGACTATTTAGGTTAACTAGCAGGCACTTGGACCATCTAGATTAACTACCGGGTCCTTGGTCTATCTAGGTTTACTCGCGGGCACTTGAACTATCTAGTTAACTAGCGGGCACTTGGACTATGTAGGTTAACTAGCGGGCACTTGGACTATCTAGGTTACCTAGAGGGCACTTGAACTATGTACGTTCCCCAGCGGGCACTTGGGCTATCTACGTTACCTAGCGGGCACTTGGACTATGTAGGTTAACGAACGGGCATGTGGACTATGTAGGTAACTAATGGTCACTTGGACTGTCTAGGTTACCTAGCGGGGACTTGGACTATGTAGGTTAACTAGCGGCCACTTGGACTATGTAGGATCCCTATCGGACATTTGTACTACTTAGGTTAACTAGCGGGCACTTTGACTATGTAGGTCAACTAGCGGCCCTTGTCCTATGTAGGTTAACTAGCGAGTCCATGGATTATGTAGGTTTACTTGCAGGCACTTGGACTATCTAGGTTAACTAGCAGGCACTTGGACTATTTAGTTTCCCTAGCGGGCATTTGGACTACTTAGGTTACCATGGGGAACTTGGACTATGTTGGTTACCTAGCGGGCACTTGGACTATGTAGGATCCCTATCGGACATTTGGACTACTTAGGTTAACTAGCGGGCACTTGGACTATCTAGGTTAACTAGCGGGCCCTTGTACTATGTAGGTTAACTAGCGGGCACTTGGACTATATAGGTTAACTAGCGGACCTTGGACTATGTAGGTTAACTAGCGGGCCCTTGGACTATGTAAGTTAACTAGCAGGCACTTGGACTATCTAGGTTTCCTAGCCGGCACTCGGACTATGTACATACCCTAGCGCTCACTTGGACTATCTAGGTTACCTAGCGGGCACTTGGACTATGTATGTCCCCTAGTGGGCACTTGGACAATCTAGGTTAACTAACGGGCACTTGGACTATGTAGTTTCCCAAGAGGGCATTTGGATTGTTTAGGTTACCTAGTGGGCACTTGCACTATGTAGCTTACCTAGCGGGCACTTGGACTATGTAGGTTAACTAGAAGGCACTTGGACTATGTAGGTTACCTAGCGGGCCCTTGGACTATGTAGGTTACCAGCGGGCACTTGGACTATCTAGGTTAACGAACGTGCACTTGGACTATGTAGGTAACATAGCAGGCACTTGGACTGTCTAGGTTACCTAGCGGGCACTTGGCCTATCTAGGTTAATGAACGGGCACTTGGACTATGTAGGTTACCTAGCGGGCACTTGGACTATGTAGGATCCCTATCGGACATTTGGACTACTTAGGTTACCTAGCGGGCAATTGATCTATGTACATACCCTAGCGGGCACTTGGACTATGTAGGTTACCTAGTGGGCACTTGGACTATCTAGATTAACTAGAGGGCCCTGGGACTATGTAGGTTAACTAGCGGGCACTTGGATTAGTTAGGTTAACTAGCGGGCACTTGGACTATCTAGATTAACTAGCGGGCCCTTGGACTATTTAGGTTAACTAGCAGGCACTTGGACCATCTAGATTAACTACCGGGTCCTTGGTCTATCTAGGTTTACTCGCGGGCACTTGAACTATCTAGGTTAACTAGCGGGCACTTGGACTATGTAGGTTAACTAGCGGGCACTTGGACTATCTAGGTTACCTAGAGGGCACTTGAACTATGTACGTTCCCTAGCGGGCACTTGGGCTATCTACGTTACCTAGCGGGCACTTGGACTATGTAGGTTAACGAACGGGCATGTGGACTATGTAGGTAACCTAATGGTCACTTGGACTGTCTAGGTTACCTAGCGGGGACTTGGACTATGTAGGTTAACTAGCGGGCACTTGGACTATGTAGGATCCCTATCGGACATTTGTACTACTTAGGTTAACTAGCGGGCACTTTGACTATGTAGGTCAACTAGTGACCCTTGTACTATGTAGTTTAACTAGCGGGCACTTGGACTATCTAGGTTAACTAACGGACCTTGGACTATGTAGGTTAACTAGCGGGCACTTGGACTATGTACATCCCCTAGTGGGCTCTTGGACTATCTAGGTTAACTAGCGGGCACTTGGACTATCTAGGTTACCTAGCAGGCACTTGGACTATGTAGGTTAACTATCGGACACTTCGACTATTTAGGTTAGCTAACGGGCAATTGGACTATCTAGGTTACCTAGCGGGCACTTGGACTATGCAGGTTCCCTAGCGGGCACTTGGACTATTTACGTTACCTAGCAGGCACTTTGACTATCTAGGTTAACTAACGGGCACTTGGACTATGTAGGTTGCCTAGCGAGCACTTGGACTATGTACGTCCCCTAGCGGGCACTTGGACTATCTAGGTTAACTAGAGGGTCCTTAGACTATGTAGGTTAACTAGCGGGCACTTGGACGATCTAGGTTAATAGCGGGCACTTGGACTATCTAGGTTAACTAGCGGGCACTTGGACTATCTAGATTAACTAGCGGGCCCTTGGACTATCTAAGTTAACTAGCGGGCACATGGACTATGTAATTTCCCTAGCGGGCATTTGAATTATTTAGGTTACCTTGTGGGCACTTGGACTATGTAGGTTACCTAGCGGGCACTTGGACTATGTAGGTTAACTAGAAGGCACTTGGACTATCAAGGTTACCTTGCGGGCACTTGGACTATCTAGGTTAACGAACGGGCACTTGGACTATGTAGGTTACCTAGCGGGCACTTGGACTATGTAGGATCCCTATCGGACATTTGGACTACTTAGGTTACATAGCGGGCACTTGGACTATCTAGGTTAACGAACGGTCACTTGGACTATGTAGGTTAACTAGCAGACACTTCGACTATCTAGGTTAGCTAACGGGCAATTGGACTATCTAGGTTACCTAGCGGGCACTTGGACTATGTATTTTCCCTAGCGGGCACTTGGACTATTTAGGTTACCTAGCAGGCACTTTGACTATCTAGGTTAACTAACGGGCACTTGGACTATGTAGGTTGCCTAGCGAGCACTTGGACTATGTAGGTTCCCTAGCGGGCACTTGGACTATGTAGGTTCCCTATCGGGTACTTGGACTGTCTAGGTTAACTAGCGGGCAATTGGACTGTCTAGGTTACCTAGTGGGCACTTGGACTATGTAGGTTCCCTAGCGGGCACTTGGATTATGTAGGTTCCCTATCGGGCACTTGGACTATGTAGGTTAACTAGCGGGCCTTTGGACTATCTATGTTAACTAGCGGGCACTTGGACTATCTAGATTAACTAGCGGGCCCTTGGACTATCTAGGTTTACTAGCGGGCACTTGAACTATCTAGGTTAACTAGCAGGCACTTGGACTATGTAGTTTCCCTAGCGGGCATTTGGATTATTTAGGTTACCTAGTGGGCACTGGACTATGTAGATTACCGAGCGGGCACTTGGACTATGTAGGTTAACTAGAAGGCACTTGGACTATCAAGGTTACCTAGCGGGCCCTTGGACTATGTAGGTTACCAGCGGGCACTTGGACTATCTAGGTTAACGAACGTGCACTTGGACTATGTAGGTAACCTAGCGGGCACTTGGACTGTCTAGGTTACCTAGCAGGCACTTGGCCTATCTACGTTAACGAACGGGCACTTGGACTATGTAGGTTAACTAGCGGACACTTCCACTATCTAGGTTAGCTAACGGGCAATTGGACTATCTAGGTTACCTAGCGGGCACTTTGACTATGTAGGTTCCCTAGCGAGCACTTGGACTATGTAGGTTCCCTATCGGGTACTTGGACTGTCTAGGTTTACTAGGGGGCAAGTGGACTATCTAGGTTACCTACCGGGCACTTGGACTATGTACGTTCCCTAGCGGGCACTTGGACTATGTAGGTTAACGAACGGGCACTTGGACTATGTAGGTAACCTAATGGTCACTTGGACTGTCTAGGTTACCTAGCGGGAACTTGGACTATGTAGGTTAACTAGCGGGCACTTGGACTATCAAGGTTAACTAGCGGGCCCTTGCTCTATGTAGGTTAACTAGCAGGCCTTTGGACTATGTAAGTTAACTAGAGGGCACTTTGGTGATCCTGGTTAACTAGCGGGCACTTGGACTATCTAGGTTAACTAGCGGGCACTTGGACTATGTAGGTTCCCCTGCGGGCACTTGGACTATGTAGGTTCCCTAAAGGGCACTTGGACTATCTAGGTTACCGAACGGGCACTTGGACTATGTAGGTTAACTAGCGGACAATTGGAAGATCTAGGTTAACTAGCGGGTACTAGGACTATCTAGGATAACTAGCGGTCCCTTGGACAATAGGTTAACTAGCAGGCACTTGGACTATGTAGGTTCCCTAGTGGGCACTTGGACTATGTAGGTTAACTACCGGGCACTTGGACTATCTATGTTAACTAGCGGGCACTTGGACTATGTAGGTTAACTAGGGGACACTTGCACTATGTGGGTTACCTAGCGGCACTTGGACTATCTAGGTTAACTAGAGGGCACTTGGACTATCTGGGTTAACTAGCGTGCACTTGGACTATGTAGGTTCCTTAGCGGGCACTTGGACTATCTAGTTTACCTAGCGGGCACTTGGACTATGTAGGTCAACTAGCGGGCCCTTGGACTATCTAGGTTACATAGCTGGAACTTGGACTATATAGGTTACCTTGCGGGCACTTGGACTATGTAGGTTAACCAAAGACACTTGGACGATCTAGGTTAAATAGTGGGCCCTTGGACTATGTAGGTTAACGAACGGGCATTTGGACTATGTAGGTTACCTAGCGGGCACTTGCACTTCTAGGTTAACGAATGGGCACTTGGACTATGTATGTTGCATAGCGGGCAATTGGATTATCTAGGTTAGGTAACGGGCACTTGGACTATCTAGGTTACCTAGCGGGAATTTGGACAATGTAGGTTACCTAGCGGGCACTTGGACTATCGAGGTTACCTAACGGGCACTTGGACTATCTTGGTTTCTTAGCGGGCACTTGGACTATATAGGTTACCTAGCGGGCACATGGACTTTGTAGGTTACCTAGCGGGCACTTGCACTATCTAGGTTACCTAGCGGGCATTTGGACTATGTAGGTTACATAGCGGGCACTTGGACTTCTAAGTTAACGAATGGGCACTTGTATTATGTATGTTGCATAGCGGGCATTTGGATTATCTAGGTTAGGTAACGGGCACTTGGACTATCTAGGTTACCTAGCGGGAACTTGGACTATCTAGGTTAACGAAAGGGCACTTGGACTATGTAGGTTACCTAGCGGGCACTTGGATTATCTAGGTTAGCTAACAGGAACTTGGAATATCTAGGTTACCTAGCGGGCACTTGGACTATGTTGGTTACCTTGCGGGCACTTGTACTATCTAGGTTACCTAACGGGCACTTGGACTATGTAGGTTAACTAGCAGACACTTCGACTATCTAGGTTAGCTAACGGGCAATTGGACTATCTAGGTTACCTAGCGGGCACTTGGACTATGTATTTTCCCTAGCGGGCACTTGGACTATTTAGGTTACCTAGCAGGCACTTTGACTATCTAGGTTAACTAACGGGCACTTGGACTATGTAGGTTGCCTAGCGAGCACTTGGACTATGTAGGTTCCCTAGCGGGCACTTGGACTATGTAGGTTCCTTAGCGGGCACTTGGACTATCTAGTTTACCTAGCGGGCACTTGGACTATGTAGGTCAACTAGCGGGCCCTTGGACTATCTAGGTTACATAGCTGGAACTTGGACTATATAGGTTACCTTGCGGGCACTTGGACTATGTAGGTTAACCAAAGACACTTGGACGATCTAGGTTAAATAGTGGGCCCTTGGACTATGTAGGTTAACGAACGGGCATTTGGACTATGTAGGTTACCTAGCGGGCACTTGCACTTCTAGGTTAACGAATGGGCACTTGGACTATGTATGTTGCATAGCGGGCAATTGGATTATCTAGGTTAGGTAACGGGCACTTGGACTATCTAGGTTACCTAGCGGGAATTTGGACAATGTAGGTTACCTAGCGGGCACTTGGACTATCGAGGTTACCTAACGGGCACTTGGACTATCTTGGTTTCTTAGCGGGCACTTGGACTATATAGGTTACCTAGCGGGCACATGGACTTTGTAGGTTACCTAGCGGGCACTTGCACTATCTAGGTTACCTAGCGGGCATTTGGACTATGTAGGTTACATAGCGGGCACTTGGACTTCTAAGTTAACGAATGGGCACTTGTATTATGTATGTTGCATAGCGGGCAATTGGATTATCTAGGTTAGGTAACGGGCACTTGGACTATCTAGGTTACCTAGCGGGAACTTGGACTATCTAGGTTAACGAAAGGGCACTTGGACTATGTAGGTTACCTAGCGGGCACTTGGATTATCTAGGTTAGCTAACAGGAACTTGGAATATCTAGGTTACCTAGCGGGCACTTGGACTATGTTGGTTACCTTGCGGGCACTTGTACTATCTAGGTTACCTAACGGGCACTTGGACTATGTAGGTTAACTAGCAGACACTTCGACTATCTAGGTTAGCTAACGGGCAATTGGACTATCTAGGTTACCTAGCGGGCACTTGGACTATGTATTTTCCCTAGCGGGCACTTGGACTATTTAGGTTACCTAGCAGGCACTTTGACTATCTAGGTTAACTAACGGGCACTTGGACTATGTAGGTTGCCTAGCGAGCACTTGGACTATGTAGGTTCCCTAGCGGGCACTTGGACTATGTAGGTTCCCTATCGGGTACTTGGACTGTCTAGGTTAACTAGCGGGCAATTGGACTGTCTAGGTTACCTAGTGGGCACTTGGACTATGTAGGTTCCCTAGCGGGCACTTGGATTATGTAGGTTCCCTATCGGGCACTTGGACTATGTAGGTTAACTAGCGGGCCTTTGGACTATCTATGTTAACTAGCGGGCACTTGGACTATCTAGATTAACTAGCGGGCCCTTGGACTATCTAGGTTTACTAGCGGGCACTTGAACTATCTAGGTTAACTAGCAGGCACTTGGACTATGTAGTTTCCCTAGCGGGCATTTGGATTATTTAGGTTACCTAGTGGGCACTGGACTATGTAGATTACCGAGCGGGCACTTGGACTATGTAGGTTAACTAGAAGGCACTTGGACTATCAAGGTTACCTAGCGGGCCCTTGGACTATGTAGGTTACCAGCGGGCACTTGGACTATCTAGGTTAACGAACGTGCACTTGGACTATGTAGGTAACCTAGCGGGCACTTGGACTGTCTAGGTTACCTAGCAGGCACTTGGCCTATCTACGTTAACGAACGGGCACTTGGACTATGTAGGTTAACTAGCGGACACTTCCACTATCTAGGTTAGCTAACGGGCAATTGGACTATCTAGGTTACCTAGCGGGCACTTTGACTATGTAGGTTCCCTAGCGAGCACTTGGACTATGTAGGTTCCCTATCGGGTACTTGGACTGTCTAGGTTTACTAGGGGGCAAGTGGACTATCTAGGTTACCTACCGGGCACTTGGACTATGTACGTTCCCTAGCGGGCACTTGGACTATGTAGGTTAACGAACGGGCACTTGGACTATGTAGGTAACCTAATGGTCACTTGGACTGTCTAGGTTACCTAGCGGGAACTTGGACTATGTAGGTTAACTAGCGGGCACTTGGACTATCAAGGTTAACTAGCGGGCCCTTGCTCTATGTAGGTTAACTAGCAGGCCTTTGGACTATGTAAGTTAACTAGAGGGCACTTTGGTGATCCTGGTTAACTAGCGGGCACTTGGACTATCTAGGTTAACTAGCGGGCACTTGGACTATGTAGGTTCCCCTGCGGGCACTTGGACTATGTAGGTTCCCTAAAGGGCACTTGGACTATCTAGGTTACCGAACGGGCACTTGGACTATGTAGGTTAACTAGCGGACAATTGGAAGATCTAGGTTAACTAGCGGGTACTAGGACTATCTAGGATAACTAGCGGTCCGTTGGACAATAGGTTAACTAGCAGGCACTTGGACTATGTAGGTTCCCTAGTGGGCACTTGGACTATGTAGGTTAACTACCGGGCACTTGGACTATCTATGTTAACTAGCGGGCACTTGGACTATGTAGGTTAACTAGGGGACACTTGCACTATGTGGGTTACCTAGCGGCACTTGGACTATCTAGGTTAACTAGAGGGCACTTGGACTATCTGGGTTAACTAGCGTGCACTTGGACTATGTAGGTTCCTTAGCGGGCACTTGGACTATCTAGTTTACCTAGCGGGCACTTGGACTATGTAGGTCAACTAGCGGGCCCTTGGACTATCTAGGTTACATAGCTGGAACTTGGACTATATAGGTTACCTTGCGGGCACTTGGACTATGTAGGTTAACCAAAGACACTTGGACGATCTAGGTTAAATAGTGGGCCCTTGGACTATGTAGGTTAACGAACGGGCATTTGGACTATGTAGGTTACCTAGCGGGCACTTGCACTTCTAGGTTAACGAATGGGCACTTGGACTATGTATGTTGCATAGCGGGCAATTGGATTATCTAGGTTAGGTAACGGGCACTTGGACTATCTAGGTTACCTAGCGGGAATTTGGACAATGTAGGTTACCTAGCGGGCACTTGGACTATCGAGGTTACCTAACGGGCACTTGGACTATCTTGGTTTCTTAGCGGGCACTTGGACTATATAGGTTACCTAGCGGGCACATGGACTTTGTAGGTTACCTAGCGGGCACTTGCACTATCTAGGTTACCTAGCGGGCATTTGGACTATGTAGGTTACATAGCGGGCACTTGGACTTCTAAGTTAACGAATGGGCACTTGTATTATGTATGTTGCATAGCGGGCATTTGGATTATCTAGGTTAGGTAACGGGCACTTGGACTATCTAGGTTACCTAGCGGGAACTTGGACTATCTAGGTTAACGAAAGGGCACTTGGACTATGTAGGTTACCTAGCGGGCACTTGGATTATCTAGGTTAGCTAACAGGAACTTGGAATATCTAGGTTACCTAGCGGGCACTTGGACTATGTTGGTTACCTTGCGGGCACTTGTACTATCTAGGTTACCTAACGGGCACTTGGACTATGTAGGTTAACTAGCAGACACTTCGACTATCTAGGTTAGCTAACGGGCAATTGGACTATCTAGGTTACCTAGCGGGCACTTGGACTATGTATTTTCCCTAGCGGGCACTTGGACTATTTAGGTTACCTAGCAGGCACTTTGACTATCTAGGTTAACTAACGGGCACTTGGACTATGTAGGTTGCCTAGCGAGCACTTGGACTATGTAGGTTCCCTAGCGGGCACTTGGACTATGTAGGTTCCTTAGCGGGCACTTGGACTATCTAGTTTACCTAGCGGGCACTTGGACTATGTAGGTCAACTAGCGGGCCCTTGGACTATCTAGGTTACATAGCTGGAACTTGGACTATATAGGTTACCTTGCGGGCACTTGGACTATGTAGGTTAACCAAAGACACTTGGACGATCTAGGTTAAATAGTGGGCCCTTGGACTATGTAGGTTAACGAACGGGCATTTGGACTATGTAGGTTACCTAGCGGGCACTTGCACTTCTAGGTTAACGAATGGGCACTTGGACTATGTATGTTGCATAGCGGGCAATTGGATTATCTAGGTTAGGTAACGGGCACTTGGACTATCTAGGTTACCTAGCGGGAATTTGGACAATGTAGGTTACCTAGCGGGCACTTGGACTATCGAGGTTACCTAACGGGCACTTGGACTATCTTGGTTTCTTAGCGGGCACTTGGACTATATAGGTTACCTAGCGGGCACATGGACTTTGTAGGTTACCTAGCGGGCACTTGCACTATCTAGGTTACCTAGCGGGCATTTGGACTATGTAGGTTACATAGCGGGCACTTGGACTTCTAAGTTAACGAATGGGCACTTGTATTATGTATGTTGCATAGCGGGCAATTGGATTATCTAGGTTAGGTAACGGGCACTTGGACTATCTAGGTTACCTAGCGGGAACTTGGACTATCTAGGTTAACGAAAGGGCACTTGGACTATGTAGGTTACCTAGCGGGCACTTGGATTATCTAGGTTAGCTAACAGGAACTTGGAATATCTAGGTTACCTAGCGGGCACTTGGACTATGTTGGTTACCTTGCGGGCACTTGTACTATCTAGGTTACCTAACGGGCACTTGGACTATGTAGGTTAACTAGCAGACACTTCGACTATCTAGGTTAGCTAACGGGCAATTGGACTATCTAGGTTACCTAGCGGGCACTTGGACTATGTATTTTCCCTAGCGGGCACTTGGACTATTTAGGTTACCTAGCAGGCACTTTGACTATCTAGGTTAACTAACGGGCACTTGGACTATGTAGGTTGCCTAGCGAGCACTTGGACTATGTAGGTTCCCTAGCGGGCACTTGGACTATGTAGGTTCCCTATCGGGTACTTGGACTGTCTAGGTTAACTAGCGGGCAATTGGACTGTCTAGGTTACCTAGTGGGCACTTGGACTATGTAGGTTCCCTAGCGGGCACTTGGATTATGTAGGTTCCCTATCGGGCACTTGGACTATGTAGGTTAACTAGCGGGCCTTTGGACTATCTATGTTAACTAGCGGGCACTTGGACTATCTAGATTAACTAGCGGGCCCTTGGACTATCTAGGTTTACTAGCGGGCACTTGAACTATCTAGGTTAACTAGCAGGCACTTGGACTATGTAGTTTCCCTAGCGGGCATTTGGATTATTTAGGTTACCTAGTGGGCACTGGACTATGTAGATTACCGAGCGGGCACTTGGACTATGTAGGTTAACTAGAAGGCACTTGGACTATCAAGGTTACCTAGCGGGCCCTTGGACTATGTAGGTTACCAGCGGGCACTTGGACTATCTAGGTTAACGAACGTGCACTTGGACTATGTAGGTAACCTAGCGGGCACTTGGACTGTCTAGGTTACCTAGCAGGCACTTGGCCTATCTACGTTAACGAACGGGCACTTGGACTATGTAGGTTAACTAGCGGACACTTCCACTATCTAGGTTAGCTAACGGGCAATTGGACTATCTAGGTTACCTAGCGGGCACTTTGACTATGTAGGTTCCCTAGCGAGCACTTGGACTATGTAGGTTCCCTATCGGGTACTTGGACTGTCTAGGTTTACTAGGGGGCAAGTGGACTATCTAGGTTACCTACCGGGCACTTGGACTATGTACGTTCCCTAGCGGGCACTTGGACTATGTAGGTTAACGAACGGGCACTTGGACTATGTAGGTAACCTAATGGTCACTTGGACTGTCTAGGTTACCTAGCGGGAACTTGGACTATGTAGGTTAACTAGCGGGCACTTGGACTATCAAGGTTAACTAGCGGGCCCTTGCTCTATGTAGGTTAACTAGCAGGCCTTTGGACTATGTAAGTTAACTAGAGGGCACTTTGGTGATCCTGGTTAACTAGCGGGCACTTGGACTATCTAGGTTAACTAGCGGGCACTTGGACTATGTAGGTTCCCCTGCGGGCACTTGGACTATGTAGGTTCCCTAAAGGGCACTTGGACTATCTAGGTTACCGAACGGGCACTTGGACTATGTAGGTTAACTAGCGGACAATTGGAAGATCTAGGTTAACTAGCGGGTACTAGGACTATCTAGGATAACTAGCGGTCCCTTGGACAATAGGTTAACTAGCAGGCACTTGGACTATGTAGGTTCCCTAGTGGGCACTTGGACTATGTAGGTTAACTACCGGGCACTTGGACTATCTATGTTAACTAGCGGGCACTTGGACTATGTAGGTTAACTAGGGGACACTTGCACTATGTGGGTTACCTAGCGGCACTTGGACTATCTAGGTTAACTAGAGGGCACTTGGACTATCTGGGTTAACTAGCGTGCACTTGGACTATGTAGGTTCCTTAGCGGGCACTTGGACTATCTAGTTTACCTAGCGGGCACTTGGACTATGTAGGTCAACTAGCGGGCCCTTGGACTATCTAGGTTACATAGCTGGAACTTGGACTATATAGGTTACCTTGCGGGCACTTGGACTATGTAGGTTAACCAAAGACACTTGGACGATCTAGGTTAAATAGTGGGCCCTTGGACTATGTAGGTTAACGAACGGGCATTTGGACTATGTAGGTTACCTAGCGGGCACTTGCACTTCTAGGTTAACGAATGGGCACTTGGACTATGTATGTTGCATAGCGGGCAATTGGATTATCTAGGTTAGGTAACGGGCACTTGGACTATCTAGGTTACCTAGCGGGAATTTGGACAATGTAGGTTACCTAGCGGGCACTTGGACTATCGAGGTTACCTAACGGGCACTTGGACTATCTTGGTTTCTTAGCGGGCACTTGGACTATATAGGTTACCTAGCGGGCACATGGACTTTGTAGGTTACCTAGCGGGCACTTGCACTATCTAGGTTACCTAGCGGGCATTTGGACTATGTAGGTTACATAGCGGGCACTTGGACTTCTAAGTTAACGAATGGGCACTTGTATTATGTATGTTGCATAGCGGGCATTTGGATTATCTAGGTTAGGTAACGGGCACTTGGACTATCTAGGTTACCTAGCGGGAACTTGGACTATCTAGGTTAACGAAAGGGCACTTGGACTATGTAGGTTACCTAGCGGGCACTTGGATTATCTAGGTTAGCTAACAGGAACTTGGAATATCTAGGTTACCTAGCGGGCACTTGGACTATGTTGGTTACCTTGCGGGCACTTGTACTATCTAGGTTACCTAACGGGCACTTGGACTATGTAGGTTAACTAGCAGACACTTCGACTATCTAGGTTAGCTAACGGGCAATTGGACTATCTAGGTTACCTAGCGGGCACTTGGACTATGTATTTTCCCTAGCGGGCACTTGGACTATTTAGGTTACCTAGCAGGCACTTTGACTATCTAGGTTAACTAACGGGCACTTGGACTATGTAGGTTGCCTAGCGAGCACTTGGACTATGTAGGTTCCCTAGCGGGCACTTGGACTATGTAGGTTCCTTAGCGGGCACTTGGACTATCTAGTTTACCTAGCGGGCACTTGGACTATGTAGGTCAACTAGCGGGCCCTTGGACTATCTAGGTTACATAGCTGGAACTTGGACTATATAGGTTACCTTGCGGGCACTTGGACTATGTAGGTTAACCAAAGACACTTGGACGATCTAGGTTAAATAGTGGGCCCTTGGACTATGTAGGTTAACGAACGGGCATTTGGACTATGTAGGTTACCTAGCGGGCACTTGCACTTCTAGGTTAACGAATGGGCACTTGGACTATGTATGTTGCATAGCGGGCAATTGGATTATCTAGGTTAGGTAACGGGCACTTGGACTATCTAGGTTACCTAGCGGGAATTTGGACAATGTAGGTTACCTAGCGGGCACTTGGACTATCGAGGTTACCTAACGGGCACTTGGACTATCTTGGTTTCTTAGCGGGCACTTGGACTATATAGGTTACCTAGCGGGCACATGGACTTTGTAGGTTACCTAGCGGGCACTTGCACTATCTAGGTTACCTAGCGGGCATTTGGACTATGTAGGTTACATAGCGGGCACTTGGACTTCTAAGTTAACGAATGGGCACTTGTATTATGTATGTTGCATAGCGGGCAATTGGATTATCTAGGTTAGGTAACGGGCACTTGGACTATCTAGGTTACCTAGCGGGAACTTGGACTATCTAGGTTAACGAAAGGGCACTTGGACTATGTAGGTTACCTAGCGGGCACTTGGATTATCTAGGTTAGCTAACAGGAACTTGGAATATCTAGGTTACCTAGCGGGCACTTGGACTATGTTGGTTACCTTGCGGGCACTTGTACTATCTAGGTTACCTAACGGGCACTTGGACTATGTAGGTTAACTAGCAGACACTTCGACTATCTAGGTTAGCTAACGGGCAATTGGACTATCTAGGTTACCTAGCGGGCACTTGGACTATGTATTTTCCCTAGCGGGCACTTGGACTATTTAGGTTACCTAGCAGGCACTTTGACTATCTAGGTTAACTAACGGGCACTTGGACTATGTAGGTTGCCTAGCGAGCACTTGGACTATGTAGGTTCCCTAGCGGGCACTTGGACTATGTAGGTTCCCTATCGGGTACTTGGACTGTCTAGGTTAACTAGCGGGCAATTGGACTGTCTAGGTTACCTAGCAGGCACTTGGATTATGTAGGTTAACTAGCGGGCACTTGGACTATCTAGGTTACCTAGCGGGCACTTGGACTATGTAGGTAACATAATGGTCACTTGGACTGTCTAGGTTACCTACCGGGGACTTGGACTATGTAGGTAAACTAGCGGGCACTTGGACTATGTAGGATCCCTATCGGACATTTGTACTACTTAGGTTAACTAGTGGGCACTTTGACTATCTAGGTTAACTAGCGGGCACTTGGACTATCTAGGTCAACTAGCGGGCCCTTGTACTATGTAGGTTAACTAGCGAGCACTTGGACTATCTAGGTTAACTAACGGACCTTGGACTATGTAGGTTAACTAGCGGGCACTTGGACTATGTATGTCCCCTAGTGCGCACTTGGACTATCTATGTTAACTAACTGGAACTAGAACTATATAGGTTAACTAGCGAGCACTTGGACTATGAAGGCACTAGCACTATGAAGGCACCTAGCAGGCACTTGGAGTATGAAGGATCCCTAGCGGGCACTTGGACAATCTAGGTTAACTAGCGGACACTTGGACGATCTAGGTTAACTAGCGGGCACTTGGACTATCAAAGTTAACAAGTGAGCCCTTGGACTATGTAGGTTAACTAGCGGGCCATTGGACTATCTAGGTTACCTAGCGGGCACTTGGACTATATAGGTTATCTAGTGGGCACTTGGACTATCTAAGTTAACGAACGGGCACTTGGAATATGCAGGTAACATAGCAGGCACTTGGACTGTGTAGGTTACCTAGCGGGCACTTGGACTTCTAGGTTAACCAACGGGCACTTGGACTATGTAGGTTGCTTAGCGGGCACTTGGACTATCTAGGTTAGGTAACGGGCACTTTGAGTATCTAGGTTACCTAGCGGGAACTTGGACAATATAAGTTACTTAGCGGGCACTTGGACTATCTAGGTTACCTAACGGGCACTTTGACTATCTAGGTTACATAGCGGGCACTTGGACTATGTAAGTTAACTAGTGAGCACTTGGACTCTAGGTTACCTAGCGGGCACTTGGACTATCTAGGATACCTAACGGGCACTTTGACTATCTAGGTTACACAGCGGGCACTTGGACTATGTAGGTTAACTAGCGAGCACTTGGACTCTAGGTTACCTAGCGGGCACTTGGACTATCTAGGTTACCTAGCGGGCCCTTGGACTATGTAGATTTCCTAGCGGGCACTTGGACTATCTAGGTTAACGAACGGGCACTTGGAATATGTAGGTAACTTAGTGGGCACTTGGACAGTCTAGGTTACCTAGCGGGCACTTGGACTATCTAGGTTAACTAACGGACCTTGGACTATGCAGGTTAACTAGCGGGCACTTGGGCTATGTACATCCCCTAGTGGGCACTTGGACTATCTAGGTTAACTAGCGGGCACTTGGACTATCTAGGTTACCTAGCAGGCACTTGGACTATGTAGGTTAACTATCGGACACTTCGACTATATTAGCTAACGGGCATTTGGACTATCTAGGTTACCTAGCGGGCACTTGGACTATGCAGGTTCCCTAGCGGGCACTTGGACAATTTACGTTACCTAGCAGGCACTTTGACTATCTAGGTTAACTAACGGGCACTTGGACTATGTAGGTTGCCTAGCGAGCACTTGGACTATGTACGTCCCCTAGCGGGCACTTGGACTATCTAGGTTAACTAGAGGGTCCTTAGACTATGTAGGTTAACTAGCGGGCACTTGGACGATCTAGGTTAATAGCGGGCACTTGGACTATCTAGGTTAACTAGCGGGCACTTGGACTATCTAGATTAACTAGCGGGCCCTTGGACTATCTAAGTTAACTAGCGGGCACATGGACTATGTAATTTCCCTAGCGGGCATTTGGATTATTTAGGTTACCTTGTGGGCACTTGGACTATGTAGGTTAACTAGAAGGCACTTGGACTATCAAGGTTACCTTGCAGGCCCATGGACTATGTAGGTTACCAGCGGGCACTTGGACTATCTAGGTTAACGAACGGGCACTTGGACTATGTAGGTTACCTAGCGGGCACTTGGACTATGTAGGATCCCTATCGGACATTTGGACTACTTAGGTTACATAGCGGGCACTTGGACTATCTAGGTTAACGAACGGTCACTTGGACTATGTAGGTTAACTAGCAGACACTTCGACTATCTAGGTTAGCTAACGGGCAATTGGACTATCTAGGTTACCTAGCGGGCACTTGGACTATGTATTTTCCCTAGCGGGCACTTGGACTATTTAGGTTACCTAGCAGGCACTTTGACTATCTAGGTTAACTAACGGGCACTTGGACTATGTAGGTTGCCTAGCGAGCACTTGGTATGTAGGTTCCCTAGCGGGCACTTGGACTATGTACGTTCCCTATCGGGTACTTGGACTGTCTAGGTTAACTAGCGGGCATTTGGGCTGTCTAGGTTACCTAGTGGGCACTTGGACTATGTAGTTTACCTAGCAGGCACTTGGATTATGTAGGTTAACTAGCGGGCACTTGGACTATCTAGGTTACCTAGCGGGCACTTGGACTATGTAGGTAACATAATGGTCACTTGGATTGTCTAGGTTACCTACCGGGGACTTGGATTATGTAGGTTAACTAGCGGGCACTTGGACTATGTAGGATCCCTATCAGACGTTTGGACTACTTAGGTTAACTAGCGGGCACTTGGACTATCTAGGTTAACTAGCGGGCACTTGGACTATCTAGGTCAACTAGCGGGCCCTTGTACTATGTAGGTTAACTAGCGAGCACTTGGACTATCTAGGTTAACTAACGGACCTTGGACTATGTAGGTTAACTAGCAGGCACTTGGACTATGTATGTCCCCTTGTGGGCACTTGGACTATCTATGTTAACTAACTGGAACTAGAACTATCTAGGTTAACTAGCGAGCACTTGGACTATCTAGGTTACCTAGCAGGCACTTGGAGTATGAAGGATCCCTAGCGGGCACTTGGACAATCTAGGTTAACTAGCGGACACTTGGACGATCTAGGTTAACTAGCGGGCACTTGGACTATCAAAGTTAACAAGTGAGCCCTTGGACTATGTAGGTTAACTAGCGGGCCATTGGACTATCTAGGTTACCTAGCGGGCACTTGGACTATATAGGTTATCTAGTGGGCACTTGGACTATCTAAGTTAACGAACGGGCACTTGGAATATGCAGGTAACCTAGCGGGCACTTGGACTGTGTAGGTTACCTAGCGGGCACTTGGACTTCTAGGTTAACCAACGGGCACTTGGACTATGTAGGTTGCTTAGCGGGCACTTGGACTATCTAGGTTAGGTAACGGGCACTTTGAGTATCTAGGTTACCTAGCGGGAACTTGGACAATATAAGTTACTTAGCGGGCACTTGGACTATCTAGGTTACCTAACGGGCACTTTGATTATCTAGGTTACATAGCGGGCACTTGGACTATGTAAGTTAACTAGTGAGCACTTGGACTCTAGGTTACCTAGCGGGCACTTGGACTATCTAGGATACCTAACGGGCACTTTGACTATCTAGGTTACACAGCGGGCACTTGGACTATGTAGGTTAACTAGCGAGCACTTGGACTCTAGGTTACCTAGCAGGCACTTGGACTATCTAGGTTACCTAGCGGGCCCTTGGACTATGTAGATTTCCTAGCGGGCACTTGGACTATCTAGGTTAACGAACGGGCACTTGGAATATGTAGGTAACTTAGTGGGCACTTGGACAGTCTAGGTTACCTAGCGGGCACTTGGACTATCTAGGTTAACGAACGGGCACTTGGACTATGTAGGTTACCTAGCGGGCACTTGGACTATGTAGGATTCCTATCAGACATTTGGACTACTTAGGTTACCTAACGGGCACTTGGACTATCTAGGTTAACTAGCGGACCTTGGACTACGTAGGTTAACTAGCGGGCCCTGGACTATGTAGGTTAACTAGCGGGCACTTGGACGATCTAGGTTAACTAGAGGGCACTTGGACTATATAGGTTAACTAACGTGCACTTGGACTATATAAGTTAACTAGCGGGCACTAGGATGATAAATGTTAACTAGCGGGCACTTGGACTATCTAGGTTAGCTAACGTGCACTTGGACTAAGTACGTCCCCTAGTGGGCACTTAGACACTCTAGGTTAACTAACGGGCACTAGGACTATCTAGTTTAACTAGCGGGCACTTGGACTATGTAAGTCAACTAGGGGGCCTTGGACTATCTAGTTTAGCTAACTGGCACTTGGACTATGTAGGTTAACTAGCAGACACTTGCACGATCTAGGTTAACTAGCGGGCTCTTTCACTCTGTAGGTTAACTAGTGGGCCCATTGACTATGTTGGTTAACTAGCGGGCCATTGGACGATGTAGGTTAACTAGCGGGCACTTGGATTGTGTAGGTTCCCTAGCGGGCATTTGGACTATATAGATAACCTAGCGGGCCTTTAGACATTGTAGGTTACCTAGCGGGCCCTTGGATTATGTAGGTAAACTAGTGGGCCCTTGAACTATATAGGCCCTTGAACTAAATATATGTTACCTAGCGGGCACTTGGACTATCTATGTTAACTAGCGGGTACTTGGACTATGTAGGTTAACTAGCAGGCCCTTGGACTATGTAGATTAACTAGCGGCACTTGGACTATCTACGTTAACCAGCGGGACCTTGGACTATGTAGATTCCCTAGCGGGCATTTGGACTACATAGATAACCTAGCGGGCCCTTAGATTTTGTAGGTTACCTAGTGGGCTCTTGGAATATCTAGGTTACCTAGCTGGCACTTGAACTATCTACGTTACCTAGTGGGTTCTTGGAGTATGTAGGTTACCTAGCGGGCTGTTGGACTATCTAGGTTACCAAGCTGGCGCTTGGACTATCTAGGTTAACTAACGGGCACTTGGATTATGTAGGTTCCCTAGCGGGCCCTTGGACTATGTAAGTTCCCTAGCGGGCACTTGGACTATGTGGGTTTCCTGGCGGGCATTTGGACTATCTAGGTTACCTAACGGGCACTTGGACTATGTAGGTTCCCTAGCGGGCACTTGGATTATGTAGGTTCCCTATCGGGCACTTGGACTATGTAGGTTAACTAGCGGGCCCTTGGACTATCTATGTTAACTAGCGGGCACTTGGACTATCTAGATTAACTAGCGGGCCCTTGGACTATCTAGGTTTACTAGCGGGCACTTGAACTATCTAGGTTAACTAGCAGGCACTTGGACTATGTAGTTTCCCTAGCGGGCATTTGGATTATTTAGGTTACCTAGTGGGCACTGGACTATGTAGGTTACCTAGCGGGCACTTGGACTATGTAGGTTAACTAGAAGGCACTTGGACTATCAAGGTTACCTAGCGGGCCCTTGGACTATGTAGGTTACCAGCGGGCACTTGGACTATCTAGGTTAACGAACGTGCACTTGGACTATGTAGGTAACCTAGCGGGCACTTGGACTGTCTAGGTTACCTAGCAGGCACTTGGCCTATCTACGTTAACGAACGGGCACTTGGACTATGTAGGTTAACTAGCGGACACTTCGACTAATTAGGTTAGCTAACGGGCAATTGGACTATCTAGGTTACCTAGCGGGCACTTTGACTATGTAGGTTCCCTAGCGAGCACTTGGACTATGTAGGTTCCCTATCGGGTACTTGGACTGTCTAGGTTAACTAGGGGGCAAGTGGACTATCTAGGTTACCTACCGGGCACTTGGACTATGTACGTTCCCTAGCGGGCACTTGGACTATGTAGGTTAACGAACGGGCACTTGGACTATGTAGGTAACCTAATGGTCACTTGGACTGTCTAGGTTACCTAGCGGGAACTTGGACTATGTAGGTTAACTAGCGGGCACTTGGACTATCAAGGTTAACTAGCGGGCCCTTGCTCTATGTAGGTTAACTAGCAGGCCTTTGGACTATGTAAGTTAACTAGAGGGCACTTTGGTGATCCTGGTTAACTAGCGGGCACTTGGACTATGTAGGTTAACTAGCGGGCACTTGGACTATGTAGGTTCCCCTGCGGGCACTTGGACTATGTAGGTTCCCTAAAGGGCACTTGGACTATCTAGGTTACCGAACGGGCACTTGGACTATGTATGTTAACTAGCGGACAATTGGAAGATCTAGGTTAACTAGCGGGTACTAGGACTATCTAGGATAACTAGCGGTCCCTTGGACAATAGGTTAACTAGCAGGCACTTGGACTATGTAGGTTCCCTAGCGGGCACTTGGACTATGTAGGTTAACTACCGGGCACTTGGACTATCTATGTTAACTAGCGGGCACTTGGACTATGTAGGTTAACTAGGGGACACTTGCACTATGTAGGTTACCTAGCGGCACTTGGACTATCTAGGTTAACTAGAGGGCACTTGGACTATCTGGGTTAACTAGCGTGCACTTGGACTATGTAGGTTCCTTAGCGGGCACTTGGACTATCTAGTTTACCTAGCGGGCACTTGGACTATGTAGGTCAACTAGCGGGCCCTTGGACTATCTAGGTTACATAGCTGGAACTTGGACTATATAGGTTACCTTGCGGGCACTTGGACTATGTAGGTTAACCAAAGACACTTGGACGATCTAGGTTAAATAGTGGGCCCTTGGACTATGTAGGTTAACGAACGGGCATTTGGACTATGTAGGTTACCTAGCGGGCACTTGCACTTCTAGGTTAACGAATGGGCACTTGGACTATGTATGTTGCATAGCGGGCAATTGGATTATCTAGGTTAGGTAACGGGCACTTGGACTATCTAGGTTACCTAGCGGGAATTTGGACAATGTAGGTTACCTAGCGGGCACTTGGACTATCGAGGTTACCTAACGGGCACTTGGACTATCTTGGTTTCTTAGCGGGCACTTGGACTATATAGGTTACCTAGCGGGCACATGGACTTTGTAGGTTACCTAGCGGGCACTTGCACTATCTAGGTTACCTAGCGGGCACTTGGACTATGTAGGTTAATTAGCGGGCACTTGGACTATCTAGGTTACCGAACGGGCATTTGGACTATGTAGGTTACATAGCGGGCACTTGGACTTCTAAGTTAACGAATGGGCACTTGTATTATGTATGTTGCATAGCGGGCAATTGGATTATCTAGGTTAGGTAACGGGCACTTGGACTATCTAGGTTACCTAGCGGGAACTTGGACTATCTAGGTTAACGAAAGGGCACTTGGACTATGTAGGTTACCTAGCGGGCACTTGGATTATCTAGGTTAGCTAACAGGAACTTGGAATATCTAGGTTACCTAGCGGGCACTTGGACTATGTTGGTTACCTTGCGGGCACTTGTACTATCTAGGTTACCTAACGGGCAATTGGACTATGTAGGTTAACTAGCAGACACTTCGACTATCTAGGTTAGCTAACGGGCAATTGGACTATCTAGGTTACCTAGCGGGCACTTGGACTATGTATTTTCCCTAGCGGGCACTTGGACTATTTAGGTTACCTAGCAGGCACTTTGACTATCTAGGTTAACTAACGGGCACTTGGACTATGTAGGTTGCCTAGCGAGCACTTGGACTATGTAGGTTCCCTAGCGGGCACTTGGACTATGTAGGTTCCCTATCGGGTACTTGGACTGTCTAGGTTAACTAGCGGGCAATTGGACTGTCTAGGTTACCTAGTGGGCACTTGGACTATGTAGTTTACCTAGCAGGCACTTGGATTATGTAGGTTAACTAGCGGGCACTTGGACTATCTAGGTTACCTAGCGGGCACTTGGACTATGTAGGTAACATAATGGTCACTTGGACTGTCTAGGTTACCTACCGGGGACTTGGATTATGTAGGTTAACTAGCGGGCACTTGGACTATGTAGGATCCCTATCGGACGTTTGGACTACTTAGGTTAACTAGCGGGCACTTGGACTATCTAGGTTAACTAGCGGGCACTTGGACTATCTAGGTCAACTAGCGGGCCCTTGTACTATGTAGGTTAACTAGCGAGCACTTGGACTATCTAGGTTAACTAACGGACCTTGGACTATGTAGGTTAACTAGCAGGCACTTGGACTATGTATGTCCCCTTGTGGGCACTTGGACTATCTATGTTAACTAACTGGAACTAGAACTATCTAGGTTAACTAGCGAGCACTTGGACTATCTAGGTTACCTAGCAGGCACTTGGAGTATGAAGGATCCCTAGCGGGCACTTGGACAATCTAGGTTAACTAGCGGACACTTGGACGATCTAGGTTAACTAGCGGGCACTTGGACTATCAAAGTTAACAAGTGAGCCCTTGGACTATGTAGGTTAACTAGCGGGCCATTGGACTATCTAGGTTACCTAGCGGGCACTTGGACTATATAGGTTATCTAGTGGGCACTTGGACTATCTAAGTTAACGAACGGGCACTTGGAATATGCAGGTAACCTAGCGGGCACTTGGACTGTGTAGGTTACCTAGCGGGCACTTGGACTTCTAGGTTAACCAACGGGCACTTGGACTATGTAGGTTGCTTAGCGGGCACTTGGACTATCTAGGTTAGGTAACGGGCACTTTGAGTATCTAGGTTACCTAGCGGGAACTTGGACAATATAAGTTACTTAGCGGGCACTTGGACTATCTAGGTTACCTAACAGGCACTTTGACTATCTAGGTTACATAGCGGGCACTTCGACTATGTAAGTTAACTAGTGAGCACTTGGACTCTAGGTTACCTAGCGGGCACTTGGACTATCTAGGATACCTAACGGGCACTTTGACTATCTAGGTTACACAGCGGGCACTTGGACTATGTAGGTTAACTAGCGAGCACTTGGACTCTAGGTTACCTAGCGGGCACTTGGACTATCTAGGTTACCTAGCGGGCCCTTGGACTATGTAGATTTCCTAGCGGGCACTTGGACTATCTAGGTTAACGAACGGGCACTTGGAATATGTAGGTAACTTAATGGGCACATGGACAGTCTAGGTTACCTAGCGGGCACTTGGACTATCTAGGTTAACGAACGGGCACTTGGACTATGTAGGTTACCTAGCGGGCACTTGGACTATGTAGGATTCCTATCAGACATTTGGACTACTTAGGTTTCCTAACGGGCACTTGGACTATCTAGGTTAACTAGCGGACCTTGGACTACGTAGGTTAACTAGCGGGCCCTGGACTATGTAGGTTAACTAGCGGGCACTTGGACGATCTAGGTTAACTAGAGGGCACTTGGACTATATAGGTTAACTAACGTGCACTTGGACTATATAAGTTAACTAGCGGGCACTAGGATGATAAATGTTAACTAGCGGGCACTTGGACTATCTAGGTTAGCTAACGTGCACTTGGACTAAGTACGTCCCCTAGTGGGCACTTGGACACTCTAGGTTAACTAACGGGCACTAGGACTATCTAGTTTAACTAGCGGGCACTTGGACTATGTAAGTCAACTAGGGGGCCTTGGACTATCTAGTTTAGCTAACTGGCACTTGGACTATGTAGGTTAACTAGCAGACACTTGCACGATCTAGGTTAACTAGCGGGCTCTTGCACTCTGTAGGTTAACTAGTGGGCCCATTGACTATGTTGGTTAACTAGCGGGCCATTGGACGATGTAGGTTAACTAGCGGGCACTTGGATTGTGTAGGTTCCCTAGCGGGCATTTGGACTATATAGATAACCTAGCGGGCCTTTAGACATTGTAGGTTACCTAGCGGGCCCTTGGACTATGTAGGTAAACTAGTGGGCCCTTGGACTATATAGGTTACCTAGCGGGCACTTGGACTATCTATGTTAACTAGCGGGTACTTGGACTATGTAGGTTAACTAGCAGGCCCTTGGACTATGTAGATTAACTAGCGGCACTTGGACTATCTACGTTAACCAGCGGGCCCTTGGACTATGTAGATTCCCTAGCGGGCATTTGGACTACATAGATAACCTAGCGGGCCCTTAGATTTTGTAGGTTACCTAGCGGGCTCTTGGAATATCTAGGTTACCTAGCTGGCACTTGAACTATCTACGTTACCTAGTGGGTTCTTGGAGTATGTAGGTTACCTAGCGGGCTGTTGGACTATCTAGGTTACCAAGCTGGCGCTTGGACTATCTAGGTTAACTAACGGGCACTTGGATTATGTAGGTTCCCTAGCGGGCACTTGGACTATGTGGGTTTCCTGGCGGGCATTTGGACTATCTAGGTTACCTAACGGGCACTTGGACTATGTAGGTTCCCTAGCGGGCACTTGGATTATGTAGGTTCCCTATCGGGCACTTGGACTATGTAGGTTAACTAGCGGGCCCTTGGACTATCTATGTTAACTAGCGGGCACTTGGACTATCTAGATTAACTAGCGGGCCCTTGGACTATCTAGGTTTACTAGCGGGCACTTGAACTATCTAGGTTAACTAGCAGGCACTTGGACTATGTAGTTTCCCTAGCGGGCATTTGGATTATTTAGGTTACCTACTGGGCACTGGACTATGTAGATTACCTAGCGGGCACTTGGACTATGTAGGTTAACTAGAAGGCACTTGGACTATCAAGGTTACCTAGCGGGCCCTTGGACTATGTAGGTTACCAGCGGGCACTTGGACTATCTAGGTTAACGAACGTGCACTTGGACTATGTAGGTAACCTAGCGGGCACTTGGACTGTCTAGGTTACCTAGCAGGCACTTGGCCTATCTACGTTAACGAACGGGCACTTGGACTATGTAGGTTAACTAGCGGACACTTCCACTATCTAGGTTAGCTAACGGGCAATTGGACTATCTAGGTTACCTAGCGGGCACTTTGACTATGTAGGTTCCCTAGCGAGCACTTGGACTATGTAGGTTCCCTATCGGGTACTTGGACTGTCTAGGTTAACTAGGGGGCAAGTGGACTATCTAGGTTACCTACCGGGCACTTGGACTATGTACGTTCCCTAGCGGGCACTTGGACTATGTAGGTTAACGAACGGGCACTTGGACTATGTAGGTAACCTAATGGTCACTTGGACTGTCTAGGTTACCTAGCGGGAACTTGGACTATGTAGGTTAACTAGCGGGCACTTGGACTATCAAGGTTAACTAGCGGGCCCTTGCTCTATGTAGGTTAACTAGCAGGCCTTTGGACTATGTAAGTTAACTAGAGGGCACTTTGGTGATCCTGGTTAACTAGCGGGCACTTGGACTATCTAGGTTAACTAGCGGGCACTTGGACTATGTAGGTTCCCCTGCGGGCACTTGGACTATGTAGGTTCCCTAAAGGGCACTTGGACTATCTAGGTTACCGAACGGGCACTTGGACTATGTAGGTTAACTAGCGGACAATTGGAAGATCTAGGTTAACTAGCGGGTACTAGGACTATCTAGGATAACTAGCGGTCCCTTGGACAATAGGTTAACTAGCAGGCACTTGGACTATGTAGGTTCCCTAGTGGGCACTTGGACTATGTAGGTTAACTACCGGGCACTTGGACTATCTATGTTAACTAGCGGGCACTTGGACTATGTAGGTTAACTAGGGGACACTTGCACTATGTAGGTTACCTAGCGGCACTTGGACTATCTAGGTTAACTAGAGGGCACTTGGACTATCTGGGTTAACTAGCGTGCACTTGGACTATGTAGGTTCCTTAGCGGGCACTTGGACTATCTAGTTTACCTAGCGGGCACTTGGACTATGTAGGTCAACTAGCGGGCCCTTGGACTATCTAGGTTACATAGCTGGAACTTGGACTATATAGGTTACCTTGCGGGCACTTGGACTATGTAGGTTAACCAAAGACACTTGGACGATCTAGGTTAAATAGTGGGCCCTTGGACTATGTAGGTTAACGAACGGGCATTTGGACTATGTAGGTTACCTAGCGGGCACTTGCACTTCTAGGTTAACGAATGGGCACTTGGACTATGTATGTTGCATAGCGGGCAATTGGATTATCTAGGTTAGGTAACGGGCACTTGGACTATCTAGGTTACCTAGCGGGAATTTGGACAATGCAGGTTACCTAGCGGGCACTTGGACTATCGAGGTTACCTAACGGGCACTTGGACTATCTTGGTTTCTTAGCGGGCACTTGGACTATATAGGTTACCTAGCGGGCACATGGACTTTGTAGGTTACCTAGCGGGCACTTGCACTATCTAGGTTACCTAGCGGGCACTTGGACTATGTAGGTTAATTAGCGGGCACTTGGACTATCTAGGTTACCGAACGGGCATTTGGACTATGTAGGTTACATAGCGGGCACTTGGACTTCTAAGTTAACGAATGGGCACTTGTATTATGTATGTTGCATAGCGGGCAATTGGATTATCTAGGTTAGGTAACGGGCACTTGGACTATCTAGGTTACCTAGCGGGAACTTGGACTATCTAGGTTAACGAAAGGGCACTTGGACTATGTAGGTTACCTAGCGGGCACTTGGATTATCTAGGTTAGCTAACAGGAACTTGGAATATCTAGGTTACCTAGCGGGCACTTGGACTATGTTGGTTACCTTGCGGGCACTTGTACTATCTAGGTTACCTAACGGGCACTTGGACTATGTAGGTTAACTAGCAGACACTTCGACTATCTAGGTTAGCTAACGGGCAATTGGACTATCTAGGTTACCTAGCGGGCACTTGGACTATGTATTTTCCCTAGCGGGCACTTGGACTATTTAGGTTACCTAGCAGGCACTTTGACTATCTAGGTTAACTAACGGGCACTTGGACTATGTAGGTTGCCTAGCGAGCACTTGGACTATGTAGGTTCCCTAGCGGGCACTTGGACTATGTAGGTTCCCTATCGGGTACTTGGACTGTCTAGGTTAACTAGCGGGCAATTGGACTGTCTAGGTTACCTAGTGGGCACTTGGACTATGTAGTTTACCTAGCAGGCACTTGGATTATGTAGGTTAACTAGCGGGCACTTGGACTATCTAGGTTACCTAGCAGGCACTTGGACTATGTAGGTAACATAATGGTCACTTGGACTGTCTAGGTTACCTACCGGGGACTTGGACTATGTAGGTAAACTAGCGGGCACTTGGACTATGTAGGATCCCTATCGGACATTTGTACTACTTAGGTTAACTAGTGGGCACTTTGACTATCTAGGTTAACTAGCGGGCACTTGGACTATCTAGGTCAACTAGCGGGCCCTTGTACTATGTAGGTTAACTAGCGAGCACTTGGACTATCTAGGTTAACTAACGGACCTTGGACTATGTAGGTTAACTAGCGGGCACTTGGACTATGTATGTCCCCTAGTGCGCACTTGGACTATCTATGTTAACTAACTGGAACTAGAACTATCTAGGTTAACTAGCGAGCACTTGGACTATGAATGCACTAGCACTATGAAGGCACCTAGCAGGCACTTGGAGTATGAAGGATCCCTAGCGGGCACTTGGACAATCTAGGTTAACTAGCGGACACTTGGACGATCTAGGTTAACTAGCGGGCACTTGGACTATCAAAGTTAACAAGTGAGCCCTTGGACTATGTAGGTTAACTAGCGGGCCATTGGACTATCTAGGTTACCTAGCGGGCACTTGGACTATATAGGTTATCTAGTGGGCACTTGGACTATCTAAGTTAACGAACGGGCACTTGGAATATGCAGGTAACATAGCGGGCACTTGGACTGTGTAGGTTACCTAGCGGGCACTTGGACTTCTAGGTTAACCAACGGGCACTTGGACTATGTAGGTTGCTTAGCGGGCACTTGGACTATCTAGGTTAGGTAACGGGCACTTTGAGTATCTAGGTTACCTAGCGGGAACTTGGACAATATAAGTTACTTAGCGGGCACTTGGACTATCTAGGTTACCTAACGGGCACTTTGACTATCTAGGTTACATAGCGGGCACTTGGACTATGTAAGTTAACTAGTGAGCACTTGGACTCTAGGTTACCTAGCGGGCACTTGGACTATCTAGGATACCTAACGGGCACTTTGACTATCTAGGTTACACAGCGGGCACTTGGACTATGTAGGTTAACTAGCGAGCACTTGGACTCTAGGTTACCTAGCGGGCACTTGGACTATCTAGGTTACCTAGCGGGCCCTTGGACTATGTAGATTTCCTAGCGGGCACTTGGACTATCTAGGTTAACGAACGGGCACTTGGAATATGTAGGTAACTTAGTGGGCACTTGGACAGTCTAGGTTACCTAGCGGGCACTTGGACTATCTAGGTTAACGAACGGGCACTTGGACTATGTAGGTTACCTAGCGGGCACTTGGACTATGTAGGATTCCTATCAGACATTTGGACTACTTAGGTTACCTAACGGGCACTTGGACTATCTAGGTTAACTAGCGGACCTTGGACTACGTAGGTTAACTAGCGGGCACTTGGACGATCTAGGATAACTAGCGGGCACTTGGACGATCTAGGTTAACTAGAGGGCACTTGGACTATCTAGGTTAACTAGCGGGCACTAGGATGATAAATGTTAACTAGCGGGCACTTGGACTATCTAGGTTAGCTAACGTGCACTTGGACTAAGTACGTCCCCTAGTGGGCACTTGGACACTCTAGGTTAACTAACGGGCACTAGGACTATCTAGGTTAACTAGCGGGCACTTGGACTATGTAAGTCAACTAGGGGGCCTTGGACTATCTAGGTTAGCTAACTGGCACTTGGACTATGTAGGTTAACTAGCAGACACTTGCACGATCTAGGATAACTAGTGGGCTCTTGCACTCTGTAGGTTAACTAGTGGGCCCATTGACTATGTTGGTTAACCAGCGGGCACTTGGACGATGTAGGTTAACTAGCGGGCACTTGGATTGTGTAGGTTCCCTAGCGGGCATTTGGACTATATAGATAACCTAGCGGGCCTTTAGACTTTGTAGGTTACCTAGCGGGCCCTTGGACTATGTAGGTAAACTAGTGGCCCTTGAACCATATAGGTTACCTAGCGGGCACTTGTCTATCTAGGTTAACTAGCGGGTACTTGGACTATGTAGGTTAACTAGCAGGTCCTTGGACTATGTAGATTAACTAGCGGCACTTGGACTATCTACGTTAACCAGCGGGCCCTTGGACTATGTAGATTCCCTAGCGGGCATTTGGACTACATAGATAACCTAGCGGGCCCTTAGATTTTGTAGGTTACCTAGCGGGCACTTGGAATATCTAGGTTACCTAGCTGGCACTTGAACTATCTACGTTACCCAGTGGGTTCTTGGAGTATGTAGGTTACCTAGCGGGCTGTTGGACTATCTAGGTTACCAAGCTGGCACTTGGACTATCTAGGTTAACTAACGGGCACTTGGATTATTTAGGTTCCCTAGCGGGCCCTTGGACTATGTAAGTTCCCTAGCGGGCACTTGGACTATGTGGGTTTCCTGGCGGGCATTTGGACTATCTAGGTTACCTAACGGGCACTTGGACTATGTAGGTTCCCTAGCGGGCACTTGGATTATGTAGGTTCCCTATCGGGCACTTGGACTATGTAGGTTAACTAGCGGGCCCTTGCACTATCTATGTTAACTAGCGGGCACTTGGACTATCTAGATTAACTAGCGGGCCCTTGGACTATCTAGGTTTACTAGCGGGCACTTGAACTATCTAGGTTAACTAGCAGGCACTTGGACTATGTAGTTTCCCTGGCGGGCATTTGGATTATTTAGGTTACCTAGTGGGCACTGGACTATGTAGGTTACCTAGCGGGCACTTGGACTATGTAGGTTAACTAGAAGGCACTTGGACTATCAAGGTTACCTAGCGGGCCCTTGGACTATGTAGGTTACCAGCGGGCACTTGGACTATCTAGGTTAACGAACGGGCACTTGGACTATGTATGTTACCTAGCGGGCACTTGGATTATTTAGGTTCCCTATTGGGCACTTGGATTATGTAGGTTCCCTATCGGGCACTTGGACTATGTAGGTTGCCTAGCGGGCACTTGGACAATGTAGGTTCCCTAGCGGGCACTTGGATTATTTAGGTTCCCTATTGGGCACTTGGATTATGTAGGTTCCCTATCGGGCACTTGGACTATGTAGGTTAACTAGCGGGCACTTGGACTGTCTAGGTAACCTGGCGGGCACTTGGACTATCTAGGTTAACCAACGGCACTTGGACTATGTAGGTTACCTAGCGGGCACTTGGACTATGTAGGTTACCTAGTGGGCACTTGGACTATCTAGATTAACTAGAGGGCCCTGGGACTATGTAGGTTAACTAGCGGGCACTTGGATTAGTTAGGTTAACTAGCGGGCACTTGGACTATCTAGATTAACTAGCGGGCCCTTGGACTATTTAGGTTAACTAGCAGGCACTTGGACCATCTAGATTAACTACCGGGTCCTTGGTCTATCTAGGTTTACTAGCGGGCACTTGAACTATCTAGGTTAACTAGCGGTCACTTGGACTATGTAGGTTAACTAGCAGGCACTTGGAATATCTAGGTCACCTAGAGGGCACTTGAACTATGTACATTCCCTAGCGGGCACTTGGGCTATCTACGTTACCTAGCGGGCACTTGGACTATGTAGGTTAACGAACGGGCATGTGGACTATGTAGGTAACCTAATGGTCACTTGGACTGTCTAGGTTACCTAGCGGGGACTTGGACTATGTAGGTTAACTAGCGGGCACTTGGACTATCTAGGTTAACTAACGGACCTTGGACTATGTAGGATAACTAGCAAGCACTAGGACTACGTACATCCCCTAGGGGGCACTTGGACTATCTAGGTTAACTAGCGGGCACTTGGACTATCTAGGTTACCTAGCAGGCACTTGGACTATGTAGGTTAACTAGTGGACACTTACACGATCTAGGTTAACTTGCGGGCCCTTGGACTATGTAGGTTAACTAGCGAGCACTTGGTCTATGTACGTCCCCTAGTGGGCACTTGGACTATCTAGGTTAAATAACGGGCACTAGGACAAACTAGGTTAACTAGCGGGCACTTGGACTATCTAGGTTAACTAGTGGGTACTTGGACTACCTAGGTCAACTAGCGGGCCCTTGTACTATGTAGGTTAACTAGCAGGCACATGGACTATCTACATTAACTAACGGACCTTGGACTATGTAGGTTAACTAGCGGGCACTTGGTCTATATACGTCCCCTAGTGGGCACTTGGACTATCTAGGTTAACTAACGGGCACTAGCACTATCTAGGTTAACTAGCGGGCACTTGGACTATCTAGGTTACCTAGCAGGCACTTGGATTATGAAGGATGCCTAGCGGGCACTTGGACTATCTAGGTTACCTAGCAGGCACGTGGACTATGTAGGTTAACTAGCGGACACTTGCACGATCTAGGTTAACTAGCGGGCCCTTGGACTATGTAGGTTAACTAGCGAGCCCATGGATTATGTAGGTTTACTTGCAGGCACTTGGACTATCTAGGTTAACTAGCAGGCACTTGGACTATTTAGTTTCCCTAGCGGGCATTTGGACTATTTAGGTTACCATCGGGAACTTGGACTATGTAGGTTACCTAGCGGGCACTTGGACTATGTACGTCCCCTAGTGGGCACTTGGACTATTTAGGTTAACTAATGGGCACTTGGACTATGTAGGTTGCCTAGCGGGCACTTGGACTATGTAGGTTCCCTAGCGGGCACTTGGATTATGTAGGTTCCCTATTGGGCACTTGGATTATGTAGGTTCCCTATCGGGCACTTGGACTATGTAGGTTAACTAGCGGGCACTTGGACTGTCTAGGTAACCTAGCGGGCACTTGGACTATCTAGGTTAACGAACGTGCACTTGGACTATGTAGGTAACATAGCAGGCACTTTGACTGTCTAGGTTACCTAGCGGGCACTTGGCCTATCTAGGTTAATGAACGGGCACTTGGACTATGTAGGTTACCTAGCGGGCACTTGGACTATGTAGGATCCCTATTGGACATTTGGACTACTTAGGTTACCTAGCGGGCACTTGAACTATGTACATACCCTAGCGGGCACTTGGACTATGTAGGTTACCTAGTGGGCATTTGGACTATCTAGATTAACTAGAGGGCCCTGGGACTATGTAGGTTAACTAGCGGGCACTTGGATTAGTTAGGTTAACTAGCGGGCACTTGGACTATCTAGATTAACTAGCGGGCCCTTGGACTATTTAGGTTAACTAGCAGGCACTTGGACCATCTAGATTAACTACCGGGTCCTTGGTCTATCTAGGTTTACTAGCGGGCACTTGAACTATCTAGGTTAACTAGCGGGCACTTGGACTATGTAGGTTAACTAGCGGGCACTTGGACTATCTAGGTTACCTAGAGGGCACTTGAACTATGTACGTTCCCTAGCGGGCACTTGGGCTATCTACGTTACCTAGCGGGCACTTGGACTATGTAGGTTAACGAACGGGCATGTGGACTATGTAGGTAACCTAATGGTCACTTGGACTGTCTAGGTTACCTAGCGGGGACTTGGAATATGTAGGTTAACTAGCGGGCACTTGGACTATGTAGGATCCCTACCGGACATTTGTACTACTTAGGTTAACTAGCAGGCACTTTGACTATGTAGGTCAACTAGCGGCCCTTGTACTATGTAGGTTAACTAGCGGGCCCTTGGAATATGTAGGTTAACTAGCGAGTCCATGGATTATGCAGGTTTACTTGGAGGCACTTGGACTATCTAGGTTAACTAGCAGGCACTTGGACCATTTAGTTTCCCTAGCGGGCATTTGGACTATTTAGGTTACCATCGGGAACTTGGACTATGTAGGTTACCTAGCGGGCACTTGGACTATGTAGGTCCCCTAGTGGGCACTTGGACTATTTAGGTAACTAATGGGCACTTGGACTATGTAGGTTGCCTAGCGGGCACTTGGACTATGTAGGTTCCCTAGCGAGCACTTGGATTATGTAGGTTCCCTAATGGGCACTTGGATTATGTAGGTTCCCTATCGGGCACTTGGACTATGTAGGTTAACTAGCGGGCACTTGGACTGTCTAGGTAACCTAGCGGGCCCTTGGACTATGTAGGTTTCCATCGGGCACTTGGACTATCTAGGTTAACGTACGTGCACTTGGACTATGTAGGTAACATAGCAGGCACTTGGACTGTCTAGGTTACCTAGCAGGCAATTGGGCTATCTAGGTTAACGAACGGGCACTTGGACTATGTAGGTTACCTAGCGGGCACTTGGACTATGTAGGATCCCTATCGGACATTTGGACTACTTAGGTTAACTAGCGGGCACTTGGACTATCTAGATTAACTAGCGGGCCCTTGGACTATCTAGGTCAACTAGCGGGCCCTTGTACTATGTAGGTTAACTAGCGGGCACTTGGACTATATAGGTTAACTAGCGGACCTTGGACTATGTAGGTTAACTAGCGGGCCCTTGGACTATGTAAGTTAACTAGCAGGCACTTGGACTATCTAGGTTTCCTAGCCGGCACTCGGACTATGTACATACCCTAGCGCGCACTTGGACTATCTAGGTTACCTAGCGGGCACTTGGACTATGTACGTCCCCTAGTGGGCACTTGGACAATCTAGGTTAACTAACGGGCACTTGGACTATGTAGTTTCCCAAGAGGGCATTTGGATTGTTTAGGTTACCTAGTGGGCACTTGCACTATGTAGGTTACCTAGCGGGCACTTGGACTATGTAGGTTAACTAGAAGGCACTTGGACTATGTAGGTTACCTAGCGGGCCCTTGGACTATGTAGGTTACCAGCGGGCACTTGGACTATCTAGGTTAACGTACGTGCACTTGGACTATGTAGGTAACATAGCAGGCACTTGGACTGTCTAGGTTACCTAGCAGGCAATTGGCTTATCTAGGTTAATGAACGGGCACTTGGACTATGTAGGTTACCTAGCGGGCACTTGGACTATGTAGGATCCCTATCGGACATTTGGACTACTTAGGTTACCTAGCGGGCACTTGAACTATGTACATACCCTAGCGGGCACTTGGACTATGTAGGTTACCTAGTGGGCACTTGGACTATCTAGATTAACTAGAGGGCCCTGGGACTATGTAGGTTAACTAGCAGGCACTTGGATTAGTTAGGTTAACTAGCGGGCACTTGGACTATCTAGATTAACTACCGGGCCCTTGGACTATTTAGGTTAACTAGCAGGCACTTGGACCATCTAGATTAACTACCGGGTCCTTGGTCTATCTAGGTTTACTAGCGGGCACTTGAACTATCTAGGTTAACTAGCGGGCACTTGGACTATGTAGGTTAACTAGCGGGCACTTGGACTATCTAGGTTACCTAGAGGGCACTTGAACTATGTACGTTCCCTAGAGGGCACTTGGGCTATCTATGTTACCTAGCGGGCACTTGGACTATGTAGCTTAACGAACGGGCATGTGGACTATGTAGGTAACCTAATGGTCACTTGGACTGTCTAGGTTACCTAGCGGGGACTTGGACTATGTAGGTTAACTAGCGGGCACTTGGACTATGTAGGATCCCTATCGGACATTTGTACTACTTAGGTTAACTAGCGGGCACTTTGACTATGTAGGTCAACTAGCGACCCTTGTACTATGTAGGTTAACTAGCGGGCACTTGGACTATCTAGGTTACCTAGCAGGCACTTGGACTATGTAGGTTAACTAGAGGACACTTCGACTATCTAGGTTAGCTAACGGGCAATTGGACTATCTAGGTTACCTAGCGGGCACTTGGACAATGTAGGTTCCCTAGCGGGCACTTGGATTATTTAGGTTCCCTATTGGGCACTTGGATTATGTAGGTTCCCTATCGGGCACTTGGACTATGTAGGTTAACTAGTGGGCACTTGGACTGTCTAGGTAACCTGGCGGGCACTTGGATTATCTAGGTTAACCAACGGCACTTGGACTATGTAGGTTACCTAGCGGGCACTTGGACTATGTAGGTTACCTAGTGGGCACTTGGACTATCTAGATTAACTAGAGGGCCCTGGGACTATGTAGGTTAACTAGCGGGCACTTGGATTAGTTAGGTTAACTAGCGGGCACTTGGACTATCTAGATTAACTAGCGGGCCCTTGGACTATTTAGGTTAACTAGCAGGCACTTGGACCATCTAGATTAACTACCGGGTCCTTGGTCTATCTAGGTTTACTAGCGGGCACTTGAACTATCTAGGTTAACTAGCGGTCACTTGGACTATGTAGGTTAACTAGCGGGCACTTGGAATATCTAGGTTACCTAGAGGGCACTTGAACTATGTACATTCCCTAGCGGGCACTTGGGCTATCTACGTTACCTAGCGGGCACTTGGACTATGTAGGTTAACGAACGGGCATGTGGACTATGTAGGTAACCTAATGGTCACTTGGACTGTCTAGGTTACCTAGCGGGGACTTGGACTATGTAGGTTAACTAGCGGGCACTTGGACTATCTAGGTTAACTAACGGACCTTGGACTATGTAGGATAACTAGCAAGCACTAGGACTACGTACATCCCCTAGTGGGCACTTGGACTATCTAGGTTAACTAGCGGGCACTTGGACTATCTAGGTTACCTAGCAGGCACTTGGACTATGTAGGTTAACTAGTGGACACTTACACGATCTAGGTTAACTTGCGGGCCCTTGGACTATGTAGGTTAACTAGCGAGCACTTGGTCTATGTACGTCCCCTAGTGGGCACTTGGACTATCTAGGTTAAATAACGGGCACTAGGACAAACTAGGTTAACTAGCGGGCACTTGGACTATCTAGGTTAACTAGTGGGTACTTGGACTACCTAGGTCAACTAGCGGGCCCTTGTACTATGTAGGTTAACTAGCAGGCACATGGACTATCTACATTAACTAACGGACCTTGGACTATGTAGGTTAACTAGCGGGCACTTGGTCTATATACGTCCCCTAGTGGGCACTTGGACTATCTAGGTTAACTAACGGGCACTAGCACTATCTAGGTTAACTAGCGGGCACTTGGACTATCTAGGTTACCTAGCAGGCACTTGGATTATGAAGGATGCCTAGCGGGCACTTGGACTATCTAGGTTACCTAGCAGGCACGTGGACTATGTAGGTTAACTAGCGGACACTTGCACGATCTAGGTTAACTAGCGGGCCCTTGGACTATGTAGGTTAACTAGCGAGCCCATGGATTATGTAGGTTTACTTGCAGGCACTTGGACTATCTAGGTTAACTAGCAGGCACTTGGACTATTTAGTTTCCCTAGCGGGCATTTGGACTATTTAGGTTACCATCGGGTACTTGGACTATGTAGGTTACCTAGCGGGCACTTGGACTATGTACGTCCCCTAGTGGGCACTTGGACTATTTAGGTTAACTAATGGGCACTTGGACTATGTAGGTTGCCTAGCGGGCACTTGGACTATGTAGGTTCCCTAGCGGGCACTTGGATTATGTAGGTTCCCTATTGGGCACTTGGATTATGTAGGTTCCCTATCGGGCACTTGGACTATGTAGGTTAACTAGCGGGCACTTGGACTGTCTAGGTAACCTAGCGGGCACTTGGACTATCTAGGTTAACGAACGTGCACTTGGACTATGTAGGTAACATAGCAGGCACTTTGACTGTCTAGGTTACCTAGCGGGCACTTGGCCTATCTAGGTTAATGAACGGGCACTTGGACTATGTAGGTTACCTAGCGGGCACTTGGACTATGTAGGATCCCTATTGGACATTTGGACTACTTAGGTTACCTAGCGGGCACTTGAACTATGTACATACCCTAGCGGGCACTTGGACTATGTAGGTTACCTAGTGGGCATTTGGACTATCTAGATTAACTAGAGGGCCCTGGGACTATGTAGGTTAACTAGCGGGCACTTGGATTAGTTAGGTTAACTAGCGGGCACTTGGACTATCTAGATTAACTAGCGGGCCCTTGGACTATTTAGGTTAACTAGCAGGCACTTGGACCATCTAGATTAACTACCGGGTCCTTGGTCTATCTAGGTTTACTAGCGGGCATTTGAACTATCTAGGTTAACTAGCGGGCACTTGGACTATGTAGGTTAACTAGCGGGCACTTGGACTATCTAGGTTACCTAGAGGGCACTTGAACTATGTACGTTCCCTAGCGGGCACTTGGGCTATCTACGTTACCTAGCGGGCACTTGGACTATGTAGGTTAACGAACGGGCATGTGGACTATGTAGGTAACCTAATGGTCACTTGGACTGTCTAGGTTACCTAGCGGGGACTTGGAATATGTAGGTTAACTAGCGGGCACTTGGACTATGTAGGATCCCTACCGGACATTTGTACTACTTAGGTTAACTAGCGGGCACTTTGACTATGTAGGTCAACTAGCGGCCCTTGTACTATGTAGGTTAACTAGCGGGCCCTTGGAATATGTAGGTTAACTAGCGAGTCCATGGATTATGTAGGTTTACTTGCAGGCACTTGGACTATCTAGGTTAACTAGCAGGCACTTGGACCATTTAGTTTCCCTAGCGGGCATTTGGACTATTTAGGTTACCATCGGGAACTTGGACTATGTAGGTTACCTAGCGGGCACTTGGACTATGTAGGTCCCCTAGTGGGCACTTGGACTATTTAGGTAACTAATGGGCACTTGGACTATGTAGGTTGCCTAGCGGGCACTTGGACTATGTAGGTTCCCTAGCGAGCACTTGGATTATGTAGGTTCCCTAATGGGCACTTGGATTATGTAGGTTCCCTATCGGGCACTTGGACTATGTAGGTTAACTAGCGGGCACTTGGACTGTCTAGGTAACCTAGCGGGCCCTTGGACTATGTAGGTTTCCATCGGGCACTTGGACTATCTAGGTTAACGTACGTGCACTTGGACTATGTAGGTAACATAGCAGGCACTTGGACTGTCTAGGTTACCTAGCAGGCAATTGGGCTATCTAGGTTAACGAACGGGCACTTGGACTATGTAGGTTACCTAGCGGGCACTTGGACTATGTAGGATCCCTATCGGACATTTGGACTACTTAGGTTAACTAGCGGGCACTTGGACTATCTAGATTAACTAGCGGGCCCTTGGACTATCTAGGTCAACTAGCGGGCCCTTGTACTATGTAGGTTAACTAGCGGGCACTTGGACTATATAGGTTAACTAGCGGACCTTGGACTATGTAGGTTAACTAGCGGGCCCTTGGACTATGTAAGTTAACTAGCAGGCACTTGGACTATCTAGGTTTCCTAGCCGGCACTCGGACTATGTACATACCCTAGCGCGCACTTGGACTATCTAGGTTACCTAGCGGGCACTTGGACTATGTACGTCCCCTAGTGGGCACGTGGACAATCTATGTTAACTAACGGGCACTTGGACTATGTAGTTTCCCAAGAGGGCATTTGGATTGTTTAGGTTACCTAGTGGGCACTTGCACTATGTAGGTTACCTAGCGGGCACTTGGACTATGTATGTCCCCAAGTGGGCACTTGGACAATCTGGGTTAACTAACGGGCACTTTGACTATGTAGTTTCCCAAGAGGGCATTTGGATTGTTTAGGTTACCTAGTGGGCACTTGCACTATGTAGGTTACCTAGCGGGCACTTGGACTATGTAGGTTAACTAGAAGGCACTTGGACTATGTAGGTTACCTAGCGGGCCCTTGGACTATGTAGGTTACCAGCGGGCACTTGGACTATCTAGGTTAACGTACGTGCACTTGGACTATGTAGGTAACATAGCAGGCACTTGGACTGTCTAGGTTACCTAGCAGGCAATTGGCTTATCTAGGTTAATGAACGGGCACTTGGACTATGTAGGTTACCTAGCGGGCACTTGGACTATGTAGGATCCCTATCGGACATTTGGACTACTTAGGTTACCTAGCGGGCACTTGAACTATGTACATACCCTAGCGGGCACTTGGACTATGTAGGTTACCTAGTGGGCACTTGGACTATCTAGATTAACTAGAGGGCCCTGGGACTATGTAGGTTAACTAGCAGGCACTTGGATTAGTTAGGTTAACTAGCGGGCACTTGGACTATCTAGATTAACTACCGGGCCCTTGGACTATTTAGGTTAACTAGCAGGCACTTGGACCATCTAGATTAACTACCGGGTCCTTGGTCTATCTAGGTTTACTAGCGGGCACTTGAACTATCTAGGTTAACTAGCGGGCACTTGGACTATGTAGGTTAACTAGCGGGCACTTGGACTATCTAGGTTACCTAGAGGGCACTTGAACTATGTACGTTCCCTAGAGGGCACTTGGGCTATCTATGTTACCTAGCGGGCACTTGGACTATGTAGCTTAACGAACGGGCATGTGGACTATGTAGGTAACCTAATGGTCACTTGGACTGTCTAGGTTACCTAGCGGGGACTTGGACTATGTAGGTTAACTAGCGGGCACTTGGACTATGTAGGATCCCTATCGGACATTTGTACTACTTAGGTTAACTAGCGCCCACTTTGACTATGTAGGTCAACTAGCGACCCTTGTACTATGTAGGTTAACTAGCGGGCACTTGGACTATCTAGGTTACCTAGCAGGCACTTGGACTATGTAGGTTAACTAGAGGACACTTCGACTATCTAGGTTAGCTAACGGGCAATTGGACTATCTAGGTTACCTAGCGGGCACTTGGACTATGTAGGTTCCCTAGCGGGCACTTGGACTATTTACGTTACCTAGCAGGCACTTTGACTATCTAGGTTAACTAAGGGGCACGTGGACTATGTAGGTTGCCTAGCGAGCACTTGGACTATGTACGTCCCCTAGCGGGCACTTGGACTATCTAGGTTAACTAGAGGGTCCTTGGACTATGTAGGTTAACTAGCGGGCACTTGGACGATCTAGGTTAATAGCGGGCACTTGGACTATCTAGGTTAACTAGCGGGCACTTGGACTATCTAGATTAACTAGCGGGCCCTTGGACTATCTAAGTTAACTAGCGGGCACATGGACTATGTAATTTCCCTAGCGGGCATTTGGATTATTTAGGTTACCTTGTGGGCACTTGGACTATGTAGGTTACCTAGCGGGCACTTGGACTATGTAGGTTAACTAGAAGGCACTTGGACTATCAAGGTTACCTAGCGGGCCCATGGACTATGTAGGTTACCAGCGGGCACTTGGACTATCTAGGTTAACGAACGGGCACTTGGACTATGTATGTTACCTAGCGGGCACTTGGACTATGTAGGATCCCTATCGGACATTTGGACTACTTAGGTTACATAGCGGGCACTTGGACTATCTAGGTTAACGAACGGGCACTTGGACTATGTAGGTTAACTAGCAGACACTTCGACTATCTAGGTTAGCTAACGGGCAATTGGACTATCTAGGTTACCTAGCGGGCACTTGGACTATGTATTTTCCATAGCGGGCACTTGGACTATTTAGGTTACCTAGCAGGCTCTTTGACTATCTAGGTTAACTAACGGGCACTTGGACTATGTAGGTTGCCTAGCGAGCACTTGGACTATGTAGGTTCCCTAGCGGGCACTTTGACTATGTAGGTTCCCAATCGGGTACTTGGACTGTCTAGGTTAACTAGCGGGCAATTGGACTGTCTAGGTTACCTAGTGGGCACTTGGACTATGTAGTTTACCTAGCAGGCACTTGGACTATGTAGGTTAACTAGCGGGCACTTGGACTATCTAGGTTACCTAGCGGGCACTTGGACTATGTAGGTAACATAATGGTCACTTGGACTGTCTAGGTTACCTACCGGGGACTTGGACTATGTAGGTTAACTAGCGGGCCCTTGGACTATGTAGGTTACCATCGGGCACTTGGACTATCTAGGTTAACGTACGTGCACTTGGACTATGTAGGTAACATAGCAGGCACTTGGACTGTCTAGGTTACCTAGCAGGCAATTGGCCTATCTAGGTTAACGAACGGGCACTTGGACTATGTAGGTTACCTAGCGGGCACTTGGACTATGTAGGATCCCTATCGGACATTTGGACTACTTAGGTTAACTAGCGGGCATTTGGACTATCTAGGTTAACTAGCGGGCAATTGGACTGTCTAGGTTACCTAGTGGGCACTTGGACTATGTAGTTTACCTAGCAGGCACTTGGACTATGTAGGTTAACTAGCGGGCACTTGGACTATCTAGGTTACCTAGCGGGCACTTGGACTATGTAGGTAACATAATGGTCAATTGGACTGTCTAGGTTACCTACCGGGGATTTGGACTATGTAGGTTAACTAGCGGGCCCTTGGACTATGTAGGTTACCATCGGGCACTTGGACTATCTAGGTTAACGTACGGGCACTTGGACTATGTAGGTAACATAGCAGGCACTTGGACTGTCTAGGTTACCTAGCAGGCAATTGGCCTATCTAGGTTAACGAACGGGCACTTGGACTATGTAGGTTACCTAGCGGGCACTTGGACTATGTAGGATCCCTATCGGACATTTGGACTACTTAGGTTAACTAGCGGGCACTTGGACTATCTAGGTTAACTAGCGGGCACTTGGACTATCTAGGTCAACTAGCGGGCCCTTGTACTATGTAGGTTAACTAGCGGGCACTTGGACTATATAGGTTAACTAGCGGACCTTGGACTATGTAGGTTAACTAGCGGGCCCTTGGACTATGTAAGTTAACTAGCAGGCACTTGGACTATCTAGGTTTCCTAGCCGGCACTCGGACTATGTACATACCCTAGCGCGCACTTGGACTATCTAGGTTACCTAGCGGGCACTTGGACTATGTACGTCCCCTAGTGGGCACTTGGACAATCTAGGTTAACTAACGGGCACTTGGACTATGTAGTTTCCCAAGAGGGCATTTGGATTGTTTAGGTTACCTAGTGGGCACTTGCACTATGTAGGTTACCTAGCGGGCACTTGGACTATGTATGTCCCCAAGTGGGCACTTGGACAATCTGGGTTAACTAACGGGCACTTTGACTATGTAGTTTCCCAAGAGGGCATTTGGATTGTTTAGGTTACCTAGTGGGCACTTGCACTATGTAGGTTACCTAGCGGGCACTTGGACTATGTAGGTTAACTAGAAGGCACTTGGACTATGTAGGTTACCTAGCGGGCCCTTGGACTATGTAGGTTACCAGCGGGCACTTGGACTATCTAGGTTAACGTACGTGCACTTGGACTATGTAGGTAACATAGCAGGCACTTTGACTGTCTAGGTTACCTAGCGGGCACTTGGCCTATCTAGGTTAATGAACGGGCACTTGGACTATGTAGGTTACCTAGCGGGCACTTGGACTATGTAGGATCCCTATCGGACATTTGGACTACTTAGGTTACCTAGCGGGCACTTGAACTATGTACATACCCTAGCGGGCCCTTGGACTATGTAGGTTACCTAGTGGGCACTTGGACTATCTAGATTAACTAGAGGGCCCTGGGACTATGTAGGTTAACTAGCGGGCACTTGGATTAGTTAGGTTAACTAGCGGGCACTTGGACTATCTAGATTAACTAGCGGGCCCTTGGACTATTTAGGTTAACTAGCAGGCACTTGGACCATCTAGATTAACTACCGGGTCCTTGGTCTATCTAGGTTTACTAGCGGGCACTTGAACTATCTAGGTTAACTAGCGGGTTCTTGGACTATGTAGGTTAACTAGCGGGCACTTGGACTATGTAGGTTAACTAGCGGGAACTTGGACTATCTAGGTTAACTAGATGGTTCTTGGACTATGTAGGTTAACTAGCGGGCACTTGGACTATCTAGGTTAACTAGCTGACCTTGGACTATGTAGGTTAACTAGCGGGCACTTGAACTATCTAGGTTAACTAGCGGGCACTTGGACTAAGTAGGTTAACTAGCGGGCACTTGGACTATCTAGGTTACCTAGAGGGCACTTGAACTATGTAAGTTCCCTAGCGGGCACTTGGGCTATCTACGTTACCTAGCGGGCACTTGGACTATGTAGGATCCCTATCGGACATTTGTACTACTTAGGTTAACTAGCGGGCACTTTGACTATGTAGGTCAACTAGCGACCCTTGTACTATGTAGGTTAACTAGCGGGCACTTGGACTATCTAGGTTACCTAGCGGGCACTTGGACTATCTAGGTTACCTAGCAGGCACTTGGACTAATTAGGTTAACTAGAGGACACTTCGACTATCTAGGTTAGCTAACGGGCAATTGGACTATCTAGGTTACCTAGCGGGCACTTGGACTATGTAGGTTCCCTAGCGGGCACTTGGACTATTTACGTTACCTAGCAGGCACTTTGACTATCTAGGTTAACTAAGGGGCACGTGGACTATGTAGGTTGCCTAGCGAGCACTTGGACTATGTACGTCCCCTAGCGGGCACTTGGACTATCTAGGTTAACTAGAGGGTCCTTGGACTATGTAGGTTAACTAGCGGGCACTTGGACGATCTAGGTTAATAGTGGGCACTTGGACTATCTAGGTTAACTAGCGGGCACTTGGACTATCTAGAATAACTAGCGGGCCCTTGGACTATCTAGGTTAACTAGCGGGCACTTGGACTATATAGGTTAACTAGCGGGCACTTGTACTATCTAGATTAACTAGCGGGCCCTTGGACTATCTAAGTTAACTAGCGGGCACATGGACTATGTAATTTCCCTAGCGGGCATTTGGATTATTTAGGTTACCTTGTGGGCACTTGGACTATGTAGGTTACCTAGCGAGCACTTAGACTATGTAGGTTAACTAGAAGGCACTTGGACTATCAAGGTTACCTAGCGGGCCCATGGACTAAGTAGGTTACCAGCGGGCACTTGGACTATCTAGGTTAACGAACGGGCACTTGGACTATGTATGTTACCTAGCGGGCACTTGGACTATGTAGGATCCCTATCGGACATTTGGACTACTTAGGTTACATAGCGGGCACTTGGACTATCTAGGTTAACGAACGGGCACTTGGACTATGTAGGTTAACTAGCAGACACTTCGACTATCTAGGTTAGCTAACGGGCAATTGGACTATCTAGGTTACCTAGCGGGCACTTGGACTATGTATTTTCCCTAGCGGGCACTTGGACTATTTAGGTTACCTAGCAGGCTATTTGACTATCTAGGTTAACTAACGGGCACTTGGACTATGTAGGTTGCCTAGCGAGCACTTGGACTATGTAGGTTCCCTAGCGGGCACTTTGACTATGTAGGTTCCCTATCGGGTACTTGGACTGTCTAGGTTTACTAGCGGGCAATTGGACTGTCTAGGTTACCTAGTGGGCACTTGGACTATGTAGTTTACCTAGCAGGCACTTGGACTATGTAGGTTAACTAGCGGGCACTTGGACTATCTAGGTTACCTAGCGGGCACTTGGACTATGTAGGTAACATAATGGTCACTTGGACTGTCTAGGTTACCTACCGGGGACTTGGACTATGTAGGTTAACTAGCGGGCACTTGGACTATGTAGGATCCCTATCGGACATTTGGACTACTTAGGTTAACTAGTGGGCATTTTGACTATCTAGGTTATCTAGCGGGCACTTGGACTATCTAGGTCAACTAGCGGGCCCTTGTACTATGTAGGTTAACTAGCGAGCACTTGGACTATCTAGGTTAACTAACGGACCTTGGACTATGTAGGTTAACTAGCGGGCACTTGGACTATGTATGTCCCCTAGTGGGCACTTGGACTATCTAGGTTAATTAACGGGAACTAGAACTATCTAGGTTAACTAGCGAGCACTTGGACTATCTAGGTTACCTAGCAGGCACTTGGAGTATGAAGGATCCCTAGCGGGCACTTGGACAATCTAGGTTAACTAGTGGACACTTGGACGATCTAGGTTAACTAGCGGACACTTGGACTATCAAAGTTAACAAGTGAGCCCTTGGACTATGTAGGTTAACTAGCGGGCCATTGGACTATCTAGGTTACCTAGCGGGTACTTGAACTATATAGGTTATCTAGTGGGCACTTGGACTATCTAAGTTAACGAACGGGCACTTGGAATATGCAGGTAACCTAGCGGGCACTTGGACTGTCTAGGTTACCTAGCGGGCACTTGGACTTCTAGGTTAACCAACGGGCACTTGGACTATGTAGGTTGCTTAGCGGGCACTTGGACTATCTAGGTTAGGTAACGGGCACTTTTAGTATCTAGGTTACCTAGCGGGAACTTGGACAATGTAAGTTACTTAGCGGGCACTTGGACTATCTAGGTTACCTAACGGGCACTTTGACTATCTAGGTTACATAGCGGGCACTTGGACTATGTAAGTTAACTAGTGAGCACTTGGACTCTAGGTTACCTAGCGGGCACTTGGACTATCTAGGATACCTAACGGGCACTTTGACTATCTATGTTACACAGAGGGCACTTGGACTATGTAGGTTAACTAGCGAGCACTTGGACTCTAGGTTACCTAGCGGGCACTTGGACTATCTAGTTTAACTAGCGGGCCCTTGAACTATGTATATTTCCTAGCGGGCACTTGGACTATCTAGGTTAACGAACGGGCACTTGGACTATGTAGGTTACCTAGCGGGCACTTGGACTATGTAGGATTCCTATCAGACCTTTGGACTACTTAGGTTACCTAGCGGGCACTTGGACTATCTAAGTTAACTAGCGGACCTTGGACTACGTAGGTTAACTAGCGGGCCCTAGGACTATGTAGGTTAACTAGCGGCCACTTGGACGATCTAGGTTAACTAGAGGGCACTTGGACTATATAGGTTAACTAGCGTGCACTTGGACTATATAGGTTAACTAGCGGGCACTAGGATGATAAATGTTAACTAGCGGGCACTTGGACTATCTAGGTTAGCTAACGTGCACTTGGACTAAGTACGTCCCCTAGTGGGCACTTGGACACTCTAGGTTAACTAACGGGCACTAGGACTATCTAGGTTAACTAGCGGGCACTTGGACTATGTAAGTCAACTAGGGGGCCTTGGACTATCTAGTTTAGCTAACTGGCACTTGGACTATGTAGGTTAACTAGCAGACACTTGCACGATCTAGGTTAACTAGCGGGCTCTTGCACTCTGTAGGTTAACTAGTGGGCCCATTGACTATGTTGGTTAACTAGCGGGCCATTGGACGATGTAGGTTAACTAGCGGGCACTTGGATTGTGTAGGTTCCCTAGCAGGCATTTGGACTATATAGATAACCTTGCGGGCCTTTAGACATTGTAGGTTACCTAGCGGGCCCTTGGACTATGTAGGTAAACTAGTGGATCCTTGGACTATACAGGTTACCTAGCGGGCACTTGGACTATCTATGTTAACTAGCGGGTACTTGGACTATGTAGGTTAACTAGCAGGCCCTTGGACTATGTAGATTAACTAGCGGCACTTGGACTATCTACGTTAACCAGCGGGCCCTTGGACTATGTAGATTCCCTAGCGGGCATTTGGACTACATAGATAACCTAGCGGGCCCTTAGATTTTGTAGGTTACCTAGCGGGCTCTTGGAATATCTAGGTTACCTAGCTGACACTTGAACTATCTACGTTACCTAGTGGGTTCTTGGAGTATGTAAGTTACCTAGCGGGCTGTTGGACTATCTAGGTTACCAAGCTGGCGCTTGGACTATCTAGGTTAACTAACGGGCACTTGGATTATGTAGGTTCCCTAGCGGGCCCTTGGACTATGTAAGTTCCCTAGCGGGCACTTGGACTATGTGGGTTTCCTGGCGGGCATTTGGACTATCTAGGTTACCTAACGGGCACTTGGACTATGTAGGATCCCTAGCGGGCACTTGGATTATGTAGGTTCCCTATCGGGCACTTGGACTATGTAGGTTAACTAGCGGGCCCTTGGACTATCTATGTTAACTAGCGGACACTTGGACTATCTAGATTAACTAGCGGGCCCTTGGACTATCAAGGTTTACTAGCGGGCACTTGAACTATCTAGGTTAACTAGCAGGCACTTGGACTAAGTAGTTTCCCTAGCGGGCATTTGGATTATTTAGGTTACCTAGTGGGCACTGGACTATGTAGGTTACCTAGCGGGCACTTGGACTATGTAGGTTAACTAGAAGCCACTTGGACTATCAAGGTTACCTAGCGGGCCCTTGGACTATGTAGGTTACCAGCGGGCACTTGGACTATCTAGGTTAACGAACGTGCACTTGGACTATGTAGGTAACCTAGCGGGCACTTGGACTGTCTAGGTTACCTAGCAGGCACTTGGCCTATCTACGTTAACGAACGGGCACTTGGACTATGTAGGTTAACTAGCGGACACTTCCACTATCTAGGTTAGCTAACGGGCAATTGGACTATCTAGGTTACCTAGCGGGCACTTGGACTATGTAGGTTCCCTAGCGAGCACTTGGACTATGTAGGTTCCCTATCGGGTACTTGGACTGTCTAGGTTCACTAGGGGGCAATTGGACTATCTAGGTTTCCTACTGGGCACTTGGACTATGTACGTTCCCTAGCGGGCACTTGGACTATGTAGGTTAACGAACGGGCACTTGGACTATGTAGGTAACCTAATGGTCACTTGGACTGTCTAGGTTACCTAGCGGGAACTTGGACCATGTAGGTAAACTAGCGGGCACTTGGACTATCAAGGTTAACTAGCGGGCCCTTGCTCTATGTAGGTTAACTAGCAGGCCTTTGGACTATGTAAGTTAACTAGAGGGCACTTTGATGATCCTGGTTAACTAGCGCGCACTTGGACTATCTAGGTTAACTAGCGGGCACTTGGACTATGTAGGTTCCCTAGCGGGCACTTGGACTATCTAGGTTAACTAGCGGGCACTTGGACTCTGTAGGTTCCCTAGCGGGCACTTGGACGATCTAGGCTAACTAGCGGGTACTTGGACTATGTAGGTTAACTAGCGGGCCCTTGGACTATGTAGATTATCTAGCGGCAGTTGGACTATCTACTATAACTAGCGGGCCCTTGGACTATGTAGATTCCCTAGCGGGCACTTGGATTCTGTATGTTCCCTACGGACACTTGAACTATGTAATTTCCCTAGCAGGCACTTGGACTATGTAGGTTCCAGAGCGGGCACTTGGACTATGTAAGTAAACTACCGGGCACTTGGACTATGTAAGTTAACTAGCGGGCCCTTGGACTATCTAGGTTACCTAGCGGGCATTTGGACTATGTAGGTTAACTACCGGACACATGCACTATCTAGGTTCCCTAGCGGGCACTTGGACTATGTATGTTCCCTAGCGGGCACTTGGACTATCTATGTTAACTAGTGGGCACTTGGACTATCTATGTTAACTATCGGGCACTTGGACTATGTAGGTTAACTAGGGGACACTTGCACTATGTAGGTTACCTAGCGGCACTTGGACTATGTAGGTTAACTAGCGTGCATTTGGACTATATAGGTTAACTAGAGAACACTTAGACGATCTAGGTTAACTTGTGGGCCCTTGGAATATATAGGTTAACGAACGGGCATTTGGACTATGTAGGTTACCTAACAGACACTTGGACTGTCTAGGTTACCTAGCGGGCACTTGGCTATCTAGGTTAACGAACGGGCACTTGGACTATCTAGGTTGCCTAGCGGGCATTTGGAATATGTAAGTTACCTAGCGGGCACTTGGACTATCTAGGTTACCTAGCGGGCACTTGGACTATATAGGTTAACTAGCGGGCACTTGGACTATGTATGTTGCATAGCGGGCAATTGGACTATCTAGGTTAGGTAACGGGCACTTGGACTATATAGGTTACCTAGCGAACCCTTTGACTATGTAGGTTACCTAGCGGGCACTTGGACTATCTAGGTTAACAAAAGGGCACTTGGACTATGTAGGTTACCTAGCGGGCACTTGGATTATCTGGGATAGCTAACAGGAACTTGGAATATCTAGGTTACCTAGCGGGCACTTGGACTATGTAGGTTACCTTGCGGGCACTTGTACTATCTAGGTTACCTAACGGGAACTTGGACTATGTAGGTTAACTAGCGGACACTTGGACGATCTACGTTAACTAGCGGGCACTTGGAATATCTAGGTAAACTAGCGGGCCCTAGGACTATGTAGGTTAACTAGCGGGCACTTGTACTATCTAGGTTAACTAGCGGGTTCTTGGACTATGTAGGTTAACTAGCGGGCACTTGGACTATCTAGGTTAACTAGCTGACCTTGGACTATGTAGGTTAAATAGCGGTCACTTGGACTATCTAGGTTAACTAGCTGACCTTGGACTATGTAAGTTAACTAGAGGGCACTTGGACTATCTAGGTTAACTAGCGGGCACTTGCACAATGCAGGTTCCCTAGCGGGCACTTTGACTATGTAGGTTCCCTAGCGGTCACTTGGACTATATAGGTTACCTACGGGCACTTGGACTATCTAGGTTCCCTAACGGGCACTTGGAATATGTAGGTTCCCTATCGGGCACTTGGACTATGTAGGTTCCCCTGCGGGCACTTGGACTATGTAGGTTCCCTAAAGGGCACTTGGACTATCTAGGTTACCTAGCGGGCACTTGGACTATATAGGTTAACTAGCGGACAATTGGAAGATCTAGGTTAACTAGCGGGTACTAGGACTATCTAGGATAACTAGCGGTCCCTTGGACAATAGGTAAACTAGCAGGCACTAGGACTATGTAGGTTCCCTAGCGGGCATTTAGACTATATAGGTTACCTAGCGGGCACTTGGACTATGTAGGTTACCTAGCGGGCACTTGGACTATGTAGGTTAATTAGCGGGCACTTGGACTATCTAGGTTACCGAACGGGCATTTGGACTATGTAGGTTACATAGCGGGCACTTGGACTTCTAGGTTAACGAATGGGCACTTGGACTATGTATGTTGTATAGCGGGCAATTGGATTATCTAAGTTAGGTAACGGGCACTTGGACTATCTAGGTTACCTAGCGGGAACTTGGACTATGTAGGTTACCTAGCGTGCACTTGGACTATCTAGGTTCACGAAAGGGCACTTTGACTATGTAGGTTCCCTAGCGGGCACTTGGACTATATAAGTTCCCTACGGGCACTTGGACTATCTAGGTTCCCTAACGGGCACTTGGACTATGTAGGTTCCTATGCGGGCACTTGGAATATGTAGGTTCACTATCAGGCACTTGGACTATATAGGTTAACTAGCGTGCCCTTGGATTATCTAGGCTAACTAGCGGGCACTTAGACAATCTAGGTTAACTAACGGGCACTTTGACTATAGGTTCCCTAGCGGGCATTTGGACTATCTAGGTTACCTAGCGGGCACTTGGTCTATCTAGGTTAACTAGCGGGCATTTGCACAATGTAGGTTCCCTAGCGGGCACTTAGAATATGTAGGTTCCCTATGGGCACTTGGACTATCTAGGTTCCCTAACGGGCACTTGGACTATGTAGGTTCCTCTGCGGGCACTTGGACTATGTAGGTTCCCTTTCAGGCACTTGGACTATGTAGGTTAACTAGCGGGCACTTGGATGATCAAGGTTAACTAGCGGGCACTTGGACTATGTAGGATCCCTAGCGGGCACTTGGACTACATAGGTTCCCTACGGGCACTTGGACTATCTAGGTTCCCTAACGGGCACTTGGAATATGTAGGTTTCCTATCGGGCACTTGGACTATGTAGGTTCCTCAGCGGGCACTTAGACTTTGTAGGTTCCCTATCTGGCATTGGACTATGTAGGTTAACTAGCAGGACCTTGGACTATCTAGGTTACCTAGCGGGCACTTGGATTATGTAGGTTACCTAGCGGGCACTTGAACTATGTACATACCCTAGCGGGCACTTGGACTATCTAGGTTACCTAGCGGGCACTTGGACTATCTAGGTTAACTAGAGGGCCCTTGGACTATGTAGGTTAACTAGCGGGCACTTGGATTATCTAGGTTAACTAGCGGGTACTTGGACTATCTAGGTTAACTAGCGGGCACTTGGAATATCTAGATTAACTAGTGGGCCCTTGGACTATCTAGGTTTACTAGTGGGCACTTGGACTATCTAGGTTAACTAGCGAGCACTTGAACTATGTAATTTCCCTAGCCGGCATTTGGATTATTTAGGTTACCTAGTGGGCACTTGGACTATGTAGGTTACCAGCGGGCACTTGGTCTATGTACGTCCCCTAGCGGGCACTTGGACTATCTAGGTTAACTAGAGGGCCCTTGGACTATGTAGGTTAACTAGCGGGCACTTGGATTATCTAGGTTAACTAGCGGGCACATAGACAATCTAGATTAACTAACGGGCACTTTGACTATGTAGGTTCCCTAGCGGGCCCTTGGACTATGTAAGTTCCCTAGCACGCACTTGGACTATGTGTGTTCCCTAGCGGGCATTTGGACTATCTAGGTTACCTAGCGGGCACTTGGACTATGTACGTTCCCTAGCGGGCACTTGGACTATCTAGGTTACCTACCGGGCACTTGGACTATGTACGTTACCTAGCGGGCACTTGGACTATGTACGTTTCCTAGCGGGTCCTTAGACTATCTAGGTTAACTAGCGGGCACTTGGACTATGTAGGTTAACTACCGGGCACTTGAACTATCTATGTTAACTAGCAGGCACTTGGACAATGTAGGTTAACTAGGGGACACTTGCACTATGTAGGTTACCTAGCGGCACTTGGACTATCTAGGTTAACTAGCGTGCACTTGGACTATGTAGGTACCTTAGCGGGAACTTGGACTATCTAGTTTAACTAGCGGGCACTTGGACGATGTAGGTTAACTAGCGGGCCCTTGGACTATCTAGGTTACATAGCTGGAACTTGGACTATATAGGTTACCTTGCGGGCACTTGGACTATGTAGGTTAACGAACGGGCATTTGGACTATGTAGGTTACCTAGCGGGCACTTGCACTTCTATGTTAACGAATGGGCACTTGGACTATGTATGTTGCATAGCGGGCAATTGGATTATCTAGGTTAGGTAACCGGCACTTGGACTAACTAGGTTACCTAGTGGGAATTTGGATAATGTAGGTTACCTAGCGGGCACTGGAATATCGAGGTTACCTAACGGGCACTTGGACTATCTTGGTTTCTTAGCGGGCACTTGGACTGTATAGGTTACCTAGGGGGCACTTGGACTTTGTAGGTTACCTAGCGGGCACTTGCACTATCTAGGTTACCTAGCGGGCACTTGGACTATGTAGGTTAATTAGCGGGCACTTGGACTATCTAGGTTACCGAACGGGCATTTGGACTATGTAGGTTACATAGCGGGCACTTGGACTTCTAAGTTAACGAATGGGCACTTTTATTATGTATGTTGCATAGCGGGCAATTGGATTATCTAGGTTAGGTAACGGGCACTTGGACTATCTAGGTTACCTCGCGGGAACTTGGACTATGTAGGTTACCTAGCGGGCACTTGGACTATCTAGGTTAACGAAAGGGCACTTGGACTATGTAGGTTACCTAGCGGGCACATGGATTATCTAGGTTAGCTAACAGGAACTTGGAATATCTAGGTTACCTAGCGGGCACTTGGACTATGTAGGTTACCTTGCGGGCACTTGTACTATCTAGGTTACCTAACGGGAACTTGGACTTTGTAGGTTAACTAGCGTACACTTGGACGATCTAGGTTAACTAGCGGGCACTTGAACTATCTAGGTTAACCAGCAGGTTCTTGGAGTATGTGGGTTAACTAGCGGGCACTTGGACTATCTAGGTTAACTAGCTGACCTTGGACTATGTAGGTTAACTATCGGGCACTTCGACTATCTAGGTTAACTAGCGGGCACTTGGACTATCTAGGTTAATAGCGGGCACTTGCAAAATGCAGGTTCCCTAGCGGGAACTTGGACTATCTAGATTCCCTAACGGCCACTTGGACTATGTAGGTTCCTCTGCGGGCACTTGGACTATGTAGGTTCCCTTTCAGGCACTTGGACTATGTAGGTTAACTAGCGGGCGCTTGGATGATCAAGGTTAACTAGCGGGCACTTGCACTATCTAGGTTACCCAGCGGGCACTTGGACTATCTAGGTTAATTAGCGGGCACTTGTACAATGCAGGTTCCCTAGCGGGCACTTTGACTATGTAGGTTCCCTAGCGGGCACTTGGACTATATAGGTTCCCTACGGGCACTTGTAATATGTAGGTTTCCTATCGGGCAGTTGGACTATGTAGGTTCCTCAGCGGGCACTTGGACTTTGTAGGTTCCCTATCGGGCATTGGACTATGTAGGTTAACTAGCAGGACCTTGGACTATCTAGGTTACCTAGCGGGCACTTGGACTATGTAGGTTAACTCGCGGACACTTGGACAATCTAGGTTACCTAGCGGGCACTTGAACTATGTACATACCCTAGCGGGCACTTGGACTATCTAGGTTACCTAGCGGGCACTTGGACTATATATGTTCCTTACGGACACTTGAACTATGTAAGTTAACTACCAGGCACTTGGACTATGTAGGTTAACTAGCGGGCCCTTAGACTATCTAGGTTACCTAGCGCGCACTTGGACTATGTAGGTTAACTACCGGGCACTTGCACTATCTAGGTTACCTAGCGGGCACTTGGACTATGTACGTTCCCTAGCGGGCACTTGGACTATCTATGTTAACTAGCGGGCACTTGGACTATGTAGGTTCACTAGGGGACACTTGCACTATGTAGGTTACCTAGCGGCACTTGGACTATCTAGGTTAACTAGCGGGCGCTTGGACTATCTGGGTTACCTAGCGTGCACTTGGACTATGTAGGTTCCTTAGCGGGCACTTGGACTATCTAGTTTACCTAGCGGGCACTGGGCTATGTAGGTTAACTAGCGGGCCCTTGGACTATCTAGGTTACATAGCTGGAACTTGGACTATATAGGTTACCTTGCGGGCCCTTGGACTATGTAGGTTAACCAAAGACACTTGGACGATCTAGGTTAAATAGTGGGCCCTTGGACTATGTAGGCTAATGAACGGGCATTTGGACTATGTAGGTTACCTTGCGGGCACTTGGACTTCTATGTTAACGAATGGGCACTTGGATTATGTATGTTGCATAGCGGGCAATTGGATTATCTAGGTTAGGTAACGGGCACTTGGACTATCTAGGTTACCTAGCGGGCACTTGGACTATCTTGGTTTCTTAGCGGGCACTTGGACTATATAGGTTACCTAGCGGGCACTTGGACTTTGTAGGTAACCTAGCGGGCACTTGCACTATCTACGTTACCTAGCGGGCACTTGGATTATGTAGGTTAATTAGCGGGCATTGGACTGTCTAGGTTAACTAGCTGACCTTGGACTATGTAGGTTAACTCTCGGGCACTTCGACTATCTAGGTTAACTAGCGGGCACTTGGACTATCTAGATTAACGAGCAGGCACTTGCACAATGCATGTTCCCTAGTGGGCACTTTGACTATGTAGGTTCCCTAGCGGGCACTTGGACTATATAGGTTCCCTACGGGCACTTGGACTATCTAGGTTCCCTAACGGGCACTTGGACTCTGTAGGTTCCTCTGCGGGCACTTGGACTATGTAGGTTCCCTATCAGGCACTTGGACTATGTAGCTTAACTAGCGGGCCATTGGATGATCAAGGTTAACTAGCGGGCACTTGGACTATCTAGGTTAACTAGCGGGCACATGGACTATCTAGGTAAATTAGTGGGCACTTGTACAATGCAGGTTCCCTAGCGGGCACTTTGACTATGTAGGTTCCCTAGCGGGCACTTGGACTATATAGGTTCCCTACAGGCACTTGGACTATATAGGTTCCCTAACGGGCACTTAAAATATGTAGGTTCCCTATCGGGCACTATGACTATATAGGTTCCTCAGCGGGCACTTGGACTTTGTAGGTTCCCTATCGGGCATTGGACTATGTATGTCCCCTAACGGGCACTTGGATATCTAGGTTAACTAGAGGGCCCTTGGACTATGTAGGTTAACTAGCGGGCACTTGGATTATCTAGGTTAACGAGCGGGCACTTAGACGATCTAGGTTAACTAGCGGGCACTTGGACTATCTAGGTTAACTAGCAGGCCCTTGGACTATCTAGATTAACTAGCGGGCCCTTGGACTATCTAGGTTAACTAGCGGGCACTTGGACTATGTAGTTTCCCTAGCGGGCATTTGGATTATTTAGGTTACCTAGTGGGCACTTGGACTTTGTAGGTTACCTAGCGGGCATTTGGACTATGTAGGTTAACTAGAAGGCACTTGGACTATCAAGGTTACCTAGCGGGCCCTTGGACTATGTAGGTTACCAGCGGGCACTTGGACTATCTAGGTTAATGAACGTGCACTTGGACTATGTAGGTAACCTAGCGGGCACTTGGACTGTCTAGGTTACCTAGCAGGCACTTGGCCTATCTACGTTAACGAACGGGCACTTGGACTATGTAGGTTAACTAGTGGACACTTCGACTATCTAGGTTAGCTAACGGGCAATTGGACTATCTAGGTTACCTAGCGGGCCCTTGGACTATGTAGGTTCCCTAGCGGGCACTTGGACTATTTAGGTTACCTAGCAGGCACTTTGACTATCTAGGTTAACGAACGTGCACTTGGACTATGCAGGTAACCTAGCGGGCACTTGGACTGTCTAGGTTACCTAGCAGGCACTTGGCCTATCTACGTTAATGAACGGGCACTTGGACTATGTAGGTTAACCAGCGGACACTTCGACTATCTAGGTTAGCTAACGGGCAATTGGACTATCTAGGTTACCTAGTGGGCACTTGGACTATCTAGGTTACCTAGCGGGCACTTGGACTATCTAGGTTAACTAGAGGGCCCTTGGACTATGTAGGTTAACTAGGGGGCACTTGGATTATCTAGGTTAACTAGCGGGCACTTAGATGATCTAGATTAACTAGCGGGCCCTTGGACTATCTAGGTTAACTAGCGGGCACTTGGACTATGTAGTTTCCCTAGCGGGCATTTGGATTATTTAGGTTACCTTTTGGGCACTTGGACTTTGTAGGTTACCTAGTGGGCACTTGGACTATGTAGGTTAACTAGAAGGCACTTGGACTATCAAGGTTACCTAGCGGGCCCTTGGACTATGTAGGTTATCTAGCGGACACTTGGACAATCTAGGTTACCTAGCGGGCACTTGAACTATATACATACCCTAGCGGGCACTTGGACTATCTAGGTTACCTAGCGGGCACTTGGACTATGTATGTCCCCTAACGGGCACTTGGATATCTAGGTTAACTAGAGGGCCCTTGGACTATGTATGTTAACTAGCGGGCACTTGGATTATCTAGGTTAACGAGCGGGCACTTAGACGATCTAGGTTAACTAGCGGGCACTTGGACTATCTAGGTTAACTAGCAGGCCCTTGGACTATCTAGATTAACTAGCGGGCCCTTGGACTATCTAGGTTAACTAGCGGGCACTTGGACTATGTAGTTTCCCTAGCGGGCATTTGGATTATTTAGGTTACCTAGTGGGCACTTGGACTTTGTAGGTTACCTAGCGGGCATTTGGACTATGTAGGTTAACTAGAAGGCAGTTGGACTATCAAGGTTACCTAGCGGGCCCTTGGACTATGTAGGTTACCAGCGGGCACTTGGACTATCTAGGTTAATGAACGTGCACTTGGACTATGTAGGTAACCTAGCGGGCACTTGGACTGTCTAGGTTACCTAGCAGGCACTTGGCCTATCTACGTTAACGAACGGGCACTTGGACTATGTAGGTTAACTAGCGGACACTTCGACTATCTAGGTTAGCTAACGGGCAATTGGACTATCTAGGTTACCTAGCGGGCCCTTGGACTATGTAGGTTCCCTAGCGGGCACTTGGACTATTTAGGTTACCTAGCAGGCACTTTGACTATCTAGGTTAACGAACGTGCACTTGGACTATGCAGGTAACCTAGCGGGCACTTGGACTGTCTAGGTTACCTAGCAGGCACTTGGCCTATCTACGTTAACGAACGGGCATTTGGACTATGTAGGTTAACCAGCGGACACTTCGACTATCTAGGTTAGCTAACGGGCAATTGGACTATCTAGGTTACCTAGCGGGCACTTGGACTATCTAGGTTACCTAGCGGGCACTTGGACTATCTAGGTTAACTAGAGGGCCCTTGGACTATATAGGTTAACTAGCGGGCCCTTGGACTATCTAGGTTAACTAGCGGGCACTTGGACTATGTAGTTTCCCTAGCGGGCATTTGGATTATTTAGCTTACCTTTTGGGCACTTGGACTTTGTAGGTTACCTAGTGGGCACTTGGACTATGTAGGTTAACTAGAAGGCACTTGGACTATCAAGGTTACCTAGCGGGCCCTTGGACTATGTAGGTTACCAGCGGGCACTTGTACTATCTAGGTTAACGAACGTGCACTTGGACTTTGTAGGTAACCTAGTGGGCACTTGGACTGTCTAGGTTACCTAGCAGGCACTTGGCCTATCTACGTTAACGAACGGGCACTTGGACTATGTAGGTTAACTAGTGGACACTTCGACTATCTAGGTTAGCTAACGGGCAATTGGACTATCTAGGTTACCTAGCGGGCACTTGGACTATCTAGGTTAACTAGAGGGCCCTTGGACTATGTAGGTTAACTAGTGGGCACTTGGATTATCTAGGTTAGCTAACGGGCAATTGGACTATCTAGGTTACCTAGCGGGCCCTTGGACTATGTAGGTTCCCTAGTGGGCACTTGGACTATTTAGGTTACCTAGCAGGCACTTTGACTATCTAGGTTAACGAACGTGCACTTGGACTATGTAGGTAACCTAGCGGGCTCTTGGACTGTCTAGGTTACCTAGCAGGCACTTTTCCTATCTACGTTAACGAACGGGCACTTGGACTATGTAGGTTAACTAGCGGACACTTCGACTATCTAGGTTAGCTAACGGGCAATTGGACTATCTAGGTTACCTAGCGGGCACTTGGACTATCTAGGTTGCCTAGCGAGCACTTGGACTATGTAGGTTCCCTAGCGAGCACTTGGACTGTGTAAGTTCCCTATCGGGTACTTGGACTGTCTAGGTTAACTAGGGGGACTTGGACTATGAAGTTTACCTAGGAGGCACTTGGACTATGTTGGTTAACTAGCGGGCACTTGGACTATCTAGGTTACCTAGCGGGCACATGGACTATATACGTTCCTTAGCGGGCACTTGGGCTATCTACGTTACCTAGCGGGCACTTGGACTATGTAGGTTAACGAACGGGCAGTTGGACTATGTAGGTAACCTAATGGTCACTTGGACTGTCTAGGTTACCTAGCGGGAACTTAGACTATGTAGGTTAACTTGCGGGCACTTGGACTATCAAGGTTAACTAGCGGGCCCTTGCTCTATGTAGGTTAACTAGCATGCCTTTGGACTATGTAAGTTAACTAGAGGGCACTTTGATGATCCTGGTTAACTAGCGGGCCCTTGGACTATCTAGGTTAACTAGCGGGCACTTGGACTATGTAGTTTCCCTAGCGGGCATTTGGATTATTTAGGTTACCTAGTGGGCACTTCGACTTTGTAGGTTACCTAGCGGGCATTGGACTATATAGGTTACCTACCGGGCACTAGGACTTTGTAGGTAACCTAGCGGGCACTTGCACTATCTACGTTACCTAGCGGGCACTTGGATTATGTAGGTTAATTAGCGGGCATTGGACTGTCTAGGTTAACTAGCTGACCTTGGACTATGTAGGTTAACTCTCGGGCACTTCGACTATCTAGGTTAACTAGCGGGCACTTGGACTATCTAGATTAATGAGCAGGCACTTGCACAATGCATGTTCCCTAGTGGGCACTTTGACTATGTAGGTTCCCTACGTGCACTTGGACTATATAGGTTCCCTACGGGCACTTGGACTATCTAGGTTCCCTAACGGGCACTTGGACTATGTAGGTTCCTCTGCGGGCACTTGGACTATGTAGGTTCCCTATCAGGCACTTGGACTATGTAGGTTAACTAGCGAGCCATTGGATGATCAAGGTTAACTAGCGGGCACTTGGACTATCTAGGTTAACTAGCGGGCACATGGACTATCTAGGTAAATTAGTGGGCACTTGTACAATGCAGGTTCCCTAGCGGGCACTTTGACTATGTAGGTTCCCTAGCGGGCACTTGGACTATATAGGTTCCCTACAGGCACTTGGACTATATAGGTTCCCTAACGGGCACTTAAAATATGTAGGTTCCCTATCGGGCACTATGACTATATAGGTTCCTCAGCGGGCACTTGGACTTTGTAGGTTCCCTATCGGGCATTGGACTATGTAGGTTAACTAGCAGGACCTTGGACTATCTAGGTTACCTAGCGGGCACATGGACTATATACGTTCCCTAGCGGGCACTTGGGCTATCTACGTTACCTAGCGGGCACTTGGACTATGTAGGTTAACGAACGGGCAGTTGGACTATGTAGGTAACCTAATGGTCACTTGGACTGTCTAGGTTACCTAGCGGGAACTTAGACTATGTAGGTTAACTAGCGGGCACTTGGACTATCAAGGTTAACTAGCGGGCCCTTGCTCTATGTAGGTTAACTAGCATGCCTTTGGACTATGTAAGTTAACTAGAGGGCACTTTGATGATCCTGGTTAACTAGCGGGCCCTTGGACTATCTAGGTTAACTAGCGGGCACTTGGACTATGTAGTTTCCCTAGCGGGCATTTGGATTATTTAGGTTACCTAGTGGGCACTTCGACTTTGTAGGTTACCTAGCGGGCACTTGGACTATGTAGGTTACCAGCGGGCACTAGGACTATCTAGGTTAATGAACGTGCACTTGGACTATGTAGGTAACCTAGCGGGCACTTGGACTGTCTAGGTTACCTAGCAGGCACTTGGCCTATCTACGTTAACGAACGGGCACTTGGACTATGTAGGTTAACTAGCGGACACTTCGACTATCTAGGTTAGCTAACGGGCAATTGGACTATCTAGGTTACCTAGCGGGCCCTTGGACTATGTAGGTTCCCTAGCGGGCACTTGGACTATTTAGATTACCTAGCAGGCACTTTGACTATCTAGGTTAACGAACGTGCACTTGGACTATGCAGGTAACCTAGCGGGCACTTGGACTGTCTAGGTTACCTAGCAGGCACTTGGCCTATCTACGTTAACGAACGGGCACTTGGACTATGTAGGTTAACCAGCGGACACTTCGACTATCTAGGTTAGCTAACGGGCAATTGGACTATCTAGGTTACCTAGCGGGCACTTGGACTATCTAGGTTACCTAGCGGGCACTTGGACTATCTAGGTTAACTAGCGGGCCCTTGGACTATCTAGATTAACTAGCGGGCCCTTGGACTATCTAGGTTAACTAGCGGGCACTTGGACTATGTAGTTTCCCTAGCGGGCATTTGGATTATTTAGGTTACCTTTTGGGCACTTGGACTTTGTAGGTTACCTAGTGGGCACTTGGACTATGTAGGTTAACTAGAAGGCACTTGGACTATCAAGGTTACCTAGCGGGCCCTTGGACTATGTAGGTTACCAGCGGGCACTTGTACTATCTAGGTTAACGAACGTGCACTTGGACTTTGTAGGTAACCTAGTGGGCACTTGGACTGTCTAGGTTACCTAGCAGGCACTTGGCCTATCTACGTTAACGAACGGGCACTTGGACTATGTAGGTTAACTAGCGGACACTTCGACTATCTAGGTTAGCTAACGGGCAATTGGACTATCTAGGTTACCTAGCGGGCACTTGGACTATCTAGGTTAACTAGAGGGTCCTTGGACTATGTAGGTTAACTTGCGGGCACTAGGATTATCTAGGTTAGCTAACGGGCAATTGGACTATCTAGGTTACCTAGCGGGCCCTTGGACTATGTAGGTTCCCTAGTGGGCACTTGGACTATTTAGGTTACCTAGCAGGCACTTTGACTATCTAGGTTAACGAACGTGCACTTGGACTATGTAGGTAACCTAGCGGGCACTTGGACTGTCTAGGTTACCTAGCAGGCACTTTTCCTATCTACGTTAACGAACGGGCACTTGGACAATGTAGGTTAACTAGCGGACACTTCGACTATCTAGGTTAGCTAACGGGCAATTGGACTATCTAGGTTACCTAGCGGGCACTTGGACTATGTAGGTTGCCTAGCGAGCACTTGGACTATGTAGGTTCCCTAGCGAGCACTTGGACTATGTAGGTTCCCTATCGGGTACTTGGACTGTCTAGGTTAACTAGGGGGACTTGGACTATGTAGTTTACCTAGGAGGCACTTGGACTAAGTTGGTTAACTAGCGGGCACTTGGACTATCTAGGTTACCTAGCGGGCACATGGACTATATACGTTCCCTAGCGGGCACTTGGGCTATCTACGTTACCTAGCGGGCACTTGGACTATGTAGGTTAACGAACGGGCAGTTGGACTATGTAGGTAACCTAATGGTCACTTGGACTGTCTAGGTTACCTAGCGGGAACTTAGACTATGTAGGTTAACTAGAGGGCACTTGGACTATCAAGGTTAACTAGCGGGCCCTTGCTCTATGTAGGTTAACTAGCATGCCTTTGGACTATGTAAGTTAACTAGAGGGCACTTTGATGATCCTGGTTAACTAGCGGGCCCTTGGACTATCTAGGTTAACTAGCGGGCACTTGGACCATGTAGTTTCCCTAGCGGGCATTTGGATTATTTAGGTTACCTAGTGGGCACTTCGACTTTGTAGGTTACCTAGCGGGCACTTGGACTATGTAGGTTAACTAGAAGGCACTTGGACTATCAAGGTTACCTAGCGGGCCCTTGGACTATGTAGGTTACCAGCGGGCACTTGGACTATCTAGGTTAATGAACGTGCACTTGGACTATGTAGGTAACCTAGCGGGCACTTGGACTGTCTAGGTTACCTAGCAGGCACTTGGCCTATCTACGTTAACGAACGGGCACTTGGACTATGTAGGTTAACTAGCGGACACTTCGACTATCTAGGTTAGCTAACGGGCAATTGGACTATCTAGGTTACCTAGCGGGCCCTTGGACTATGTAGGTTCCCTAGCGGGCACTTGGACTATTTGGTTACCTAGCAGGTACTTTGACTATCTAGGTTAACGAACGTGCACTTGGACTATGCAGGTAACCTAGCGGGCACTTGGACTGTCTAGGTTACCTAGCAGGCACTTGGCCTATCTACGTTAACGAACGGGCACTTGGACTATGTAGGTTAACCAGCGGACACTTCGACTATCTAGGTTAGCTAACGGGCAATTGGACTATCTAGGTTACCTAGCGGGCACTTGGACTATCTAGGTTACCTAGCAGGCACTTGGACTATCTAGGTTAACTAGAGGGCCCTTGGACTATGTAGGTTAACTAGCGGGCAATTGGATTATCTAGGTTAACTAGCGGGCACTTAGACGATCTAGGTTAACTAGCGGGAACTTGGACTATCTAGGTTAACTAGCGGGCCCTTGGACTAGCTAGATTAACTAGCGGGCCCTTGGACTATCTAGGTTAACTAGCTGGCACTTGGACTATGTAGTTTCCCTAGCGGGCATTTGGATTATTTAGGTTACCTTTTGGGCACTTGGACTTTGTAGGTTACCTAGTGGGCACTTGGACTATGTAGGTTAACTAGAAGGCACATGGACTATCAAGGTTACCTAGCGGGCCCTTGGATTATGTAGGTTACCAGCGGGCAGTTGGACTATCTAGGTTAACGAACGTTCACTTGGACTTTGTAGGTAACCTAGTGGGCACTTGGACTGTCTAGGTTACCTAGCAGGCACTTGGCCTATCTACGTTAACGAACGGACACTCGGACTATGTAGGTTAACTAGCGGACACTTCGACTATCTAGGTTAGCTAACGGGCAATTGGACTATCTAGGTTACCTAGCGGGCACTTGGACTATCTAGGTTAACTAGAGGGCCCTTGGACTATGTAGGTTAACTAGCGGGCACTTGGATTATCTAGGTTAGCTAACGGGCAATTGGACTATCTAGGTTACCTAGCGGGCCCTTGGACTATGTAGGTTCCCTAGCGGGCACTTGGACTATTTAGGTTACCTAGCAGGCACTTTGACTATCTAGGTTAACGAACGTGCACTTGGACAATGTAGGTAACCTAGCGGGCACTTGGACTGTCTAGGTTACCTAGCAGGCACTTGGCCTATCTACGTTAACGAACGGGCACTTGGACTATGTAGGTTAACTAGCGGACACTTCGACTATCTAGGTTAGCTAACGGGCAATTGGACTATCTAGGTTACCTAGCGGGCACTTGGACTATGTAGGTTGCCTAGCGAGCACTTGGACTATGTAGGTTCCCTAGCGAGCACTTGGACTATGTAGGTTCCCTATCGGGTACTTGGACTGTCTAGGTTAACTAGGGGGCAATTGGACAGTCTAGGTTACCAAGTGGGCACTTGGACTATGTAGTTTACCTAGGAGTCACTTGGACTATGTTGGTTAACTAGCGGACACTTGGACTATCTAGGTTACCTAGCGGGCACATGGACTATATACGTTCCCTAGCGGGCACTTGGGCTATCTACGTTACCTAGCGGGCACTTGGACTATGTAGGTTAACGAACGTGCAGTTGGACTATGTAGGTAACCTAATGGTCACTTGGACTGTCTAGGTTACCTAGCGGGAACTTAGACTATGTAGGTTAACTAGCGGGCACTTGGACTATCAAGGTTAACTAGCGGGCCCTTGCTCTATGTAGGTTAACTAGCATGCCTTTGGACTATGTAAGTTAACTAGAGGGCACTTTGATGATCCTGGTTAACTAGCGGGCCCTTGTACTATGTAGGTTAACTAGCGGGCACTTGGACTATGTAGGTTCCCTAGCGGGCACTTTGACTGTGTAGGTTCCCTAGCGGGCACTTGGACTATATAGGTTAACTAGCGGGCCCTTGGACTATGTAGGTTAACTAGCGTGCACATGGACGATCTAGGTTAACTAGCGGGTACTTGGACTATCTACGTTAACTAGCGGGCCCTTGGACTATGTAGATTCCCTAGCGGGCACTTGGATTCTGTATGTTCCCTACGGACACTTGAACTATGTAGGTTCCCTAGCAGGACTTGGACTATGTAGGTTCCAGAGGGGGCACTTGGACTATGTAAGTTAACTACCGGGCACTTGGACTATGTAGGTTAACTAGCGGACACTTGGACAATCTAGGTTACCTTGCGGGCACTTGAACTATGTACATACCCTAGCGGGCACTTGGACTATCTAGGTTACCTTGCGGGCACTTGGACTATGTACGTCCCCTAGCGGGCACTTGGGCTATCTACGTTACCTAGTGGGAACTTGGACTATGTAGGTTAACTAGCGGGCACTTGGACTATCAAGGTTAACTAGCGGGCCCTTGCTCTATGTAGGTTAACTAGCAGGCCTTTGGACTATGTAAGTTAACTAGAGGGCACTTTGATGATCCTGGTTAACTAGGGGGCACTTGCATTATCTAGGTTGCCTAGCGGGCATTTGGACTATGTAAATTACCTAGCGGGCACTTCGACTATCTAGGTTACCTAGCGGGCACTTGGACTATGTAGGTTACCTAGCGGGCACTTGGACTATCTAGGTTACCTAACGGGCACTTGGACTATCTTGGTTTCTTAGCGGGCACTTGGACTATATAGGTTACCTAGCGGGCCCTTGGAATATGTAGGTTACCTAGCGGGCACTTGGACTATCTAGGTTAACGAAAGGGCACTTGGACTATGTAGGTTAACTAGCGGGCACTTGGATTATCTAGGTTAGCTAACAGGAACTTGGAATACCTAGGTTACCTAGCGGGCACTTGGACTATGTAGGTACCCTTGCGGGCACTTGTACTATCTAGGTTACCTAACGGGAACTTGCACTATGTAGGTTAACTAGCGGACACTTGGATGATCTAGGTTAACAGGCGGGCAGTTGGAATATCTAGGTTAACTAGCGGGCCCTTGGACTATGTAGGTTAACTAGCAGGCACTTGGACTATCTAGGTTAACTAGCAGGTTCTTGGACTATGTAGGTTAACTAGCGGGCACTTGGACTATCTAGGTTAACTAGCTGACCTTGGACCATGTAGGTTAACTATCGGGCACTTCGACTATGTAGGTTACCTAGCGGGCACTTGGACTATGTAGGTTCTCTAGCGGTCACTTGGACTATTTAGGTTACCTAGCAGGCACTTTGACTATCTAGGTTAACGAACGTGCACTTGGACTATGTAGGTAACCTAGCGGGCATTTGGACTATCTAGGTTACCTAGCGGGCACTTGGACTATGTACGTTACCTAGCGGGCACTTGGTCTATGTAGGTTAACGAACGGGCACTTGTACTATGTAGGTAACCTAATGGTCACTTGGACTGTCTAGGTTACCTAGCGGGAACTTAGACTATGTAGGTTAACTAGCGGGCACTTGGACTATCAAGGTTAACTAGCGGGCCCTTGCTCTATGTAGGTTAACTAGCATGCCTTTGGACTATGTAAGTTAACTACAGGGCACTTTAATGATCCGGGTTAACTAGCGGGCACGTGGATTATCTAGGTTGCCTAGCGGGCATTTGGACTATGTAAGTTACCTAGCGGGCACTTGGACTATCTAGGTTACCTAGCGGGCACTTGGACTATGTAGGTTACCTAGCGGGCACTTGGCCTATCTAGGTTACCTAACGGGCACTTGGACTATCTTGGTTTCTTAGCGGGCACTTGGACTATATAAGTTACCTGCGGGCCCTTGTACTATGTAGGTTACCTAGCGGGAACTTGGACTATCTAGGTTAACGAAAGGGCACTTGGACTATGTATGTTACCTAGCGGGCACTTGGATTATCTAGGTTAGCTAACAGGAACTTGGAATATCTAGGTTACCTAGCGGGAAATTGGTCTATGTAGGTTACCTTGCGGGCACTTGTACTATCTAGGTTTACTAGCGGGCACTTGGACTATCTAGGTAAACCAGCGTACACTTGGACGATCTAGGTTAACAATCGGGCACTTGGAATATCTAGGTTAACTACCGGGCCCTTGGAATATGTAGGTTAACTAGCGGGCACGTGGACTATCTAGGTTAACGAAAGGGCACTTGGACTATGTATGTTACCTAGCAGGCATTTGGATTATCTAGGTTAGCTAACAGGAACTTGGAATATCTAGGTTACCTAGCGGGCATTTGGACTATGTAGGTTACCTTGCGGGCACTTGTACTATCTAGGTTTACTAGCGGGCACTTGGACTATCTAGGTTAACCAGCGTACACTTGGACGATCTAGGTTAACAAGCGGGCACTTGGAATATCTAGGTTAACTAGCGGGCCCTTTGATTATGTAGGTTAACTAGCGGGCACTTGGAATATCTAGGTTAACTAGCAGGTTCTTGGACTATGTAGATTAACTAGCGGGCACGTGGACTATCTAGGTTAACTAGCTGACCTTGGACTATTTAGGTTAACTATCGGGCACTTCGACTATCTAGGTTAACTAGCGGGCACTTGGACTATCTAGGTTAACTAGCGGGCACTTGCACAATGCAGGTTCCCTAGCGGGCACTTTGTCTATGTAGATTCCCTAGCGGGCACTTGGACTATATAGGTTCCCTACGGGCACTTGGACTATCTAGGTTCCCTAAGGAGCTCTTGGACTATGTAGGTTCCTCTGCGGGCACTTGGACTATGTAGGTTCCTTATCAGGCACTTGGACTATGTAGGTTAACTAGCGGGCACTTGGATGATCAAGGTTAACTAGCGGGCACTTGGGCTATCTACATTACCTAGCGGGCACTTGGTCTATGTAGGTTAACAAACGGGCACTTCTACTATGTAGGTAACCTAATGGTCACTTGGACTGTCTAGGTTACCTAGCGAGAACTTAGACTATGTAGGTTAACTAGCGGGCACTTGGACTATCAAGGTTAACTAGCGGGCCCTTGCTCTATGTAGGTTAACTAGCATGCCTTTGGACTATGTAAGTTAACTAGAGGGCACTTTAATGATCCGGGTTAACTAGCGGGCACTTGGATTATCTAGGTTGCCTAGCGGGCATTTGGACTATGTAAGTTACCTAGCGGGCCCTTGGACTATGTAGGTTACCTAGCGGGCACTTGGACTATCTAGGTTAACGAAAGGGCACTTGGACTATGTGTGTTACCTAGCGGGCACTTGGATTATCTAGGTTAGCTAACAGGAACTTGGAATATCTAGGTTACCTAGCGGGCATTTGCACTATGTAGGTTACCTTGCGGGCACTTGTACTATCTAGGTTTACTAGCGGGCACTTGGAATATCTAGGTTAACCAGCGTACACTTGGACGATCTAGGTTAACAAGCGGGCACTTGGAATATCTAGGTTAACTAGCGGGCCCTTGGACTATGTAGGTTAACTAGCGGGCACTTGGACTATCTAGGTTAACTAGCAGGTTCTTGGACTATGTAGGTTAACTATCGGGCACTTCGACTATCTAGGTTAACTAGCGGGCACTTGGACTATCTAGGTTAACTAGCGGGCACTTGCACAATGCAGGTTCCCTAGCGGGCACTTTGACTATGTAGATTCCCTAGCGGGCACTTGGACTATATAGGTTCCCTACGGGCACTTGGACTATCTAGGTTCCCTAAGGAGCTCTTGGACTATGTAGGTTCCTCTGCGGGCACTTGGACTATGTAGGTTCCTTATCAGGCACTTGGAGTATGTAGGTTAATTAGCGGGCACTTGGATGATCAAGGTTAACTAGCGGGCACTTGGACTATCTAGGTAAATTAGCGGGCACTTGTACAATGCATGTTCCCTAGCGGGCACTTTGACTATGTAGGTTCCCTTGCCGGCACTTGGACTATATAGGTTCCCTACGGACACTTGGACTGTCTAGGTTCCCTAACGGGCACTTGGAAAATGTTGGTTCCCTATCGGGCACTTGGACTATGTAGGTTCCTCAGCGGGCACTTGGACTTTGTGAGTTCCCTATCAGGCATTGGACTATGTAGGTTAACTAGCAGGACTTTGGACTATCTAGGTTACCTAGTGGGCACTTGGACTATGTAGGTTAACTAGCGGACACTTGGACAATCTAGGTTACCTAGCGGGCACTTGAACTATGTACATACCCTAGCGGGCACTTGGACTATATAGGTTACCTAGCGGGCACTTGGACTATGCACGTCCCCTAGTGGGCACTTGGACTATCTAGATTCACTAGCGGGCCCTTGGACTATCTAGGTTACCTAGCGGGCACTTGGACTATCTTGGTTACCTAGGGGGCACTTGGACTATCTAGGTTAACTAGAGGGCCCTTGGACTATGTAGGTTAACTAGCGGGCACTTGGATTATCTAGGTTAGCTAACGGGCAATTGGACTATCTAGGTTACCTAGCGGGCCCTTGGACTATGTAGGTTCCCTAGCTGGCACTTGGACTATTTAGGTTACCTAGCAGGCACTTTGACTATCTAGGTTAACGAACGTGCACTTGGACTATGTAGGTAACCTAGCGGGCACTTGGACTGTCTAGGTTACCTAGAAGGCACTTGGCCTATCTACGTTAACGAACGGGCACTTGGACTATGTAGGTTAATTAGTGGACACTTCGACTATCTAGGTTGGCTAACGGGCAATTGGACTATCTAGGTTACCTAGCGGGCCCTTGGACTATTTAGGTTACCTAGCAGGCACTGTGACTATCTAGGTTAACGAACGTGCACTTGGACTATGTAGGTAACCTAGCGGGCACTTGGACTGTCTAGGTTACTTAGCAGGCACTTGGCCTATCTACGTTAACGAACGGGCACTTGGACTATGTAGGTTAACTAGCGGACACTTCGACTATCTAGGTTAGCTAACGGGCAATTGGACTATCTAGGTTACCTAGCGGGCACTTGGACTATGTAGTTTGCCTAGCGAGCACTTGGACTATGTAGGTTCCCTAGCGAGCACTTGGACTATGTAGGTTCCCTATCGGGTACTTGGACTGTCTAGGTTAACTAGCGGGCAATTGGACAGTCTAGGTTACCAAGTGGGCACTTGGACTATGTAGTTTACCTAGGAGGCACTTGGACTATGTTGGTTAACTAGCGGGCACTTGGACTATCTAGGTTACCTAGCAGGCACATGGACTATGTTCGTTCCCTAGTGGGCACTTGGGCTATCTACGTTACCTAGCGGGCACTTGGACTATGTAGGTTAACGAACGGGCACTTGGACAATGTAGGTAACCTAATGGTCACTTGGACTTTCTAGGTTACCTAGCGGGAACTTAGACTATGTAGGTTAACTAGCGGGCACTTGGACTATCAAGGTTAACTAGCGGGCCCTTGCTCTATGTAGGTTAACTAGCATGCCTTTGGACTATGTAAGTTAACTACAGGGCACTTTAATGATCCGGGTTAACTAGCGGGCACTTGGATTATCTAGGTTGCTTAGCGGGCATTTGGACTATGTAAGTTACCTAGCGGAAACTTGGACTATCTAAGTTACCTAGCGGGCACTTGGACTATGTAGGTTACCTAGCGGGCACTTGGACTATGTAGGTTACCTAACGGGCACTTGGACTATCTTTGTTTCTTAGCGGGCACTTGGACTATATAGGTTACCTGCGGGCCCTTGGACTATGTAGGTTACCTAGCGGGCACTTGGACTATCTAGGTTAACGAAAGGGCACTTGGACTATGTATGTTACCTAGCGGGCACGTGGATTATCTAGGTTAGCTAACAGGAACTTGGAATATCTAGGTTACCTAGCGGGCATTTGGACTATGTAGGTTACCTTGCGGGCACTTGTACTATCTAGGTTTACTAGCGGGCACTTGGACTATCTAGGTTAACCAGCGTACACTTGGACGATCTAGGTTAACAAGCGGGCACTTGGAATATCTAGGTTAACTAGCGGGCCCTTGGACTATGTAGGTTAACTAGCGGGCACTTGGATTATCTAGGTTAACTAGCAGGTTCTTTGACTATGTAGGTTAACTAGCAGGCACGTGGACTATCTAGGTTAACTAGCTGACCTTGGACTATGTAGGTTAAGTATCGGGCACTTCGACTATCTAGGTTAACTAGCGGGCACTTGGACTATCTAGGTTAAGTAGCGGGCACTTGCACAATGCAGGTTCCCTTGCGGGCACTTTGACTATGTAGATTCCCAAGCGGGCACTTGGACTATATAGGTTCCCTACGGGCACTTGGACTATCTAGGTTCCCTAAGGAGTTCTTGGACTATGTAGGTTCCTCTGCGGGCACTTGGACTATGTAGGTTCCTTATCAGGCACTTGGAGTATGTAGGTTAACTAGCGGGCACTTGGATGATCAAGGTTAACTAGCGGGCACTTGGACAATCTAGGTAAATTAGCGGGCACTTGTACAATGCATGTTCCCTAGCGGGCACTTTGACTATGTAGGTTCCCTTGCGGGCACTTGGACTATATAGGTTCCCTACGGACACTTGGACTATCTAGGTTCCCTAACGGGCACTTGGAAAATGTAGGTTCCCTATCGGGCACTTGGACTATGTAGGTTCCTCAGCGTGCACTTGGACTTTGTGAGTTCCCTATCGGGTATTGGACTATGTAGGTTAACTAGCAGGACCTTGGACTATCTAGGTTACCTAGCGGGCACTTGGACTATGTAGGTTAACTAGCAGACACTTGGACAATCTAGGTTACTTAGCGGGCACTTGAACTATGTACATACACTAGCGGGCACTTGGACTATATAGGTTACCTAGCGGGCACTTGGACTATGTATATCCCAGAGCGGGCACTTGGACTATCTAGATTAACTAGCGGCCCCTTGGTCTATCTAGGTTACCTAGCGGGCACTTGGACTATCTAGGTTACCTAGGGGGCACTTGGACTATCTAGGTTAACTAGAGGGCCCTTGGACTATGTAGGTCAACTAGCGGGCACTTGGATTATCTAGGTTAGCTAACGGGCAATTGGACTATCTAGGTTACCTAGCGGGCCCTTGGACTATGTAGGTTCCCTAGCGGGCACTTGGACTATTTAGGTTACCTAGCAGGCACTTTGACTATCTAGGTTAACGAACGTGCACTTGGACAATGTAGGTAAACTAGCGGGCACTTGGACTGTCTAGGTTACCTAGCAGGCACTTGGCCTATCTACGTTAACGAACGGGCACTTGGACTATGTAGGTTAACTAGCGGACACTTCGACTATCTAGGTTAGCTAACGGGCAATTGGACTATCTAGGTTACCTAGCCGGCACTTGGACTATGTAGTTTGCCTAGCGAGCACTTGGACTATGTAAGTTCCCTAGCGAGCACTTGGACTATGTAGGTTCCCTATTTGGTACTTGGACTGTCTAGGTTAACTAGGGGGCAATTGGACAGTCTAGGTTACCAAGTGGGCACTTAGACTATGTAGTTTACCTAGGAGGCACTTGGACTATGTTGGTTAACTAGCGGGCACTTGGACTATCTAGGTTACCTAGCGGGCACATGGACTATGTACGTTCCCTATCGGGCACTTGGGCTATCTACGTTACCTAGCGGGCACTTGGACCATGTAGGTTAACGAACGGGCACTTGTACTATGTAGGTAACCTAATGGTCACTTGGACTGTCTAGGTTACCTAGTGGGAACTTGGACTATGTAGGTTAACTAGCGGGCAATTGGACTATCAAGGTTAACTAGCGGGCCCTTGCTCTATGTAGGTTAACTAGCATGCCTTTGGACTATGTAAGTTAACTACAGGGCACTTTAATGATCCGGGTTAACTAGCGGGCACTTGGATTATCTAGGTTGCCTAGCGGGCATTTGGACTATGTAAGTTACCTAGCGGGCACTTGGATTATCTAGGTTACCTAGCGGGCACTTGGACTATGTAGGTTACCTAGCGGGCACTTGGACTATCTTTGTTTCTTAGCGGGCACTTGGACTATATAGGTTATCTGCGGGCCCTTGGACTATGTAGGTTACCTAGCGGGCACTTGGACTATCTAGGTTAACGAAAGGGCACTTGGACTTTGTATGTTACCTAGCGGGCACTTGGATTATCTAGGTTAGCTAACAGGAACTCCGAATATCTAGGTTACCTAGCGGGCATTTGGACTATGTAGGTTACCTTGCGGGCACTTGTACCATCTAGGTTTACTAGCGGGCACTTGGACTATCTAGGTTAACCAGCGTACACTTGGACGATCTAGGTTAACAAGCGGGCACTTGGAATATCTAGGTTAACTAGCGGGCCCTTGGACCATGTAGGTTAACTAGCGGGCACTTGGATTATCTAGGTTAACTAGCAGGTTCTTTGACTATGTAGGCTAACTATCGGGCACGTTGACTATCTAGGTTAACTAGCTGACCTTGGACTATGTAGGTTAACTATCGGGCACTTCGACTATCTAGGTTAACTAGCGGGCACTTGGACTATCTAGGTTAACTAGCGGGCACTTGCACAATGCAGGTTCCCTTGCGGGCACTTTGACTATGTAGATTCCCGAGCGGGCACTTGGACTATATAGGTTCCCTACGGGCACTTGGACTATCTAGGTTCCCTAAGGAGCTCTTGGACTATGTAGGTTCCTCTGCGGGCACTTGGACTATGTAGGTTCCTTATCAGGCACTTGGAGTATGTAGGTTAACTAGCGGGCACTTGGATGATCAAGGTTAACTAGCGGGCACTTGGACTATCTAGGTAAATTAGCGGGCACTTGTACAATGCATGTTCCCTAGCGGGCACTTTGACTATGTAAGTTCCCTTGCGGGCACTTGGACTATATAGGTTCCCTACGGATACTTGGACTATCTAGGTTCCCTAACGGGCACTTGGAAAATGTAGGTTCCCTATCGGGCACTTGGACTATGTAGGTTCCTCAGCGGGCACATGGACTTTGTGAGTTCCCTATCGGGCATTGGACTATGTTAGTTAACTAGCAGGACCTTGGACTATCTAGGTTACCTAGCGGGCACTTGGACTATGTAGGTTAACTAGCGGACACTTGGACAATCTAGGTTACTTAGCGGGCACTTGAACTATGTACATACCCTAGCGGGCACTTGGACGATATAGGTTACCTAGCGGGCACTTGGACTATGTATATCCCCTAGCGGGCACTTGGACTATCTAGATTAACTAGCGGGCCCTTGGTCTATCTAGGTTACCTAGCGGGCACTTGGACTATCTAGGTTACCTAGGGGGCACTTGGACTATCTAGGTTAACTAGAGGGCCCTTGGACTATGTAGGTTAACTAGCGGGCACTTGGATTATCTAGGTTAGCTAACGGGCAATTGGACTATCTAGGTTACCTAGCGGGCCCTTGGACTATGTAGGTTCCCAAGCGGGCACGTGGACTATTTAGGTTACCTAGCAGGCACTTTGACTATCTAGGTTAACGAACGTGCACTTGGACTATGTAGGTAACCTAGCGGGCACTTGGACTGTCTAGGTTACCTAGCAGGCACTTGGCCTATCTACGTTAACGAACGGGCACTTGGACTATGTAGGTTAACTAGCGGACACTTCGACTATCTAGGTTAGCTAACGGGCAATTGGACTATCTAGGTTACCTAGCCGGCACTTGGACTATGTAGTTTGCCTAGCGAGCACTTGGACTATGTAAGTTCCCTAGCGAGCACTTGGACTATGTAGGTTCCCTATCGGGTACTTGGACTGTCTAGGTTAACTAGGGGGCAATTGGACAGTCTAGGTTACCAAGTGGGCACTTAGACTATGTAGTTTACCTAGGAGGCACTTGGACTATGTTGGTTAACTAGCGGGCACTTGGACTATCTAGGTTACCTAGCGGGCACATGGACTATGTACGTTCCCTAGCGGGCACTTGGGCTATCTACGTTACCTAGCGGGCACTTGGACCATGTAGGTTAACGAACGGGCACTTGGACTATGTAGGTAACCTAATGGTCACTTGGACTATCTAGGTTACCTAGCGGGAACTTAGACTATGTAGGTTAACTAGTGGGCACTTGGACTATCAAGGTTAACTAGCGGGCCCTTGCTCTATGTAGGTTAACTAGCATGCCTTTGGACTATGTAAGTTAACTAGAGGGCACTTTGATGATCCTGGTTAACTAGCGGGCCCTTGTAATATGTAGGTTAACTAGCGGGCACTTGGACTATCTAGGTTAACTAGCGGGCACTTGGACTATGTAGGTTCCCTAGCGGGCACTTTGACTATGTAGGTTCCATAGCGGGCACTTGGACTATATAGGTTAACTAGCGGGCCCTTGGACTATGTAGGTTAACTAGCGTGCACATGGACGATCTAGGTTAACTAGCGGGTACTTGGACTATCTACGTTAACTAGCGGGCCCTTGGACGATGTAGATTCCCTAGCGGGCACTTGGATTCTGTATGTTCCCTACGGACACTTGAACTATGTAGGTTCCCTAGCAGGCACTTGGACTATGTAGGTTCCAGAGGGGGCACTTGGACTATGTAAGTTAACTACCGGGCACTTGGACTATGTAGGTTAACTAGCGGACACTTGGACAATCTAGGTTACCTAGCGGGCACTTGAACTATGTACATACCCTAGCGGGCACTTGGACTACTAGGTTACCTTGCGGGCACTTGGACTATGTACGTCCCCTAGCGGGCACTTGGGCTATCTACGTTACCTAGCGGGAACTTGGACTATGTAGGTTAACTAGCGGGCACTTGGACTATCAAGGTTAACTAGCGGGCCCTTGTTCTATGTAGGTTAACTAGCAGGCATTTGGACTATGTAAGTTAACTAGAGGGCACTTTGATGATCCTGGTTAACTAGGGGGCACTTGCATTATCAAGGTTGCCTAGCGGGCATTTGGAGTATGTAAGTTACCTAGCGGGCACTTGGACTATCTAGGTTACCTAGCAGGCACTTGGACTATGTAGGTTACCTAGCGGGCACTTGGACTATCCAAGTTACCTAACGGGCACTTGGACTATCTTGGTTTCTTAGCGGGCACTTGGACTATATAGGTTACCTAGCGGGCCCTTGGACTATGTAGGTTACCTAGCGGGCACTTGGACTATCTAGGTTAACTAGCAGGCACTTGGACTATGTAGTTTCCCTAGCGGGCATTTGGATTATTTAGGTTACCTAGTGGGCACTTGGACTATGTAGGTTACCTAGCGGGCGCTTGGACTATGTAGGTTAACTAGAAGGCACTTGGACTATCAAGGTTACCTAGCGGGCCCTTGGACTATGTAGGTTACCAGCGGGCACTTGGACTATCTAGGTTAACGAACGTGCACTTGGACTATGTAGGTAAACTAGCGGGCACTAGGACTGTCTAGGTTACCTAGCAGGCACTTGGCCTATCTATGTTAACGAACGGGCACTTGGACTATGTAGGTTAACTAGCGGACACTTCGACTATCTAGGTTAGCTAACGGGCAATTGGACTATCTAGGTTACCTAGCGGGCACTTGGACTATGTAGGTTCCCTAGCGGGCACTTGGACTATTTAGGTTACCTAGCAGGCACTTTGACTATCTAGGTTAACGAACGTGCACTTGGACTATGTAGGTAACCTAGCGGGCACTTGGACTGTCTAGGTTACCTAGCAGGCACTTGGCCTATCTACGTTAACGAACGGGCACTTGGACTATGTAGGTTAACCAGCGGACACTTCGACTATCTAGGTTAGCTAACGGGCAATTGGACTATCTAGGTTACCTAGCCGGCACTTGGACTATGTAGTTTGCCTAGCGAGCACTTGGACTATGTAAGTTCCCTAGCGAGCACTTGGATTATGTAGGTTCCCTGTCGGGTACTTGGACTGTCTAGGTTAACTAGGGGGCAATTGGACAGTCTAGGTTACCAAGTGGGCACTTAGACTATGTAGTTTACCTAGGAGGCACTTGGACTATGTTGGTTAACTAGCGGGCACTTGGACTATCTAGGTTACCTAGCGGGCACATGGACTATGTACGTTCCCTAGCGGGCACTTAGGCTATCTACGTTACCTAGCGGGCACTTGGACCATGTAGGTTAACGAACGGGCACTTGGACTATGTAGGTAACCTAATGGTCACTTGGACTATCTAGGTTACCTAGCGGGAACTTAGACTATGTAGGTTAACTAGTGGGCACTTGGACTATCAAGGTTAACTAGCGGGCCCTTGCTCTATGTAGGTTAACTAGCATGCCTTTGGACTATGTAAGTTAACTAGAGGGCACTTTGATGATCCTGGTTAACTAGCGGGCCCTTGTAATATGTAGGTTAACTAGCGGGCACTTGGACTATCTATGTTAACTAGCGGGCACTTGGACTATGTAGGTTCCCTAGCGGGCACTTTGACTATGTAGGTTCCATAGCGGGCACTTGGACTATATAGGTTAACTAGCGGGCCCTTGGACTATGTAGGTTAACTAGCGTGCACATGGACGATCTAGGTTAACTAGCGGGTACTTGGACTATCTACGTTAACTAGCGGGCCCTTGGACGATGTAGATTCCCTAGCGGGCACTTGGATTCTGTATGTTCCCTACGGACACTTGAACTATGTAGGTTCCCTAGCAGGCACTTGGACTATGTAGGTTCCAGAGGGGGCACTTGGACTATGTAAGTTAACTACCGGGCACTTGGACTATGTAGGTTAACTAGCGGACACTTGGACAATCTAGGTTACCTAGCGGGCACTTGAACTATGTACATACCCTAGCGGGCACTTGGACTACTAGGTTACCTTGCGGGCACTTGGACTATGTACGTCCCCTAGCGGGCACTTGGGCTATCTACGTTACCTAGCGGGAACTTGGACTATGTAGGTTAACTAGCGGGCACTTGGACTATCAAGGTTAACTAGCGGGCCCTTGCTCTATGTAGGTTAACTAGCAGGCATTTGGACTATGTAAGTTAACTAGAGGGCACTTTGATGATCCTGGTTAACTAGGGGGCACTTGCATTATCAAGGTTGCCTAGCGGGCATTTGGAGTATGTAAGTTACCTAGCGGGCACTTGGACAATCTAGGTTACCTAGCGGGCACTTGAACTATGTACATACCCTAGCGGGCACTTGGACTACTAGGTTACCTTGCGGGCACTTGGACTATGTACGTCCCCTAGCGGGCACTTGGGCTATCTACGTTACCTAGCGGGAACTTGGACTATGTAGGTTAACTAGCGGGCACTTGGACTATCAAGGTTAACTAGCGGGCCCTTGTTCTATGTAGGTTAACTAGCAGGCATTTGGACTATGTAAGTTAACTAGAGGGCACTTTGATGATCCTGGTTAACTAGGGGGCACTTGCATTATCAAGGTTGCCTAGCGGGCATTTGGAGTATGTAAGTTACCTAGCGGGCACTTGGACTATCTAGGTTACCTAGCAGGCACTTGGACTATGTAGGTTACCTAGCGGGCACTTGGACTATCCAAGTTACCTAACGGGCACTTGGACTATCTTGGTTTCTTAGCGGGCACTTGGACTATATAGGTTACCTAGCGGGCCCTTGGACTATGTAGGTTACCTAGCGGGCACTTGGACTATCTAGGTTAACTAGCAGGCACTTGGACTATGTAGTTTCCCTAGCGGGCATTTGGATTATTTAGGTTACCTAGTGGGCACTTGGACTATGTAGGTTACCTAGCGGGCGCTTGGACTATGTAGGTTAACTAGAAGGCACTTGGACTATCAAGGTTACCTAGCGGGCCCTTGGACTATGTAGGTTACCAGCGGGCACTTGGACTATCTAGGTTAACGAACGTGCACTTGGACTATGTAGGTAAACTAGCGGGCACTAGGACTGTCTAGGTTACCTAGCAGGCACTTGGCCTATCTATGTTAACGAACGGGCACTTGGACTATGTAGGTTAACTAGCGGACACTTCGACTATCTAGGTTAGCTAACGGGCAATTGGACTATCTAGGTTACCTAGCGGGCACTTGGACTATGTAGGTTCCCTAGCGGGCACTTGGACTATTTAGGTTACCTAGCAGGCACTTTGACTATCTAGGTTAACGAACGTGCACTTGGACTATGTAGGTAACCTAGCGGGCACTTGGACTGTCTAGGTTACCTAGCAGGCACTTGGCCTATCTACGTTAACGAACGGGCACTTGGACTATGTAGGTTAACCAGCGGACACTTCGACTATCTAGGTTAGCTAACGGGCAATTGGACTATCTAGGTTACCTAGCCGGCACTTGGACTATGTAGTTTGCCTAGCGAGCACTTGGACTATGTAAGTTCCCTAGCGAGCACTTGGATTATGTAGGTTCCCTGTCGGGTACTTGGACTGTCTAGGTTAACTAGGGGGCAATTGGACAGTCTAGGTTACCAAGTGGGCACTTAGACTATGTAGTTTACCTAGGAGGCACTTGGACTATGTTGGTTAACTAGCGGGCACTTGGACTATCTAGGTTACCTAGCGGGCACATGGACTATGTACGTTCCCTAGCGGGCACTTAGGCTATCTACGTTACCTAGCGGGCACTTGGACCATGTAGGTTAACGAACGGGCACTTGGACTATGTAGGTAACCTAATGGTCACTTGGACTATCTAGGTTACCTAGCGGGAACTTAGACTATGTAGGTTAACTAGTGGGCACTTGGACTATCAAGGTTAACTAGCGGGCCCTTGCTCTATGTAGGTTAACTAGCATGCCTTTGGACTATGTAAGTTAACTAGAGGGCACTTTGATGATCCTGGTTAACTAGCGGGCCCTTGTAATATGTAGGTTAACTAGCGGGCACTTGGACTATCTATGTTAACTAGCGGGCACTTGGACTATGTAGGTTCCCTAGCGGGCACTTTGACTATGTAGGTTCCATAGCGGGCACTTGGACTATATAGGTTAACTAGCGGGCCCTTGGACTATGTAGGTTAACTAGCGTGCACATGGACGATCTAGGTTAACTAGCGGGTACTTGGACTATCTACGTTAACTAGCGGGCCCTTGGACGATGTAGATTCCCTAGCGGGCACTTGGATTCTGTATGTTCCCTACGGACACTTGAACTATGTAGGTTCCCTAGCAGGCACTTGGACTATGTAGGTTCCAGAGGGGGCACTTGGACTATGTAAGTTAACTACCGGGCACTTGGACTATGTAGGTTAACTAGCGGACACTTGGACAATCTAGGTTACCTAGCGGGCACTTGAACTATGTACATACCCTAGCGGGCACTTGGACTACTAGGTTACCTTGCGGGCACTTAGACTATGTACGTCCCCTAGCGGGCACTTGGGCTATCTACGTTACCTAGCGGGAACTTGGACTATGTAGGTTAACTAGCGGGCACTTGGACTATCAAGGTTAACTAGCGGGCCCTTGCTCTATGTAGGTTAACTAGCAGGCATTTGGACTATGTAAGTTAACTAGAGGGCACTTTGATGATCCTGGTTAACTAGGGGGCACTTGCATTATCAAGGTTGCCTAGCGGGCATTTGGAGTATGTAAGTTACCTAGCGGGCACTTGGACAATCTAGGTTACCTAGCGGGCACTTGAACTATGTACATACCCTAGCGGGCACTTGGACTACTAGGTTACCTTGCGGGCACTTGGACTATGTACGTCCCCTAGCGGGCACTTGGGCTATCTACGTTACCTAGCGGGAACTTGGACTATGTAGGTTAACTAGCGGGCACTTGGACTATCAAGGTTAACTAGCGGGCCCTTGCTCTATGTAGGTTAACTAGCAGGCATTTGGACTATGTAAGTTAACTAGAGGGCACTTTGATGATCCTGGTTAACTAGGGGGCACTTGCATTATCAAGGTTGCCTAGCGGGCATTTGGAGTATGTAAGTTACCTAGCGGGCACTTGGACTATCTAGGTTACCTAGCAGGCACTTGGACTATGTAGGTTACCTAGCGGGCACTTGGACTATCCAAGTTACCTAACGGGCACTTGGACTATCTTGGTTTCTTAGCGGGCACTTGGACTATATAGGTTACCTAGCGGGCCCTTGGACTATGTAGGTTACCTAGCGGGCACTTGGACTATCTAGGTTAACTAGCAGGCACTTGGACTATGTAGTTTCCCTAGTGGGCATTTGGATTATTTAGGTTACCTAGTGGGCACTTGGACTATGTAGGTTACCTAGCGGGCGCTGGGACTATGTAGGTTAACTAGAAGGCACTTGGACTATCAAGGTTACCTAGCGGGCCCTTGGACTATGTAGGTTACCAGCGGGCACTTGGACTATCTAGGTTAACGAACATGCACTTGGACTATGTAGGTAAACTAGCGGGCACTAGGACTGTCTAGGTTACCTAGCAGGCACTTGGCCTATCTACGTTAACGAACGGGCACTTGGACTATGTAGGTTAACTAGCGGACACTTCGACTATCTAGGTTAGCTAACGGGCAATTGGACTATCTAGGTTACCTAGCGGGCACTTGGACTATGTAGGTTCCCTAGCGGGCACTTGGACTATTTAGGTTACCTAGCAGGCACTTTGACTATCTAGGTTAACGAACGTGCACTTGGACTATGTAGGTAACCTAGCGGGCACTTGGACTGTCTAGGTTACCTAGCAGGCACTTGGACTATCTACGTTAACGAACGGGCACTTGGACTATATAGGTTAACTAGCGGACACTTCGACTATCTAGGTTAGCTAACGGGCAATTGGACTATCTAGGTTACCTAGCGGGCACTTGGACTATGTAGGTTGCCTAGCGAGCACTTGGACTATGTAGGTACCCTAGCAACCACTTGGACTATGTAGGTTCCCTATCGGGTACTTGGACAGTCTAGGTTACCTAGTGGGCACTTGGACTATGTAGTTTACCTAGGAGGCACTTGGACTATGTTGGTTAACTAGCGGGCATTTGGACTATCTAGGTTACCTAGCGGGCACTTGGTCTATGTACGTTCCCTAGCGGGCACTTGGGCTATCTACGTTACCTAGCGGGCACTTGGACTATGTAGGTTAACGAACGGGCACTTGTACTATGTAGGTAACCTAATGGTCACTTAGACTGTCTAGGTTACCTAGCGGGAACTTGGACTATGTAGGTTAAATAGCGGGCACTTGGACTATCAAGGTTAACTAGCGGGCCCTTGCTCTATGTATGTTAACTAGCATGCCTTTGGACTATGTAAGTTAACTACAGGGCACTTTAATGATCCGGGTTAACTAGCGGGCACATGGATTATCTAGGTTGCCTAGCGGGCATTTGGACTATGTAAGTTACCTAGCGGGCACTTGGACTATCTAGGTTACCTAGCGGGCGCTTGGACTATGTAGGTTACCTAGCGGGCACTTGGACTATCTAGGTTACCTAACGGGCACTTGGACTATCTTTGTTTCTTAGCGGGCACTTGGACTATATATGTTACCTGCGGGCCCTTGGACTATGTAGGTTACCTAGCGGGCACTTGGACTATCTAGGTTAACGAAAGGGCACTTGGACTATGTATGTTACCTAGCGGGCACTTGGATTATCTAGGTTTACTAGCGGGCACTTGGACTATCTAGGTTAACCAGCGTACACTTGGACGATCTAGGTTAACAAGCGGGCACTTGGAATATCTAGGTTAACTAGCGGGCCCTTGGACTATGTAGGTTAACTAGCGGGCACTTGGACTATCTAGGTTAACTAGCAGGTTCTTGGACTATGTAGGTTAACTAGCGGGTACGTGGACTATCTAGGTTAACTAGCTGACCTTGGACTATGTAGGTTAACTATCGGGCACTTCGACTATCTAGGTTAACTAGCGGGCACTTGGACTATCTAGGTTAACTAGCGGGCACTTGCACAATGCAGGTTCCCTTGCGGGCACTTTGACTATGTAGATTCCCTAGCGGGCACTTGGACTATATAGGTTCCGTACGGGCACTTGGACTATCTAGGTTCCCTAACGGGCACTTGGACTATGTAGGTTCCTCTGCGGGCACTTGGACTATGTAGGTTCCCTATCAGGCACTTGGACTATGCAGGTTAACTTGCGGGCACTTGGATGATCAAGGTTAACTAGAGGGCACTTGGACTATCTAGCTTAACTAGCGAGCACTTGGACTATCTAGGTTAATTAGCGGGCACTTGTACAATGCAGGTTCCCTAGCGGGCACTTTGACTATATAGGTTCCCTAGCGGGCACTTGGACTATATAAGTTACCTAGCGGGCACTTGGACTATGTACGTCCCCTAGCGGGCATGGACTATCTAGGTTAACTAGAGGGCCCATGGACTATGTAGGTTAACTAGCGGCACTTGGACTCTCTAGATTAACTAGCGGGCCCTTGGACTATCTAGGTTTACTAGCGGGCACTTGGACTATCTAGGTTGACTAGCGGGCACTTGGACTATGTAGTTTCCCTAGCGGGCATTTGGATTATTTAGGTTACCTAGTGGGCACTTGGACTATGTAGGTTACCTATCGGGCACTTGGACTATTTAGGTTAACTAGAAGGCACTTGGACTATCAAGGTTAACTAGCGGGCACGTGGACTATCTAGGTTAACTAGCTGACCTTGGACTATGTAGGTTAACTATCGGTCACTTCGACTATCTAGGTAAACTAGCGGGCACGTGGACTATCTAGGTTAACTAGCGGGCACTTGCACAATGCAGGTTCCCTAGCGGGCACTTTGACTATGTAGGTTCCCTAGCGGACACTTGGACTATATAGGTTCCCTACGGGCACTTGGACTATATAGGTTCCCTAACGGGCACTTGGACTATGTAGGTTCCTCTGCGGGCACTTGGACTATGTAGGTTCCCTATCAGGCACGAGGAGTATGTAGGTTAACTAGCGGGCACTTGGATGATCAAGGTTAACTAGCGGGCCCTTGCTCTATGTAGGATAATTAGCACGCCTTTGGACTATGTAAGTTAACTAGAGGGCACTTTGATGATCCTGGTTAACTAGCGGGCACTTGGACTATCTAGGTTAACTAGCGGGCACTTGGACTATCTAGGTTAACTAGCGGGCACTTGGACTATGTAGGTTCCCTAGCGGGCACTTTGACTATGTAGATTCCCTAGCGGGCACTTGGACTATATAGGTTAACTAGCGGGCCCTTGGACTATGTAGGTTAATTAGCGTGCCCTTGGACCATCTTGGTTAACTAGCGGGTACTTGGACTATCTAGGTTAACTAGCGGGCACTTGGACTATGTAGTTTCCCTAGCGGGCATTTGGATTATTTAGGTTACCTAGTGGGCACTTGGACTATGTAGGTTACCTATCGGGCACTTGGACTATTTAGGTTAACTAGAAGGCACTTGGACTATCAAGGTTAACTAGCGGGCACGTGGACTATCTAGGTTAACTAGCTGACCTTGGACTATGTAGGTTAACTATCGGTCACTTCGACTATCTAGGTAAACTAGCGGGCACGTGGACTATCTAGGTTAACTAGCGGGCACTTGCACAATGCAGGTTCCCTAGCGGGCACTTTGACTATGTAGGTTCCCTAGCGGACACTTGGACTATATAGGTTCCCTACGGGCACTTGGACTATATAGGTTCCCTAACGGGCACTTGGACTATGTAGGTTCCTCTGCGGGCACTTGGACTATGTAGGTTCCCTATCAGGCACGAGGAGTATGTAGGTTAACTAGCGGGCACTTGGATGATCAAGGTTAACTAGCGGGCCCTTGCTCTATGTAGGATAATTAGCACGCCTTTGGACTATGTAAGTTAACTAGAGGGCACTTTGATGATCCTGGTTAACTAGCGGGCACTTGGACTATCTAGGTTAACTAGCGGGCACTTGGACTATCTAGGTTAACTAGCGGGCACTTGGACTATGTAGGTTCCCTAGCGGGCACTTTGACTATGTAGATTCCCTAGCGGGCACTTGGACTATATAGGTTAACTAGCGGGCCCTTGGAGTATGTAGGTTAACTAGCAGGACCTTGGACTATCTAGGTTACCTAGCGGGCACTTGAACTATGTAGGTTAACTAGCGGACACTTGGACAATCTAGGTTACCTAGCGGGCACTTGAACTATGTACATATCCTAGCGGGCACTTGGACTATATAGGTTACCTAGCGGGCACTTGGACTATGTAAATCCCCTAGCGGGCACTTGGACTATCTAGATTAACTAGCGGTCCCTTGGACTATCTAGGTTTACTAGCGGGCACTTGGACTATCTAGGTTAACTAGCGGGCACTTGGACTATGTAGTTTCCCTAGCGGGCATTTGGATTATTTAGGTTACCTAGTGGGCACTTGGACTATGTAGGTTACCTAGCGGGCGTTTGGACTATGTAGGTTAACTAGAAGGCACTTGGACTATCAAGGTTACCTAGCGGGCCCTTGGACTATGTAGGTTACCAGCGGGCACTTGAACTATCTAGGTTAACGAACGTGCACTTGGACTATGTAGGTAACCTAGCGGGCACTTGGACTGTCTAGGTTTCCTAGCAGGCACTTGGCCTATCTACGTTAACGAACGGGCACTTGGACTATGTAGGTTAACTAGCGGACACTTCGACTATCTAGGTTAGTTAACGGGCAATTGGACTATCTAGGTTACCTAGCGGGCACTTGGACTATGTAGGTTCCCTAGCGGCACTTGGACTATTTAGGTTACCTAGCAGGCACTTTGACTATCTAGGTTAACGAACGTGCACTTGGACTATTTAGGTAACCTAGCGGGCACTTGGACTGTCTAGGTTACCTAGCAGGCACTTGGCCTATCTACGTTAACGAACGGGCACTTGGTTTATGTAGGTTAACTAGCGGACACTTCGACTATTTAGGTTAGCTAACGGGCAATTGGACTATCTAGGTTACCTAGCGGGCACTTGGACTATGTAGGTTGCCTAGCGAGCACTTGGACTATGTAGGTACCCTAGCGAGCACTTGGACTATGTAGGTTCCCTATCGGGTACTTGGACTGTCTAGGTTACCTAGTGGGCACTTGGACTATGTAGTTTACCTAGGAGGCACTTGAACTATGTTGGTTAACTAGCGGGCATTTGGACTATCTGGGTAACCTAGCGGGCCCTTGGACTATGTACGTTCCCTAGCGGGCACTTGGGCTATCTACGTTGCCTAGCAGGCACTTGGTCTATGTAGGTTAAAGAAAGGGCACTTGTACTATGTAGGTAACCTAATGGTCACTTGGACTGTCTAGGTTACCTAGCGGAAACTTGGACTATGTAGGTTAACTAGCGGGCACTTGGACTATCAAGGTTTACTAGCGGGCCCTTGCTCTATGGAGGTTAACTAGCATGCCTTTGGACTATGTAAGTTAAGTAGAGGGCACTTTGATGATCCTGGATAACTACCGGGCACTTGGATTATCTAGATTGCCTAGCGGGCATTTGGACTATGTAAGTTACCTAGCGGGCACTTGGACTATCTAGGTTACCTAATGGGCACTTGGACTATCTTGGTTTCTTAGCGGGCACTTGGACTATATAGGTTACCTGAGGGCCCTTGGACTATGTAGGTTACTAGCGGGCACTTGGACTATCTAGGTTAATGAAAGGGCACTTGGACTATGTATGTTACCTAGCGGGCACTTGGATTATCTAGGTTAGCTAACAGGAACTTGGAATATCTAGGTTACCTAGCGGGCACTTGGACTATGTAGGTTACCTTGCGGGCACTTGTACTATCTAGGTTTACTAGCGGCACTTGGACTATCTAGGTTAACCAGCGTACACTTGGTCGATCTAGGTTAACAAGCGGGCACTTGGAATATCTAGGTTAACTAGCGGGCCCTTTGATTATGTAGGTTAACTAGAGGGCACTTGGACTATCTAGGTTAACTAGCAGGTTCTTGGACTATGTAGGTTAACTAGCGGGCACGTGGACTATCTAGGTTAACTAGCTGACCTTGGACTATGTAGGTTAACTATCGGGCACTTCGACTATCTAGTTTAACTAGCGGGCACTTGGACTATCTAGGTTAACTAGCGGGCACTTGCACAATGCAGGTTCCCTAGCGGGCACTTTGACTATGTAGATTCCCTAGCGGGCACTTGGACTATATAGGTTCCCTACGGGCACTTGGACTATCTAGGTTCCCTAACGGGCACTTGGACTATGTAGGTTCCTCTGCGGGCACTTGGACTATGTAGGTTCCCTATCAGGCACTTGGACTATGTAGGTTAACTAGCGGGCACTTGAATGATCAAGGTTAACTAGCGGGCACTTGGACTATCTAGCTTAACTAGCGAGCACTTGGACTATCTAGGTTAATTAGCGGGCACTTGTACAATGCAGGTTCCCTAGCGGGCACTTTGACTATGTAGGTTCCCTAGCGGGCACTTGGACTATATAAGTTACCTAGCGGGCACTTGGACTATGTATGTCCCCTAGCGGGCATGGACTATCTAGGTTAACTAGAGGGCCCATCGACTATGTAGGTTAACTAGCGGGCACTTGGACTCTCTAGATTAACTAGCGGGCCCTTGGACTATCTAGGTTTACTAGCGGGCACTTGGACTATCTAGGTTGACTAGCGGGCACTTGGACTATGTAGTTTCCCTAGCGGGCATTTGGATTATTTAGGTTACCTAGTGGGCACTTGGACTATGTAGGTTACCTATCGGGCACTTGGACTATTTAGGTTAATTAGAAGGCACTTGGACTATCAAAGTTAACTAGCGGGCACGTGGACTATCTAGGTTAACTAGCTGACCTTAGACTTTTTAGGTTAACTAGAAGGCACTTCGTCTATCTAGGTTAACTAGCGGGCACTTGGACTATCTAGGTTAACTAGCGGGCACTTGCACAATGCAGGTTCCCTAGCGGGCACTTTGAGTATGTAGGTTCCCTAGCGGGCACTTGGACTATATAGGTTCCCTACGGGCACTTGGACTATCTAGGTTCCCTAACGGGCACTTGGACTATGTAGGTTCCTCTGCGGGCTCTTGGACTATGTAGGTTCCCTATCAGGCACTTGGAGTATGTAGGTTAACTAACGGGCACTTGGATGATCAAGGTTAACTAGCGGGCCCTTGCTCTATGTAGGTTAATTAGCAGGCCTTTTGACTATGTAAGTTAACTAGAGGGCACTTTGATGATCCTGGTTAAGTAGCGGGCACTTGGACTATCTAGGTTAACTAGGGGGCACTTGGACTATCTAGGTTAACTAGCGGGCACTTGGACTATCTAGGTTAACTAGCGGGCACTTTGACTATGTAGGTTCCCTAGCGGGCACTTGGACTATATAGGTTAACTAGCGGGCCCTTGGACTATGTAGGTTAAGTAGCAGGACCTTGGACTATCTAGGTCACCTAGCGGGCACTTGGACTATGTAGGTTAACTAGCGGACACCTGGACAATCTAGGTTACCTAGCGGGCACTTGAACTATGTACATACCCTAGCGGGTACTTGGACTATATAGGTTACCTAGCGGGCACTTGGACTATGTACATCCCCTAGCGGGCACTTAGACTATCTAGATTAACTAGCGGGCCCTTGGACTATCTAGGTTAACTAGCGGGCACTTGGACTATGTAGTTTCCCTAGCGGGCATTTGGCTTATTTAGGTTACCTAGTGGGCACTTGGACTATGTAGGTTACCTAGCGGGCGCTTGGACTATGTAGGTTAACTAGAAGGCACTTGGACTATCAAGGATACCTAGCGGGCCCTTGGACTATGTAGGTTACCAGCGGGCACTTGGACTATCTAGGTTAATGAACGTGCACTTGGACTATGTAGGTAACCTAGTGGGCACTTGGACTGTCTAGGTTACCTAGCAGGCACTTGGCCTATCTACGTTAACGAACGGGCACTTGGACTATGTAGGTTAACTAGCGGACACTTCGACTATCTAGGTTAGCTAACGGGCAATTGGACTATCTAGGTTACCTAGCGGGCACTTGGACTATGTAGGTTGCCTAGCGAGCACTTGGACTATGTAGGCTCCCTAGCAAGCACTTGGACTATGTAGGTTCCCTATCGGGTACTTGGACAGTCTAGGTTACCTAGTGGGCATTTGGACTATGTAGTTTACCTAGGAGGCACTTGGACTATGTTCGTTAACTAGCGGGCATTTGGACTATCTAGGTTACCTAGCGGGCACTTGGACTATGTACGTTCCCTAGCGGGCACTTGGACTGTCTAGGTTACCTAGTGGGAACTTGGACTATGTAGGTTAACTAGTGGGCACTTGCTCTATGTAGGTTAATTAGCAGGCCTTTGGACTATGTAAGTTAACTAGAGGGCACTTTGATGATCCTGGTTAACTAGCGGGCCCTTGGAATATCTAGGTTCCCTAGCGGGCACTTTGACTATGTAGGTTCCCTAGCGGGCACTTGGACTATATAGGTTAACTAGCGGGCCCTTGGACTACGTAGTTTAACTAGCGTGCACTTGGACCATCTAGGTTAACTAGCGGGTACTTGGACTATCTACGTTAACTAGCGGGCCCTTGGACTATTTAGATTCCCTAGCGGGCACTTGGATTCTGTATGTTCCCTATGGACACTTGAACTATGTAGGTTCCCTAGCAGGCACTTGGACTATGTAGGTTCCAGAGGGGGCACTTGGACTATGCAGGTTAACTAGCGGTCCCTTGGACTATCTAGGTTAACTAGCGGGCACTTTGACTATCAAGGTTACCTAGCGGGCCCTTGGACTATGTAGGTTACCAGCGGGCACTTGGACTCTCTAGGTTAACGAACGTGCACTTGGACTATGTAGGCAACCTAGCGGGCACTTGGACTGTCTAGGTTACCTAGCAGGCACTTGGCCTATCTACGTTAACGAACGGGCACTTGGACTATGTAGGTAACCTAATGGTCACTTGGACTGTCTAGGTTACCTAGCGGGAACTTGGACTATGTAGGTTAACTAGTGGGCACTTGGACTATCAAGGTTAACTAGCGGGCCCTTGCTCTATGTAGGTTAACTAGCAGGCCTTTGGACTATGTAAGTTAACTAGAGGGCACTTTGATCATCCTGGGTAACTAGCGGGCACTTGGACTACCTAGGTTAACTAGCGGGCACTTGGACTATGTAGGTTCCCTAGCGGGCACTTGGACTATATAGGTTAACTAGCGGGCCCTTGGACTATGTAGGTTAATTAGCGTGCCCTTGGACCATCTTGGTTAACTAGCGGGTACTTGGACTATCTACGTTAACTAGCGGGCCCTTGGACTATGTAGATTCCCTAGCGGGCACTTGGATTCTGTATGTTCCCTACGGACACTTGAACTATGTAGGTTCCCTAGCAGGCACTTGGACTATGTAGGTTCCAGAGGGGGCACTTGGACTATGCAGGTTAACTAGAGGCCCCTTGGACTATCTAGGTTACCTAGCGGGCACTTGGACTATGAAGGTTAACTACCGGGCACATGCACTATCTAGGTTACCTAGCGGGCACTTGTACTATGTATGTTCCCTAGTGGGCACTTGGACTATCTATGTTAACTAGTGGGCACTTGGACTATCTATGTTAACTACCGGCCACTTGGACTATGTAGGTTAACTAGGGGACACTTGCACTATGTAGGTTACCTAGCGGCACTTGGACTATGTAGGTTAACTAGCGTGCATTTGGACTATGTAGGTTAACTAGAGGACACTTGGTCGATATAGGTTAACTAGTGGGCCCTTGGAATATGTAGGTTAACGAACGGGCATTTGGACTATGTAGGTTACCTAGCAGACACTTGGACTGTCTAGGTTACCAAGCGGGCAGTTGGCTATCTAGGTTAACGAACGGGCACTTGGACTATCTAGGTTGCCCAGCAGGCATTTGGACTATGTAAGTTACCTAGCGGGCACTTGGACTATCTAGGTTACCTAGCGGGCACTTGGACTATGTAGGTTAACTAGCGGGCACTTGGACTATGTATGTTGCATAGCGGGCAATTGGACTATCTAGGTTAGGTAACGGGCACTTGGACTATATAGGTTACCTAGGGGACCCTTTGACTATGTAGGTTACCTAGCGGGCACTTGGACTATCTAGGTTAACGAAAGGGCACTTGGACTATGTAGGTTACCTTTCGGGCACTTGTACTATCTAGGTTACCTAACGGGAACTTGGACTATGTAGGTTAACTAGCGGGTTCTTGGACTATGTAGGTTAACTAGCGGGCACTTGGACTATCTAGGTTAACTAGCTGACCTTGGACTATGTAGGTTAACTAGCGGGCACTTGGACTATCTAGGTTAACTAGCGGGCCCTTGCACAATGCACGTTCCCTAGCGGGCACTTTGACTATGTAGTTTCCATAGCGGGCACTTGGACTATATACGTTCCCTACGGGCACTTGGACTATCTAGGTTCCCTAACGGGCACTTGGAATATGTAGGTTCCCTAGCGGGCCCTTGGACTATGCAAGTTCCCTAGCAGGCACTTGGACTATGTGGGTTTCCTGTCGGGTATTTGGACTATCTAGGTTACCTAAAGGGCCCTTGGCCTATGTAGGTTACCAAGCGGGCCTTGGACTATTTAGGTTAACTAGAAGGCACTTGGACTATCAAGGTTAACTAGCGGGCACTTTGACCATGTAGGTTCCCTAGCGGGCACTTGGACTATATAAGTTACCTAGCGGGCATGGACTATCTAGGTTAACTAGAGGGCCCTTGGACTATGTAGGTTAACTAGCGGGCACTTGGACTCTCTAGATTAACTAGCGGGCCCTTGGACTATCTAGGTTTACTAGCGGGCACTTGGACTATCTAGGTTGTCTAGCGGGCACTTGGGCTATGTAGTTTCCCTAGCGGGCATTTGGATTATTTAGGTTACCTAGTGGGCACTTGGACTATGTAGGCTACCTATCGGGTACTTGGACTATTTAGGTTAACTAGAAGGCACTTGGACTATCAAGGTTAACTAGCGGGCACGTGGACTATCTAGGTTAACTAGCAGGCACTTGGACTATGTAGGTTCCCTAGCAGGCATTTGGATTATATATGTTACCTAGCGGGCACTTGGACTATGTAGGTTACCTAGCGGGCACTTGGACTATCTAGGTTAACTAGCGGGCACTTGGATTATCTAGGTTAACTAACGGGCACTTGGACTATGTATGTTCCAGAGCGGGCAATTGGACTATGTAGGTTCCCTAGCGGGCACTTGGACTATCTAGGTTCCCTAAAGGGCACTTGGACTATCTAGGTTACCGAACGGGCACTTGGACTATGTAGGTTAACTAGCGGACAATTGGACGATCTAGGTTAACTAGCGGGCACTTGGATTATCTAGGTTAACTAACGGGCACTTGGACTATGTATGTTCCAGAGCGGGCAATTGGACTATGTAGGTTCCCTAGCGGGCACTTGGACTATCTAGGTTCCCTAAAGGGCACTTGGACTATCTAGGTTACCGAACGGGCACTTGGACTATCTAGGTTAACTAGCGGTCCCTTGGACAATAGGTTAACTAGCAGGCACTTGGACTATGTAGGTTCCCTAGCGGGCACTTGGACTATGTAGGTTAACTAGCAGCCCCTTGGACTACCTAGGTTAGCTAAGTGGCACTTGGACTATGTAGGTTAACTAGCGGACACTTGCACGATCTAGGTTAACTAGCGGGCTCTTGCACTATGTAGGTTTACTAGCGGGCCCATTGACTATGTAGGTTTACTAGTGGGCACTTGGACTATGTAGGTTCCCTAGCGGACATTTGGACTATATAGATAACCTAGCGGGCACTTAGACTCTGTACGTTACCTATCGGGCACTTGGACTATCTAGGTTACCTAGCTGGCACTTGAAATATCTACGTTACCTAGCGGGTTCTTGGAGTATGTAGGTTAACTAGCGGTCTGTTGGACTATCTAGGTTACCAAGCGGGCACTTGGACTATCTAGGTTAACTAACGGGCACTTGGACTATGTAGGTTCCCTAGCGGGCCCTTGGACTATGTAAGTTCCCTAGCGGGCACTTGGACTATGTGGGTTTCCTGGCGGGCATTTGGACGATCTAGGTTACCTAACGGGCACGTGGACTATGTAGGTTCCCTAGCGGGCACTTGGATTATGTAGGTTCCCTATCGGGCACTTGGACTATGTAGGTAAACTAGAGGGCATTTGGACTATGTAGGTTACCTAGCGGGAACTTGGACTATGTAGTTTCCCTATCGGGCACTTAGAGAATGTAGGTTAACTAGGGGGCACTAGGACTATGAAGGTTACCTAGCGGGCCCTTGGACTATCCAGGTTACCTAGCGGGCATTTGGACTATGCTGGCTCCCTAACGAGCTTTTGGACGATGTAAGTTCCCTAGCGGGCACTTGGACTATTTGGGTTCCCTAGCGGGCATTTGGACTATCTAGGTTACCTGACGGGCACTTGGACTATGTGGGTTCCCTAGCGGGCATTTGGACTATCTAGGTTACCTAGCGGGCACTTGGACTATGTACGTTACCTAGTGGGCACTTGGATTATGTACGTTTCCTAGCGGGTACTTGGACTATCTATATTAACTAGCGGGCACTTGGACTATGTAGGTTCCCTATCGGGCACTTGGACTAGATAGGTTCCCTACTGGGCACTTGGTCTATCTAGGTTAACTAGCGGGCACTTGGACGATCTATGTTAACTAGCGAGCACTTGGACTATCTAGGTTAACGAATGGGCACTTGGACTATGTAGGTAACCTAGTGGTCACTTGAACAGTCTAGGTTACCTAGCGGGCACTTGGAGTATGAAGGTTAACTAGGGGGTACTTGGACTATCTAGGTTAACTAGCGGGCCCTTGGACGATGTAGTTTAACTAGCGGGCCCTTGGACTATGTAGGTTAACTAGCGGGCCCTTGGAATATGTAGGTTAACTAGCGGGTACTCGGACTATGTAGGTTAACTAGCGGGCCCTTGGACTATGTTGATTAACTAGCGGCACTTGGACTATGTACGTTAACAAGCGGGCCCTTGGACTATGTAGATTCCCTAGCGAGCAATTGGACTACGTAGGTTCCCTAGCGGGCACTTAGACTCTGTATGTTCCCTAGCGGGCACTTGGACTATATATGTTCCTTACGGACACTTGAACTATGTAAGTTAACTACCGGGCACTTGGACTATGTAGGTTAACTAGCGGGCCCTTAGACTATCTAGGTTACCTAGCGGGCACTTGAACTATGTAGGTTAACTACCGGGCACTTGCACTATCTTGGTTACCTAGCGGGCACTTGAACTATTTACGTTCCCTAGCGGGCACTTGGACTATCTATGTTAACTAGGGGGCACATGGACTATGTAGGTTAACTAGGGGACACTTGCACTATGTAGGTTACATAGCGGCACTTGGACTATCTAGGTTATCTAGCGGGCACTTGGACTATGTAGGTTAACTAGGGGACACTTGCACTATGTAGGTTACCTAGCGGCACTTGGACTATCTAGGTTAACTAGCGGGCACTTGGACTATCTGGGTTAACTAGCGTGCACTTGGACCATGTAGGTTCCTTAGCGGGCAGTTGAACTATCTAGTTTACCTAGCGGGCACTTGGACTATGTAGGTTAACTAGCGGGCCCTTGCACTACCTAGGTTACATATCTGGAACTTGGACTATATAGGTTACCTTGCGGGCACTTGGACTATGTAGGTTAACCAAAGACACTTGGACGATCTAGGTTAAATAGTGGTCCCTTGGACTATGTAGGTTAACGAACGGGCATTTAGACTATGTAAGTTACCTAGCAGGCACTTGGACTATCTAGGTTAACGAACGGGCACTTGGACTATGTAGGTTAATTAGCGTGCACTTGGACTATCTAGGTTACCGAACGGGCATTTGGACTATGTAGGTTACCTAGCGGGCACTTGGATTTCTAGGATAACGAATGGGCACTTGGACTAGGTATGTTGCATAGCGGGCAATTGGATTATGTAGATTAGGTAACGGGTACTTGGACTATCTAGGTTACCTAGCGGGCACTTGGACTATCTAGGTTACCTAACGGGCACTTGGACAATCTTGGTTTCTTAGTGGGCACTTGGACTATATAGGTTACCTAGCGGGCCCTTGGACTATGTAGGTTACCTAGCGGGCACTTGGACTATCTAGGTTAATGAAAGGGCACTTGGACTATGTAGGTTACCTAGCGGGCACTTGGATTATCTAGGTTAGCTAACAGGAACTTGGAATATCTAGGTTACCTAGTGGGCACTTGGACTATGTAGGTTACCTTGCGGGCACTTGTACTATCTAGGTTACCTAACGGGAACTTGGACTACATAGGTTAACTAGCGTACAGTTGGACGATCAAGGTTAACTAGCGGGCACTTGGAATATCTAGGTTAACTAGCGGGCCCTTGGACTATGTAGGTTAACAAGCGGGCACTTGGACTATCTAGGTTAACTAGCAGGTTCTTGGACTATGTAGGTTAACTAGCGGGCACTTGGACTATCTAGGTTAGCTAGCTGACCTTGGACTATGTAGGTTAACTATCGAGCACTTCGATTATCTAGGTTAACTAGCGGGCACTTGGACTATCTAGGTTAACTTGCGGGAAATTGCACAATGCAGGTTCCCTAGCGGGCACTTTGACTATGTAGGTTCCCTAGCGGGCATTTGGACTATATAGGTTCCCTACGGGCACTTGGACTATCGAGGTTCCCTAACGGGCACTTGGACTATATAGATAACTTAGCGGGCACTTAGACTCTGTAGGTTACCTAGCGGGCACTTGGACTATGTATGTTCCAGAGCGGGTACTTGGACTACGTAGGTTCCCTAGCAGTCACTTGGACTATGTAGGTTCCAGAGCGGGCACTTAGACTATCTAGGTTCCCTAGCGGGCACTTGTACTATGTAGGTTATTTAGCGGACACTTGGACGATCTAGGTTAACTAGCGGGTACTTGGATTATGTAGGTTAACTAGCGGGCCCTTGAACTATGTAGAATAACTAGCGGGCACTTGGACTATGTAGGTTCCCTAGCGGGCACTTGGACACTGTATGTTCCCTACGGACCCTTGAACTATGTAAGTTAACTACCGGGCACTTGGACTATGTAGGTTAACTAGCGGGCCCTTGGACTATCTAGGTTACCTAGCGGGCACTTGGACTATGTAGGTTAACTACCGGGCACTTGCACTATCTAGGTTACCGAACGGGCATTTGGACTATGTAGGTAACCTAGGGGGCACTTGGAGAGTCTAGGTTACCTAGCGGGCACTTGGACTTCTAGGTTAACGAAAGGGCACTTGGACTATGTATGTTGCATAGCGGGCAATTGGACTATCTAAGTTAGGTAACGGACACTTGGACTATCTAGGTTTCTTAGCGGGCACTTGGACGATCTAGGTTAACTAGAGGGCACTTGGACTATCTAGGTTAGGTAACGGGCACTTGGACTATCTAGGTTTCTTAGCGGGTACTTGAATTATGTAGGTTAACTAGTGGGCCCTTGAACTATGTGGAATAACTAGCGGCACTTGGACTATCTACGTTAACTAGCGGGCCCTTGGACTATGTAGATACCCTAGCGGGCACTTTGACTTTGTAGCTTACCTAGCGGCACATGGACTATCTAGGTTACCTAGCTGGCACTTGAACTATCTACGTTGCCTAGCGGGTTCTTGGAGTATGTAGGTTACCTAGCGGGCTGTTGGACTATCTAGGTTACCTAGCGGGCACTTGGACTATCTAGGTTAACTAACGGGCACATGGACTATGTAGGTTCCCTAGCGGGCCCTTGGACTATCTAAATTCCCAATCGGGCACTTGGACTAGGTAGGTTCCCTAGTGGGCACTTGGTCTATCTAGGTTAACTAGCGGGCACTTGGAGTATCTAGGTTAACTAGCGAGCACTTGGACTATCTAGGATAACTAGCGGGCACTTGGACTATTAGGGTCCCTAGCGGGCATTTGGACTATATAGGTTACCTAGCGGGCACTTGGACTATGTAGGTTAACGAACAGGCACTTGGATTATGTAAGTAACCTAGTGGTCACTTGAACTGTCTAGGTTACCTAGCGGGCACTTGGACTATGTAGGTTAACTAGCGGGCCCTTGGACGATGTAGGTTAACTAGCGGGCCCTTGGACTATGTAGGTTAACTAGCGTGCACTTGGACGATCTAGGTTAACTAGCGGGTACTTGGACTATGTAGGTTAACTAGCGTGCACTTGGACTATCTAGGTTTTTTAGCGGGCACTTGGACGATCTAGGTTAACTAGAGGGCACTTGGACTATGTAGATTAACTAGCGGCACTTGGACTATCTACGTTAACTAGCGGGCCCTTGGACTATGTAGATTCCCTAGCTAGCATTTTTACTATATAGATAACCTAGCGGGCACTTTGACTTTGTAGGTTACCTAGCGGCACATGGACTATCTAATTTACCTAGCTGGCACTTGAACTATCTACGTTATAGCGGGTTCTTAGAGTATGTAGGTTACCTAGCGGGCTGTTGGACTATCTAGGTTACCAAGCGGGGACATGGACTATGTAGGTTAACTAACGGGCACTTGGACTGTGTAGATTCCCTAGCGGGCCCTTGGACTATGTAAGTTCCCTAGCGGGCACTTGGACTATGTGGGTTTCCTGGCGGGCATTTGGACGATCTAGGTTACCTAACGGGCACGTGGACAATGTAGGTTCCCTAGTGGACACTTGGATTATGTAGGTTCCCTATCAGGCACTTGGACTATATAGGTTAACTAGAGGGCATTTGGAATATGTAGGTTACCTAGCAGGCACTTGGACAATGTAGGTTCCCTATGGGGCACTTGGAAAATGTAGGTTAACTAGGGGGCACTAGGACTATGTAGGTTACCTAGCGGGCCCTTAGACTATCTAGGTTACCTAGCGAGCATTTGGACTATGTAGGCTCCCTATCGGTCATTTGGACTATATAAATTACCTAGCGGGAACTTACACTTTGTAGGTTACCTAGCGGGCACTTGGACTATCTAGGTTACCTAGCTGGCAGTTGAACTATCTACGTTCCCTAGCGGGTACTTGGAGAATGTAGGTTACCTGCCGGGCTGTTGGACTATCTATGTTACCTAGCCGGCACTTGGACTATCTAGGTAAACTAACGGGCACATAGACTATGTAGGTTCCCTAGCGGGCCCTTGGACTATCTAAGTTCCCAATCGGGCACTTGGACTAGGTAGGTTCCCTAGCGGGCACTTGGTCTATCTAGGTTAACTAGCGGGCACTTGGAGTATCTAGGTTAACTAGCGAGCACTTGGACTATCTAGGATAACTAGCGGGCACTTGGACTATTAGGGTCCCTAGCGGGCACTTGGACTATCTAGGTTACCTAGCTGGCACTTGAACTATCTACGTTCCCTAGCGGGTACTTGGAGAATGTAGGTTACCTGCCGGGCTGTTGGACTATCTATGTTACCTAGCCGGCACTGGGACTATCTAGGTTAACTAACGGGCACTTGGACTATGTAGGTTCCCTAGCGGGCCCTTGGACTATGTAAGTTCCCTAGCGGGCACTTGGACTATGTGGGTTCCTTAGCGGGCATTTGGACTATCTAGGTTACCTAACGGGCACTCTGACTATGTAGGTTCCCTGGCGGGCACTTGGATTATGTAGGTCCCCTATCGGGCACTTGGACTATGTAGGTTAACTAGCGGGCATTTGGACTATGTAGGTTACCTAGCGGGCACTTGTTCTATGTAGGTTCCCTATCGGGCACTTTGAGAATGTAGGTTAACTAGGGGGCACTAGGACAATGTAGGTTACCTAGCGGGCCCTTGGAATATCTAGGTTACCTAGGGGGAACCTGGACTATGTAGGTTAACTAGTGGGCACTTGGACTATCTAGGTTACCTAGCAGGCACTTGGAATATGTAGGTTAACTAGCGGGCACTTGGATTATGTAGGTTTCCTAGCGGGCACTTGGACTATGTACGTTCCCTAGCGGGCACTTGGACTATCTACGTTACCTAGCGGGCACTTGGACAATGTACGTTTCCTAGAGGGTACTTGGACTAGATAGGTTCCCTAGCGGGCACTTGGTCTATCTAGGTTAACTAGCGGGCACTTGGACTATCTAGGTTAACTAGCGAGCACTTGGACTATCTAGGTTAACTAGCGGGCATTTGGAATATTAGGGCCCCTAGCGGGCATTTGGACTATATTGGTTACCTAGCGGGCACTTGGACTATGTAGGTCAACGAATGGGCACTTGGACTTGTAGGTAACCTAGTGGTCACTTGAACTGTCTAGGTTACCTAGCGGGCACTTAGACTATGTAGGTTAACAAGCGGGCACTTGGACTATCTAGGTTAACTAGCGGGCACTTGGACGATGTAGGTTAACTAGCGGGCCCTTGCACTATGTAGGTTAACTAGCGGGCCCATGGATTATGTAGGTTTACTAGCAGGCACTTGGATTATCTAGGTTAACTAGCGGGCACAAGGACTATGTAGTTTCCCTAGCGGGCATTTGGACTATTTAGGTTACCTAACGGGCACTTGGACTATATAGGTTACCTAGCAGGCACTTGGACTATCTAGGTTACCTAGCAGGCAATTTGACTATCTATGTTAACTAACGGGCACTTGGACTATGTAGGTGGCCTAGTGGGCACTTGGATTATGTAGGTTCCCTATCAGGCACTTGGACTATGTAGGTTAACTAGCGGGCACTTGGACTGTCTAGGTTACCTAGTGGGCACTTGGATTATCTAGGTTAACGAACGGGCACTAGGACTATGTAGGTTACCTAGCCGCCACTTCGACTGTCTAGGTTAGCTAAAGGCACTTGGACTATCTAGGTTCCCTAGCGGGCACTTGTACTATCTAGGTTACCTTGCTGGCATGGACTATGTAGGTCAACTAGCGGGCCCTTGGACTATCTAGGTTAGCCAACGGGCACTTAGATTATGTAGGTTAACTAGCGGGAACTTGGAATATGTAGGTTAAGTAGCGGACACTTGCACTATGAAGGTTAACTAGCGGGCCCATGGACTATGTAGGTTTACTAGCGGGCCCTTGGACTATCTAGGTTACCTAGCGGACACTTGGACTATGTAGGCTAACTAGGGGGCCCTTTGACGATCTAGGTTTCCTAGTGGGTACTTGAACTATCTAGGTTAACTAGCGGGCACTTGCAGTATCTAGGTTACCTAGCGGGCTCTTGGATTATGTACGTTCCCTAGCGGGCACTTGGACTATCTATGTTAACTAGCGGGCACTTGGATTATGTAGGTTACCTAGCAGTCACTTGGACTATCTAGGTTAACTAGCGGGCACTTGGACTATGTAGGTCAACGAGCGGGCCCTTGGACTATCTAGGTTAGCCAACGGGCACTTAGATTATGTAGGGTAACTAGCGGGCACTTGGAATATGTAGGTTAAGTAGCGGACACTTGCACTGTGAAGGTTAACTAGCAAGCCCATGGACTATGTAGGTTTACTAGCGGGCCCTTGGACTATCTAGGTTCCCTGAAGGGCACTTGGACTATCTAGGTTACCTAGCAGGCACTTGGACTATGTAGGCTAACTAAGGGGCCCTTGGACGATCTAGGTTACCTAGCGGGTACTTGAACTATCTAGGTTAACTAGCGGGAAATTGCAGTATCTAGGTTACCTAGCGGGCACTTGGACTATGTAAGTTCCCTAGCGGGCACTTGGACTATCTATGTTAACTAGCGGGCACTTGGAATATGTAGGTTAACTATCGGACACTTGCACTATGTAGGTTACCTAGCGGGAACTTGGACTATCTAGGTTAACTAGCGGGCACTTGGACAATCTAGGTTAACTAGCGTGCACTTGGACTATGTAGGTTCCCTAGCGGGCACTTGGACTCTGTATGTTCCCTACGGACCCTTGAACTATGTAAGTTAACTACCGGGCACTTGGACTATGTAGGTTAACTAGCGGGCCCTTGGACTATCTAGGTTACCTAGCGGGCACTTGAACTATGTAGGTTAACTACCGGGCACTTCCACTATTTAGGTTACCGAACGGGCATTTGGACTATGTAGGTAACCTAGCGGGCACTTGGAGTGTCTAGGTTACCTAGCGGGCACTTGGACTTCTAGGTTAACGAACGCGCACTTGGACTATGTATGTTGCATAGCAGGCAATTGGACTATCTAGGTTAGGTAACGGGCACTTGGACTATCTAGGTTTCTTTGCGGGCACTTGGACGATCTAGGTTAACTAGAGGGCACTTGGACTATCTAGGTTTCTTAGCGGGTACTTGGACTATGTAGGTTAACTAGCAGTCCATTGGACTATGTAGATTAACTAGCGGCACTTGGACTATCTACGTTAACTAGCGGGCCCTTGGACTATGTAGATTCCCTAGCTGGCATTTGGACTATATAGATAACCTAGAGGGCACTTTGACCTTGTAGGTTACATAGCGGCACATGGACTATCAAGGTTACCTACCTGGCACTTGAACTATCTACGTTATAGCGGGTTCTTAGAGTATGTAGGTTACCTAGCGGGCTGTTGGACTATCTAGTTTACCAAGCGGGGACTTGGACTATCTAGGTTAACTAACGGGCACTTGGACTGTGTAGATTCCCTTGCGGGCCCTTGACTATGTAAGTTCCCTAGTGGGCACTTGGACTATGTGGGTTTCCTGGCGGTAATTTGGACTACCTAGGTTACCTAATGGGCAGTTGGACTATGTAGGTTCCCTAGCGGGCACTTGGATTATGTAGGTTCCCTATCGGGCACTTGGACTATGTAGATTAACTAGAGGGCATTTGGACTATGTTGGTTACCTAGCGGGCACTAGGACTATGTAGGTTACCTAGCGGGCGCTTGGACTATCTAGGTTACATAGCGGGCACTTGGACTATGTAGGTTCCCTAGCGGGCATTTGGACTATATAGATAACCTAGCGGGCACTTAGACTTTGTGGGTTACCTATCGGGCACTTGGACTATGTAGGTTAACTAGCGGGCACTTGGACTGTGTAGGTTAACTAGCGGGCACTTGGACTGTCTACGTTACCTAGCGGGCTCCTGGATTATCTAGGTTAACGAACGGGCACTTGGAGTATGTAGGTTACCTAGCCGCCACTTGGACTATCTAGGTTAGCTAACAGGCACTTGTACTATCTAGGTTACCTAGCTGGCACTTGGACTATGTAGGTCAACTAGCGGGCCCTTGGACTACCTAGGTTAGCTAACGGGCACTTAGATTATGTAGGTTAACTAGGGGGCACTTGGAATATGTATGTTAACTAGCGGACACTTGCACTATATAGGTTAACTAGCGGGCCCATGGACTATGTAGGTTTATTATCGGACCCTTGGACTATCTAGGTTCCCTAAAGGGCACGTGGACTATCTAGGTTACCGAACGGGCACTTGGACTATCTAGGTTACCTAGCTGGCACTTGGACTATGTAGGCTAACTACGGGGCCCTTGGACGATCTAGGTTACCTAGCGGGTACTTGAACTATCTAGGTTAACTAGCTGGCACTTACACTCTCTAGGTTACCTAGCTGGCACTTGGACTATGTACGTTCCCTAGGGGCACTTGGACTATCTATGTTAACTAGCGGGCACGAGGAATATGTAGGTTAACTAGCGGACACTTGCACTATGTAGGTTACCTAGCAGGCACTTGGACTATCTAGGTTAACTAGCGGGCACTTGGACTATCTAGGTTAACTAGCGGGCACTTGGACGATCTAGGTTAACTAGCAGGCACTTGGACTATCAAAGTTAACAAGTGAGCCCTTGGACTATGTAGGTTAGCTAGCGGGCCCATGGACTATCTAGGTTACCTAGCGGGCACTTGGACTATATAGGTTACCTAGCGTGCACTTGGACTATGTAGGTTACCTAGTGGGCACTTGGACTATCTAGGTTAACGAACGCGCACTTGGAATATGCAGGTAACCTAGCGGGCACTTTGACTATCTAGGTTAGGTAATGGGCACTTGGACTATCTAGGTTACCTAGCGGGCACTTGAACTATGTAGGTTACCTAGCGGGCAATTGGACTTCTAGATTAACGAACGGGCTCTTGGACTATGTAGGTTGCCTAGCGGGCACTTGGACTATCTAGGTTATCCAGCGGGCCCTTGGACTATCTAGGTTAACGAACGGGCACTTGGACTATGTAGGTAACCTTGCGGACACTTGGACAGTCTAGGTTACCTAGCGGGCACTTAGACTATCTAGGTTAACGAACGGGCACTTGGACTATGTAGGTTACCAAACGGGCACTTGGACTATGTAGGATCCCTATCGGACATTTGGACTACTTAGGATGCCTAGCGGGCACTTGGACTATCTATGGTAACTAACGGGCACTTGGACTATCTAGGTCAACTAGCGGGCCCTTGTACTATGTAGGTTAACTAGCGAGCACTTGGACTATCTAGGTTAACTAGCGGACCTTGGACTATGTAGGTTAACGAGCGGGCCCTTGGACTATCTAGGTTACCTAGCAGGCACTTGGACTATGTACGTTCCCTAGCGGGCACTTGGACTATCTACGTTACCTAGCGGGCAATTGGACTATGTACGTTACCTAGCGGGCACTTGGACTATGTACGTTTCCTAGCAGGTACTTGGACTAGATAGGTTCCCTAGCGGGCACTTGGTCTATCTAGGTTAACTAGCGAGCACTTGGACTATCTAGGTTAACTAGCGGACATATGGACTATTAGGGCCCCTAGCGGGCATTTGGACTATATTCGTTACCTAGCGGGCACTTGGACTATGTAGGTTAACGAACGGACCCTTGGACTATGTAGGTAACCTAGTGGTCACTTGAAATGTCTAGGTTACCTAGCGGGCACTTGGACTATCTAGGTTAACTAGCGGGCCCTTGGACTATGTAGGTTAACTAGCGGGCCCTGGGACTATGTAGATTACCTAGTGGGCACTTGGACTATGTAGATTAACTAGCGGCATTTGGACTATCTACAATAACTAGCGGGCCCTTGGAATATGTAGATTCCCTAGCGGGCACTTGGACTATGTATGTTCCAGAGCGGGCACTTGGACTATGTAGGTTCCCTAGCAGTCACTTGGACTATGTAGGTTCCAGAGCGGGCACTTAGACTATCTAAGTTCCCTAGCGGGCACTTGTACTATGTAGATTAACTAGCGGGCACTTGGACTATGTAGGTTCCGTAGCTGGCACTTGGACTCTGTATGTTCCCTAGGACACTTGAACTATGTAAGTTAACTACCGGGCACTTGGACTATATAGGTTAACTAGTGGACACTTGCACTATGTAGGTTTACTAGCGGGCCCATGGACTATCCAGGTTCCCTAAAGGGCACTTGGACTATCTAGTTACCGAACGGGCACTTGGACTATCTAGGTTACCTAGCTGGCATTTGGAATATGTAGGCTAACTAGGGGGCCCTTGGACATCTAGGTTACCTACCGGGCACTTGCATTATCTAGGTTACCTAGTGGGCACTTGGACTATGTAAGTTCCCTAGCGGGCACTTGGACTGTCTATGTTAACTAGCGGGCACTTGGAATATGTAGGTTAACTAGCGGACACTTGCACTATGTAGGTTACCTAGCAGGCACTTGGACTATCTAGGTTAACTAGCGGGCACTTGGACTATCTAGGTTAACTACCGTGCACTTGGACTATGTAGGTTAACTACCGTGCACTTGGAGTATCTAGGTTGCCTAGCGGGCACTTAGTCTATGTAGGTTAACTTGCGTGCCCTTAGACTATTTAGGTTACGTAGCGGGCACTTGGTATATAGGTTAACTAGCGGGTACTTGGACTATGTAGGTTAACTAGAGGACACTTGGATTATCTAGGTTAACTAGTGGGCCCTTGGACTATGTAGGTTAACTAGCAGGCACTTGGAGAATCTAGGTTAACTAGCGGGCCCTTGGACGATCTAGGTTAACTAGCGGGCACTTGGACTATCAAAGTTAACAACTGAGCCCTTGGACTATGTAGGTTACCTAGGGGGCACTTGCACTATATAGGTTACCTAGCGGGCACTTGGACTATGTAGGTTACCTAGTGGGCACTTGGACTATCTAGGTTAACGAACGGGCACTTGTAATATGCAGGTAACCTAGCGGGCACTTCTACTGTCTAGGTTACCTAGCGAGCACTTGGACTTCTAGGTCAACGAACGGGCTCTTGGACTATGTAGGTTGCCTAGCTGGCACTTGGACTATCCAGGTTAGGTAACGGGCATTTGGACTATCTAGGTTACCTAGCGGGAACTTCGTCAATGTAAGTTACCTAGCGGGCACTTGAACTATCTAGGTTACCTAACGGGCACTTTGACTATCTAGGTTACCTAGCGGGCACATGGACTATGTAGGTTAACTAGCGAGCACTTGGACTCTAGGTTACCTAGCGGGCATTTGGTCCATCTAGGTTACCTAGCGGGCACTTGGACTATGTAGGTTTCCTAGCGGGCACTTGGACTATGTAGGTAACCTAGCGGGCACTTGGACAGTCTAGGTTACCTAGAGGGCACTTGGACTATCTAGGTTAACGAACGGGCGCTTGGACTATGTAGGTTACCTACCGGGCACTTGGACTATGTAGGATCCCTATCGGACATTTGGACTACTTAGGATACCTAGCGGGCACTTGGACTATCTAGGTTACCTAGCGGGCACTTGGACTATCTAGGTCAACTAGCGGTAGCGGGCCCTTGTACTATGTATGTTAACAAGTGGGCACTTTGACGATCTAGGTTAACTAGCGGACCTTGGACTATATATGTTAACTAGCGGGCCCTTGGACTATGTAGGTTAACTAGCGGGCACTTGGACGATCTAGGTTCACTAGAGGGCACTTGGACTATCTAGGTTACCTAGCGGGCACTTGGACTATGTAGGTTCCCTAGCGGGCATTTGGAGTATATAGATAATCTAGCGGGCACTTAGACTTTGTAGGTTACCTATCGGGCACTTGGACTATGTAGGTTAACTAGCGGGCACTTGGACTGTGTAGGTTAACTAGCGGGCACTTGGACTGTCTACATTACCTAGCGGGCTCCTGGATTATCTAGGTTAACGAACGGGCACTTTGAGTATGTAGGTTACCTAGCCGCCACTTGGACAATCTAGGTTAGCTAACAGCCACTTGTACTACCTAGGTTACCTAGCTGGCACTTGGACTATGTAGGTCAACTAGCGGGCCCTTGGACTACCTAGGTTAGCTAACGGCCACTTAGATTATGTAGGTTAACTAGGGGGCACTTGGAATATGTAGGTTAACCAGCGGACACTTGCACTATATAGGTTAACTAGCGGGCCCAAGGACTATGTAGGTTTATTATCGGACTCTTGGACTATCTAGGTTCCCTAACGGGCACTTGGACTATCTAGGTTACCGAATGGGCACTTGGACTATCTAGGTTACCTAGCGGGCACTTGGACTATGTAGGCTAACTATGGGGCCCTTGGACGATCTAGGTTACCTAGCGGGTACTTGAACTATCTAGGTTAACTAGCTGGCACTTGCACTATCTAGGTTACCTAGTGGGCACTTGGACTATGTACGTTCCCCAGGGGCACTTGGACTATCTATGTTAACTAGCGGGCACGAGGAATATGTAGGTTAACTAGCGGACACTTGCACTCTGTAGGTTACCTAGCAGGCACTTGGACTATCTAGGTTAACTAGCGGGCACGTGGACTATCTGGGTTAACTAGCGGGCACTTGGACGATCTAGGTTAACTAGCGGGCACTTGGACTATGTAGGTTACCTAGCGGGCACTTGGACTTCTAGATTAACGAACGGGCTCTTGGACTATGTAGGTTGCCTAACGGGCACTTGGACTATCTAGGTTAGGTAACGGGCACTTGGACTATCTAGGTTACCTAGCGGGAACTTGGACAATGTAAGTTACCTAGCGGGCATTTGAACTATCTAGGTTACCTAACGGGCACTTTGACTATCTAGGTTACCTAGCGGGAACTTGGACTATCTAGGTTATCTAGCGGGCCCTTGGACTATCTAGGTTAACGAACCGGCACTTGGACTATGTAGGTTACCTAGCGGGCACTTGGACTATGTAGGATCCCTATCAGACATTTGGACTACTTAGGATACCTAGCGGGCACTTGGACTATCTATGTTAACTAACGGGCACTTGGACTATCTAGGTCAACTAGCGGGCCCTTGTACTATGTAGGTTAACTAGCGGGCACTTGGACGATCTAGGTTACCTAGCGGGAACATGGACTATGTAGGTTCCTTAGCGGGCATTTGGACTATATTGATAACCTAGCGGGCACTTAGACTTTGTAGGTTACCTAGCGGGCACTTGGAATATCTAGGTCAACTACGGGCCCTTGTACTATGTAGGTTAACTAGCGAGCACTTGGACTATCTAGGTTAACTAGCGGACCTTGGACTATGTAGGTTAACTAGCGGGCACTTGGACTATCTAGGTTACCTAGCAGGCACTTGGAGTATGTAGGTTAACTAGCGGGCACTTGAACTATCTAGGTTACCTAGCGGGCACTTGGACTATGTACGTTCCCTAGCGGGCACTTGGACTATCTACCTTACCTAGCGGGCCCTTGGACTATGTACGTTTCCTAGTGGGTACTTGGACTATCTATGTTAACTAGCGGGCAATTGGACTATGTAGGTTCCCTATTGGGCACTTGGACTAGGTAGGTTTCCCTAGCGGGCACTTGGTCTATCTAGGTTACCTAGCGGGCCCTTGGACTATGTAGGTTAACGAGCGGGCACTTGGACTATGTAGGTTAACTAGCGGGCACTTGGACTGTCTACGTTACCTAGCGGGCACTTGGATTATCTAGGTTAACGAACGGTCACTTGGACTATGTAGGTTACCTAGCCGCCACTTGGACTATCTAGGTTAGCTAACAGGCACTTGGACTATCTAGGATCCCTAGCGGGCACTTGTACTATCTAGGTTACCTAGCTGGCACTTGGACTATGTAGGTCAACTAGCGGGCCCTTGCACTATCTAGGTTAGCTAACGGGCACTTAGATTATGTAGGTTAACTAGCGGGCACTTGGAATATGTAGGTTAACTCGTGGACACTTGCACTATGTAGGTTAACTAGCGGGCCCATGGACTATGTAGGTTTAGTAGCGGGCCCTTGGACTATCTAGGTTCCCTAAAGGGCACTTGGACTATCTAGGTTACCGAACGGGACCTTGGACTATCTAGGTTACCTAGCGGGCACTTGGACTATGTAGGCTAACTAGGGAGCCCTTGGACGATCTAGGTTACCTAGCGGGTACTTGAACTATCTAGGTTAACTAGCGGGTACTTGGAGTACGTAGGTTACCTACCGGGCTGTTGGACTATCTAGGTTACATAGCGGGCACTTGGATTATCTAGGTTAACTCACGGGCACTTGGACTATGTAGGTTAACTAGCGGGCATTTGGACTATGTAGGTTACCTAGCGGGCACTTGGAGTATGTAGGTTCCCTATCGGGCACTTGGAGAATGTAGGTTAATAGGGGGCACTAGGACAATGTAGGTTACCTAGCAGGCCTTTGGACTATCTAGGTTACCTAGGGGGACCTTGGACTATGTAGGTTTACTAGTGGGCACTTGGACTCTTTAGGTTACCTAGCAGGCACTTGGACTATGTAGGTTAACTAGCGGGCACTTGGACTATCTAGGTTACCTAGCGGGCACTTGGACTATGTACGTTCCCTAGCGGGCACTTGCACTATCTACCTTACCTAGCGGGCACTTGGACTATGTACGTTTCCTAGTGGGTACTTGGACTATCTATGTTAACTAGCGGGCACTTGGACTATGTAGGTTAACTAGCAGGCACTTGGACTATCTAGGTTAACTAGCGGGCACTTGAACTATTAGGGTCACTAGCGGGCATTTGGACTATATAGGTTACCTAGCGGACACTTGGACTATGAGGTTAACGAACAGGCACTTAGATTATGTAGGTAACCTAGTGGTCACTTGAACTGTCTAGGTTACCTAGCGGGCACTTGGACTGTGTAGGTTAACTAGCGGGCACTTGGACTATCTAGGTTAACTAGCGGGCCCTTGGACAATGTAGGTTAACTTGCGGGCCCTTGGACTATGTAGGTTAACTAGCGGGTCCTTGATCTATATAGGTTAACTAGCGGGCACTTGGAAGATCTAGGTTAACTAGTGTGTGCTTGGACTATGTAGGTTAAATAGCGGGCCCTTGGACTATGTAGATTCCCTAGCGGGCACTTGGACTATGCATGTTCCAGAGCGGCACTTGGACTATGTATGTTCCCTAGCTGGCACTTGGACTATGTAGATTCCAGAGCGGTCACTTGTACTATCTAGGCTCCCTAGCGGGCACTTGTACTATGTAGGTTAGCTAGCGTGCCCTTGGACTATCTAGGTTACGTAGCGGGCACTTGGTATATAGGTTAACTAGCGGGCACTTGGACTATGTAGGTTAACTAGCGGACACTTGCACGATCTAGGTTAACTACCGGGCCCTTGCACTATGTAGGGTAACAGCGGGCCAATGGGTATGTAGGTTTACTACCAGGCACTTGGACTATCTAGGTTAACTAGCGGGCACATGGACTATGTAGTTTCCCTAGCGGGCATTTGTACTATTTAGGTTACCTAGCGGGCACTTGGATTATCTAGGTCAACTAGCGGGCACTTGGACTATCTAGGTTACCTAGCGGGCACTTGGACTATCTAGGTTACCTAGCAGGCACTTTGACTATCTAGGTTAACTAACGGGCACTTGGACTATGTAGGTTGCCTAGCGGGCACTTGGATTATGTAGGTTCCCTATCGGGCACTTGGACTATGTAGGTTAACTAGCGGGCACTTGGACTGTCTAGGTTACCTAGCGGGCACTTGGATTATCTAGATTAACGAACGGGCACTTGGACTATGTAGGTTACCTAGCTGCCACTTGGACTATCTATGTTAGCTAACAGGCACTTGGACTATCTAGGTTCCCTAGTGGGCACTTGTACTATCTAGGTTACCTAGCTGGCACTTGGACTATGTAGGTCAACTTGCGGACCCTTGGACTATCTAGGTTAGCTAACGGGCACTTAGATTATGTAGGTTAACTAGCGGGCACTTGGAATTTGTAGGTTAACTGGCGGACACTTGCACTATGTAGGTTAAGTAGCTGGCGCATGGACTATGTAGGTTTAATAGCGGGCCCTTGGACTATCTAGGTTCTCCAAAGGGCACTTAGACTATCTAGGTTACCGAACAGGCCCTTGGACGATCTAGGTTACCTAGCGGGTACTTGAACTATCTAGGTTAACTAGAGGGCACTTGCATTATCTAGGTTACCTAGCGGGCACTTGGACTATGTACGTTCCCTAGAGGGCACTTGGACAATCTATGTTAACTAGCTTGCACTTGGAATATGTAGGTAACCTTGCGGGCACTTGCACTGTCTAGGTTACCTAGCGGGCACTTGGACTTCTAGGTTAACGAACGGGCTATTGGACTATCTAGGTTACCTAGCGGGCACTTGGACTATGTAGGCTAACTAGGGGCCCTTGGACGATCTAGGTTACTTAGCGGGTACTTGAACTATCTAGGTTACCTAGCGGGCACTTGGACTATGTACATTCCCTAGGGGCACTTGGACTATCTATGTTAACTAGCGGGCACGTGGAATATGTAGGTTAACTAGCGGACACTTGCACTATGTAGGTTATCTAGCAGGCACTTGGACTAACTAGGTTAACTAACGGGCACTTGGACTATCTAGGTTAACTAGCAGGCACTTGGACAATCTAGGATAACTAGCGGGCACTTGGACGATCTAGGTTAACTAGCGGGCACTTGGACTATCAAAGTTAACAAGTGAGCCCTTGGACTATGTAGGTTAACTAGCGGGCCCTTGGACTACCTAGATTACCTAGCGGGCACTTGGACTATGTAGGTTAACTAGCGGGCCCTTGGACCATCTAGGTTCCCTAGCGGGCCCTTGGACTATATAGGTTACCTATCGGGCACTTGGACTATGCAGGTAACCTAGCGGGCACTTGGACTATCTAGGTTAGGTAATGGGCACTTGGACTATCTAGGTTACCTAGCGGGCACTTGGACTATGTAGGTTACCTAGCGGGCACTTGGATTTCTAGATTAACGAACGGGCTCTTGGACTATGTAGATTGCCTAGCGGGCACTTGGACTATGTAGGCTAACTAGGGGGCCCTTGGACGATCTAGGTTACTTAGCGGGTACTTGAACTATCTAGGTTACCTAGTGGGTACTTGGACAATGTAAGTTACCTAGCGGGCATTTGAACTATCTAGGTTACCTAACGGGCACTTTGACTATCTAGGTTACCTAGCGGGAACTTGGACTATCTAGGTTATCTAGCGGGCCCTTGGACTATCTAGGTTAACGAACGGGCACTTGGACTATTTAGGTTACCTAGCGGGCACTTGGACTACGTAGGATCCCTATCGGACATTTGGACTACTTAGGATACCTAGCGGGCACTTGGACTATCTATGTTAACTAACGGGCACTTGGACTATCTAGGTCAACTAGCGGGCCCTTGTACTATGTAGGTTAACTAGCGGGCACTTGGACGATCTAGGTTAACTAGAGGGCACTTGGACTATCTAGGTTACCTAGCGGGCACTTGGACTATGTAGGTTCCCTAGCGGGCATTTGGACTATATAGATAACCTAGCTGGCACTTGGACTATCTAGGTGAACTAGCGGGCCCTTGTACTATGTAGGTTAACTAGCGAGCACTTGGATTATCTAGGTTAACTAGCGGACTTTGGACTATGTAGGTTAACTAGGGGGCCTTGGACTATGTAGGTTCCCTATCGGGCACTTGGACTATGTAGGTTAACTAGCGGGCACTTGGACTGTCTGCGTTACCTAGCGGGCACTTGGATTATCTAGGTTAACGAACGGTCACTTGGACTATGTAGGTTACCTAGCCGCCACTTGGACTATCTAGGTTAGCTAACAGGCACTTGGACTATCTAGGATCCCTAGCGGGCACTTGTACTATCTAGGTTACCTAGCGGGCACTTGGACTATGTAGGCTAACTAGGGGGCCCTTGGACGATCTAGGTTACTTAGCGGGTACTTGAACTATCTAGGTTACCTAGCGGGCACTTGGACTATGTACGTTCCCTAGGGGCACTTGGACTGTCTATGTTAACTAGCGGGCACGTGGAATATGTAGGCTAACTAGCGGACACTTGCACTATGTAGGTTACCTAGCAGGCACTTGGACTAACTAGGTTAACTAACGGGCACTTGGACTATCTAGGTTAACTAGCAGGCACTTGGACAATCTAGGATAACTAGCGGGCACTTGGACGATCTAGGTTAACTAGCGGGCACTTGGACTATCAAAGTTAACAAGTGAGCCCTTGGACTATGTAGGTTAACTAGCGGGCCCTTGGACTACCTAGATTACCTAGCGGGCACTTGGACTATGTAGGTTAACTAGCGGGCCCTTGGACCATCTAGGTTCCCTAGCGGGCCCTTGGACTATATAGGTTACCTATCGGGCACTTGGACTATGCAGGTAACCTAGCGGGCACTTGGACTATCTAGGTTAGGTAATGGGCACTTGGACTATCTAGGTTACCTAGCGGGCACTTGGACTATGTAGGTTACCTAGCGGGCACTTGGACTTCTAGATTAACGAACGGGCTCTTGGACTATGTAGATTGCCTAGCGGGCACTTGGACTATGTAGGCTAACTAGGGGGCCCTTGGACGATCTAGGTTACTTAGCGGGTACTTGAACTATCTAGGTTACCTAGTGGGTACTTGGACAATGTAAGTTACCTAGCGGGCATTTGAACTATCTAGGTTACCTAACGGGCACTTTGACTATCTAGGTTACCTAGCGGGAACTTGGACTATCTAGGTTATCTAGCGGGCCCTTGGATGATGTACGCTAACTTGCGGGCCTTTGGACTATGTAGGTTAACTAGCGGGTCCTTGATGTATGTAGGTTAACTAGCGGGCACTTGGACTATTTAGGTTACCTAGCGGGCACTTGGACTATGTAGGATCCCTATCGGACATTTGGACTACTTAGGATACCTAGCGGGCACTTGGACTATCTATGTTAACTAACGGGCACTTGGACTATCTAGGTCAACTAGCGGGCCCTTGTACTATGTAGGTTAACTAGCGGGCACTTGGACGATCTAGGTTAACTAGAGGGCACTTGGACTATCTAGGTTACCTAGCGGGAACTTGGACTATGTAGGTTCCTTAGCGGGCATTTGGACTATATTGATAACCTAGCGGGCACTTAGACTTTGTAGGTTACCTAGCGGGCACTTGGAATATCTAGGTCAACTACGGGCCCTTGTACTATGTAGGTTAACTAGCGAACTCTTGGAATATCTATGTTAACTAGCGGACCTTGGACTATGTAGGTTAACTAGCGGGCACTTGGACTATCTAGGTTACCTAGCAGGCACTTGGAGTATGTAGGTTAACTAGCGGGCACTTGAACTATCTAGGTTACCTAGCGGGCACTTGGACTATGTACATTCCCTAGCGGGCACTTGTACTATCTACCTTACCTAGCGGGCCCTTGGACTATGTACGTTTCCTAGTGGGTACTTGGACTATCTATGTTAACTAGCGGGCACTTGGACTATGTAGGTTCCCTATTGGGCACTTGGCCTAGGTAGGTTTCCCTAGCGGGCACTTGGTCTATCTAGGTTACCTAGCGGGCCCTTGGACTATGTAGGTTAACGAGCGGGCACTTGGACTATGTAGGTTAACTAGCGGGCACTTGGACTGTCTACGTTACCTAGCGGGCACTTGGATTATCTAGGTTAACGAATGGTCACTTGGACTATGTAGGTTACCTAGCCGCCACTTGGACTATCTAGTTTAGCTAACAGGCACTTGGACTATCTAGGATCCCTAGCGGGCACTTGTACTATCTAGGTTACCTAGCTGGCACTTCGACTATGTAGGTCAACTAGCGGGCCCTTGCACTATCTAGGTTAGCTAACGGGCACTTAGATTATGTAGGTTAACTAGCGGGCACTTGGAATATGTAGGTTAATTCGCGGACACTTGCTCTATGTAGGTTAACTAGCGGGCCCATGGACTATGTAGGTTTAGTAGCGGGCCCTTGGACTATCTAGGTTCCCTAAAGGGCACTTGGACTATCTAGGTTACCGAACGGGACCTTGGACTATCTAGGTTACCTAGCGGGCACTTGGACTATGTAGGCTAACTAGGGAGCCCTTGGACGATCTAGGTTACCTAGCGGGTACTTAAACTATCTAGGTTAACTAGCGGGTACTTGGAGTACGTAGGTTACCTACCGGGCTGTTGGACTATCTAGGTTACCTAGCGGGCACTTGGATTATCTAGGTTAACTCACGGGCACTTGGACTATGTAGGTTAACTAGCGGGCATTTGGACTATGTAGGTTACCTAGCGGGCACTTGGACTATGTAGGTTTCCTATCGGGCACTTGGAGAATGTAGGTTAACTAGGGGGCACTAGGACAATGTAGGTTACCTAGCAGGACTTTGGACTATCTAGGTTACCTAGGGGGACCTTGGACTATGTAGGTTTCCTAGTGGGCACTTGGACTATTTAGGTTACCTAGCGTGCACTTGGACTATGTAGGTTACCTAGTGGGCACTTGAACTATCTAGGTTAACGAACGTGCACTTGGAATATGCAGGTAACCTAGCGGGCACTTGGACTATCTAGGTTAGGTAATGGGCACTTGGACGATCTAGGTTACTTAGCGGGTACTTGAACTATCTAGGTTACCTAGCGGGCACTAGGACTATGTACGTTCCCTAGGGGCACTTGGACTATCTATGTTAACTAGCGGGCACGTGGAATATGTAGGTTAACTAGCGGACACTTGCACTATGTAGGTTACCTAGCAGGCACTTGGACTAACTAGGTTAACTAACGGGCACTTGGATTATATAGGTTAACTAGCAGGCATTTGGACAATCTAGGATAACTAGCGGGCACTTGGATGATCTAGGTTAACTAGCGGGCACTTGGACTATCAAAGTTAACAAGTGAGCCCTTGGACTATGTAGGTTAACTAGTGGGCCCTTGGACCATCTAGGTTCCCTAGCGGGCCCTTGGACTATATAGGTTACCTATTGGGCACTTGGACTATGTAGGTTGTCTAGCGGGCACATGGACTTCTAGATTAACGAACGGGCTATTGGACTATGTAGGTTGCCTAACGGGCACTTGGACTATCTAGGTTAGGTAACGGGCACTTGGACTATCTACCTTACCTAGCGGGCCCTTGGACTATGTACGTTTCCTAGTGGGTACTTGGACTATCTATGTTAACTAGCGGGCACTTGGACTATGTAGGGTCCCTATTGGGCACTTGGAGTAGGTAGGTTTCCCTAGCGGGCACTTGGTGTATCTAGGTTACCTAGCAGGCCCTTGGACTATGTAGGTTAACGAGCGGGCACTTGGACTATGTAGGTTAACTAGCGGGCACTTGGACTGTCTACGTTACCTAGCGGGCACTTGGATTATCTAGGTTAACGAACGGGCACTTGGACTATGTAGGTTACCTAGCCGCCACTTGGACTATCTAGTTTAGCTAACAGGCACTTGGACTATCTAGGATCCCTAGCGGGCACTTGTACTATCTAGGTTACCTAGCTGGCACTTGGACTATGTAGGTCAACTAGCGGGCCCTTGCACTATCTAGGTTAGCTAACGGGCACTTAGATTATGTAGGTTAACTAGCGGGCACTTGGAATATGTAGGTTAACTCGTGGACACTTGCAATATGTAGGTTAACTAGCGGGCCCATTGACTATGTAGGTTTAGTAGCGGGCCCTTGGACTATCTAGGTTCCCTAAAGGGCACTTGGACTATCTAGGTTACCGAACGGGACCTTGGACTATCTAGGTTACCTAGCGGGCACTTGGACTATGTAGGCTAACTAGGGAGCCCTTGGACGATCTAGGTTACCTACCGGGTACTTAAACTATCTAGGTTAACTAGCGGGTACTTGGAGTACGTAGGTTACCTACCGGGCTGTTGGACTATCTAGGTTACATAGCGGGCACTTGGATTATCTAGGTTAACTCACGGGCACTTGGACTATGTAGGTTATCTAGCGGGCATTTGGACTATGTAGGTTACCTAGCGGGCACTTGGACTATCTACCTTACCTAGCGGGCACTTGGACTATGTACGTTTCTTAGTGGGTACTTTGACTATCTATGTTAACTAGTGGGCACTTGGACTATCTAGGTTAACTAGCGGGCACTTGGACTATCTAGGTTAACTAGCGGGCACTTGAAATATTAGGGTCACTAGCGGGCATTTGGACTATATAGGTTACCTAGCGGACACTTGGACTATGAGGTTAACGAACAGGCACTTAGATTATGTAGGTAACCTAGTGGTCACTTGAACTGTCTAGGTTACCTAGCGGGCACTTGGACTGTGTAGGTTAACTAGCGGGCACTTGGACTATCTAGGTTAACTAGCGGGCCCTTGGATGATGTAGGCTAACTTGCGGGCCCTTGGACTATGTAGGTTAACTAGCGGGTCCTTGATGTATGTAGGTTAACTAGCGGGCACTTGGAAGATCTAGGTTAACTAGTGTGTGCTTGGACTATGTAGGTTAACTAGCTGGCCCTTGGACTATGTAGATTCCCTAGCGGGCACTTGGACTATGCATGTTCCAGAACGGGCACTTGGAGTATGTATGTTCCCTAGCAGGCACTTGGACTATGTAGATTCCAGAGCGGTCACTTGTACTATCTAGGCTCCCTAGCGGGCACTTGTACTATGTAGGTTAGCTAGCGTGCCCTTGGACTATCTAGGTTACGTAGCGGGCACTTGGTATATAGGTTAACTAGCGGGCACTTGGACTATGTAGGTTAACTAGCGGACACTTGCACGATCTAGGTTAACTACCGGGCCCTTGCACTATGTAGGGTAACAGCGGGCCAATGGGTATGTAGGTTTACTACCAGGCACTTGGACTATCAGGTTAACTAGCGGGCACATGGACTATGTAGTTTCGCTAGCGGGCATTTGTACTATTTAGGTTACCTAGCGGGCACTTGGACTATCTAGGTCAACTAGCGGGCACTTGGACTATCTAGGTTACCTAGCAGGCACTTTGACTATCTAGGTTAACTAACGGGCACTTGGACTATGTAGGTTGCCTAGCGGGCACTTGGATTATGTAGGTTCCCTATCGGGCACTTGGACTATGTAGGTTAACTAGCGGGCACTTGGACTGTCTAGGTTACCTAGCGGGCACTTGGATTATCTAGATTAACGAACGGGCACTTGGACTATGTAGGTTACCTAGCCGCCACTTGGACTATCTAGGTTAGCTAACAGGCACTTGGACTATCTAGGTTCCCTAGCGGGCACTTGTACTATCTAGGTTACCTAGCTAGCACTTGGACTATGTAGGTCAACTTGCGGGCCCTTGGACTATCTAGGTTAGCTAACGGGCACTTAGATTATGTAGGTTAACTAGCGGGCACTTGGAATATGTAGGTTAACTGGCGGACACTTGCACTATGTAGGTTAACTAGCTGGCGCATGGACTATGTAGGTTTAATAGCGGGCCCTTGGACTATCTAGGTTCTCCAAAGGGCACTTAGACTATCTAGGTTACCGAACAGGCCCTTGGACGATCTAGGTTACCTAGCGGGTACTTGAACTATCTAGGTTAACTAGAGGGCACTTGCATTATCTAGGTTACCTAGCGGGCACTTGGACTATGTACGTTCCCTAGAGGGCACTTGGACAATCTATGTTAACTAGCTTGCACTTGGAATATGTAGGTAACCTTGCGGGCACTTGCACTGTCTAGGTTACCTAGCGGGCACTTGGACTTCTAGGTTAACGAACGGGCTATTGGACTATCTAGGTTACCTAGCGGGCACTTGGACTATGTAGGCTAACTAGGGGGCCCTTGGACGATCTAGGTTACTTAGCGGGTACTTGAACTATCTAGGTTACCTAGCGGGCACTTGGACTATGTACGTTCCCTAGGGGCACTTGGACTATCTATGTTAACTAGCGGGCACGTGGAATATGTAGGTTAACTAGCGGACACTTGCACTATGTAGGTTATCTAGCAGGCACTTGGACTAACTAGGTTAACTAACGGGCACTTGGACTATCTAGGTTAACTAGCAGGCACTTGGACAATCTAGGATAACTAGCGGGCACTTGGACGATCTAGGTTAACTAGCGGGCACTTGGACTATCAAAGTTAACAAGTGAGCCCTTGGACTATGTAGGTTAACTAGCGGGCCCTTGGACTACCTAGATTACCTAGCGGGCACTTGGACTATGTAGGTTAACTAGCGGGCCCTTGGACCATCTAGGTTCCCTAGCGGGCCCTTGGACTATATAGGTTACCTATCGGGCACTTGGACTATGTAGGTTACCTAGCGGGCACATGGACTTCTAGATTAACGAACGGGCTATTGGACTATGTAGGTTGCCTAACGGGCACTTGGACTATCTAGGTTAGGTAACGGGCACTTGGACTATCTAGGTTACCAAGTGGGAACTTGGACAATGTAAGTTACCTAGCGGGCATTTGAACTATCTAGGTTACCTAACGGGCACTTTGACTATCTAGGTTACATAGCGGGCACTTGGACTATGTACGTTAATAAGTGAGCACTTGGACTCTAGGTTACCTAGCGGGCACTTGGGCTATCTAGGTTACCTCGCGGGCCCTTGGACTATCTAGGTTAACGAACGGGCACTTGGACTATGTAGGTAACCTAGCGGGCACTTGGACAGTCTAGGTTACCTAGCGGACACTTGGACTATCTAAGTTAACGAACGGGCACTTGGCTATGTAGGTTACCTAGTAGGCACTTGGACAATGTAGGATCCCTATCGGACATTTGGACTACTTAGGATACCTAGCGGGCACTTGGACTATCTAGGTCAACTAGCGGGCCCTTGTACTATGTAGGTTAACTAGCAAGCACTTGGACTATCTAGGTTAACTAGCGGACCTTGGACTATGTAGCTTATCTAGCGGGCCCTTGGACTATGTAGTTTAACTAGCGGGCACCTGGACGATCTAGGTTAACTAGAGGGCACTTGGACTATCTAGGTTACCTAGCGGGCACTTGGACTATGTAGGTTCCCTAGCGGCATTTGGACTATATAGATAACCTAGCTGGCACTTGGACTATCTAGGTCAACTAGCGGGCCCTTGTACTATGTAGGTTAACTAGCGAGCACTTGGATTATCTAGGTTAACTAGCGGACTTTGGACTATGTAGGTTAACTAGGGGGCCTTGGACTATGTAGGTTCCCTATCGGGCACTTGGACTATGTAGGTTAACTAGCGGGCACTTGGACTGTCTAAGTTACCTAGCGGGCACTTGGATTATCTAGGTTAACGAACGGGCACTTGGACTATGTAGGTTACCTTGCCGCCACCTGGACTATCTAGGTTAGCTAACAGGCACTTGGACTATCTAGGATCCCTAGCGGGCACTTGTACGATCTAGATTACCTAGCTGGCACTTGGACTATGTAGGTCAACTAGCGGGCCCTTGGACTATCTAAGTTAGCTAACGGGCACTTAGATTATGTAAGTTAACTAGCGGGCACTTGGAATATGTTGGTTAACTAGCGGACACTTGCACTATGTAGGTTAACCAGCGGGCCCATGGACTATGTAGGTTTAGTAGTGGGTCCTTGGACTATCTAGGTTCCCTAAAGGGCACTTGGACTATCTAGGTTACCGAACGGGCACTTGGACTATCTAGGTTACCTAGCGGGCACTTGGACTATGTAGGCTAACTAGGGGGCCCTATGACGATCTAGGTTACCTAGCGGGTACTTGAACTATCTAGGTTAACTAGCGGGTACTTGGAGTATGTAGGTTACCTACCGGGCTGTTGGACTATCTAGGTTACCTAGCGGGCACTTGGATTATCTAGGTTCACTAACGGGCACTTGGACTATGTAGGTTCCCTAGCGGGCCCTTGGACTATGTAAGTTCCCTAGAGGGCCCTTGGACTATGTAAGTTCCCTAGCGGGCCCTTGGACTATGTAAGTTCCCTAGCGGGCACTTGGACTATGTGGGTACCCTTGTGGGCATTTGGACTATCTATGTTAACTAGCGGGCACTTGGAATATGTAGGTTACTTAGCAGGCACTTGGTCAATCTAGGTTAACTAGCGGGCACTTGGACGATCTAGGTTATCTAGCGGGCAGCTGGACTATCAAAATTAAGAAGTGAGCCCTTGGACTATGTAGTTTAACTAGTGGGTCCTTGGACTGTCTAGGTTACCTAGCGGGCACTTGGACTATGTAGGTTACCTAGTGGACACTTGGACTATATAGGTTAACGAACGGGCACTTGGAATATGCAGGTAACCTTGCGGGCACTTGTACTGTCTAGGTTACCTAGCAGGCACTTGGACTTCTAGGTTAACAAACGGGCTATTGGACTATGTAGGTTGCCTAGCGGGCACTTGGAGTATATAGGTTAGGTAAAGGGAACTTGGACTATCTAGGTTACCTAGTGGGAACTTGGACAATGTAAGTTAGCTAGAAGGCAATTGGACTATCTAGGTTACATAGCGGGCAATTGGACTATGTAGGTTATCTAGCGAGCACTTGGACTCTAGATTACCAAGCGGGCACTTGGACTATCTAGGTTACCTAGCGGGCCCTTGGACTATGTAGGTTTCCTAGCGGGCACTTGGACTATCTAGGTTACCTAGCGGGCCCTTGGACTATCTAGGTTCCCTTGCGGGCCTTTGCACTATCTAGGTTCCCTAGCGGGCACATGTACTATCTAGGTTACCTAGCTGGCACTTGGATTATGTAGGTCAACTAGCGGGCCCTGGACTATCTTGGTTAGCTAAAGGGCACTTAGATTATGTAGGTTAACTAGCGGGCACTTGGAATATGTATGTTAACTAGCGGACACTTACACTATGTAGGTTAACTAGCGAGCCCATGGACTATATAGGTTTACTAGCGGGCCCTTGGACTATCCAGGTTCCCTAAAGGGCACTTGGACTATCTAGTTATCGTACGGGCACTTGGACTATCTAGGTTACCTAGCGGGCACTTGGACTATGTAGGCTAACTAGGGGGCCCTTGGACGATCTAGGTTACCTAGCGGGTATTTGAACTATCTAAGTTAACTAGCGGGCACCTGCACTATCTAGGTTATCTAGTGGGCATTGGACTATGTAAGTTCCCTAGCGGGCACTTGGACTGTCTATGTTAACTAGCGGGCACATGGAATATGTAGGATAACTAGCGGACACTTGCACTATGTAGGTTACCTAGCAGGCACTTGGACTATCTAGGGTAACTAGCGGGCACTTGGACTATCTAGGTTAACTAGCGTGCACTTGGACTATGTAGGTTCCTTAGCGGGCACTTGGACTATCTAGGTTGCCTAGCGGGCACTTGGACTATGTAGGTTAACTAGCGTGCCCTTGGACTATGTAGGTTAACAAGCAGGCACTTGGACAATCTAGGGTAACTAGCGGGCACTTGGACTATATAGGTTACCTAGCGGGCACTTGGACTATGTAGGTAACCTAGCGGGTACTTGAACAATCTAGGTTATCTAGCGGGCACTTGCACTATCTAGGTTACCTAGCGTGCACTTGGACTATCTAGGTTAACGAACGGGCACTTGGAATATGCAGGTAAACTAGCGGGCACTTGGACTGTCTAGGTTACCTAGCGGGCACTTGGACTTCTAGGTTAATGAACGGGCACTTGGCTATGTAGGTTGCTTAGCGGGCATTTGGACTATCTAGGTTAGGTATCGGGCACTTGGACTATCTAGGTTACCTAGCGGGAACTTGGACAATGTAAGTTACCTAACGGGCACTTGGACTATCTAGGTTACGTAATGGGCACTTTGACTATCTCGGTTACATAGCAGGCCCTTGGACTATATAGGTTACCTAGCGGGCACTTTGACTATCTATGTTAACAGACGGGCACTTGGACTATCTAGGTCAACTAGCGGGCACTTCGACTATGTAGGTTTACTAGAGGACCCTTGGACTATCTAGGTTCCCTAAAGGGCACTTGGAGTATCTAGGTTACCGAACGGGCACTTGAACTATCTAAGTTACCTAGCGGGCACTTGGACTATGTAGGCTAACTAGGGGGCCCTTGGACGATCTAGGTTACCTAGCGGGTACTTGAACTATCTAGGTTAACTAGCGGACACTTGCACTATCTAGGTTACCTAGCGGGTACTTGGACTATGTACGTTCCCTAGCGGGCAGTTGGACTGTCTACGTTAACTAGCGGGCACTTGGAATATGTAGGTTAACTAGCGGACACTTGCACTATGTAGGTTACCTAGCAGGCACTTGGACTAAATAGGTTATCTAGCGGGCACTTGGACTATCTAGGTTAACTAGCGTGCTCTTGGACTATGTAGGTTCCTTAGCTGGCACTTGGACTATGTAGGTTAACTAGCATGCCCTTGGACTATCTAGGTTACGTAGCGGGCACTTGGTATGTAGGTTAACTAGCGGGCACTTGGACTATGTAGGTTAACTAGAGGACACTTGGACTATCTAGGTTAACTAGCGGGCCCGTGGACTATCTAGGTTACCTAGCGGGCACTTGGACTATTTAGGTTATCTAGCGGGCACTTGGACTATGTAGGTTACCTAGTGGGCACTTGGACTATCTAGATTAACGAACGGTCACTTGGAATATGCAGGTAACCTAGCAGGCACTTGGACTGTCTCGGTTACCTAGCGGGCACTTGACTTCTAGGTTAACGAACGGGCACTTGGACTATGTAGGTTGCTTACTGGGCACTTGGACTATCTAGGTTAGGTAACGGACACTTGGACTATCTAGGTTACCCAGCGGGAACTTGGACAATGTAAGTTACCTAGCGGGCACTTGGACTATTTAGGTTAACGAACGGACACTTGGACTATGTAGGTTACCTAGCGGGCACTTGGACTATGTAGGATCCCTATCGGACATTTGGACTACTTAGGTTAAATAGCGGGCACTTGGACTATCTAGGTTAACTAGCGGGCACTTGGACTATGTAGGTTAACTAGCGAGCACTTGGACTATCTAGGTTAACTAGCGGACCTTGGACTACGTAGGTCAACTAGTGGGCCCTTGGACTATGTAGGTTAACTAGCGGGCACTTTGACGATCTAGGTTAACTAGAGGGCCCTTGGCCTATCTAGGTTAACTAGCATGCACTTGGACTATCTAGGTTAACTAGCGGGCACTTGTATGATCAATGTTAACTAGCGGGCACTTGGACTATCTAGGTTAGCTTATGGGCACTTGGACTATGTAGGTTAACCAGCGGACACTTGGACTATCTAGGTTAACTAGCGGGCTCTTGCACTATGTAGGTTAACTACCGGGCCAATCGACTATGTAGGTTAACTAGCAGGCACTTGGACGATCTAGGTTAGCTAACTGGCACTTAGATTATATAGGTTAACTAGCGGGAACTTGGAATATCTAGGTTAACTAGCGGGCATTGGACTATCTAGGTTAACTAGCGGGCACTTGGACGATCTAGGTTAACTAGCGGGCACTTGGACTATCTAGGTTAACTAGCGGGCACTTGGACGATATAGGTAACTAGCGGGCACTTGGATTATCTATGTTACCTAGGGGGCACTTGGACTATGTACGTTCCCTAGCGGGCATTTGGACTATATAGATAACCTAGTGGGCACTTAGACTCTGTAGGTTACCTAGCGGGCACTTGGACTATCTAGGTTACCAAGCGGGCACTTGGACTATCTAGGTTAACTAACGGGCACTTTGACTATGTAGGTTCCCTATTGGGCACTTGGAGAATGTAGGTTTACTATGGGGCACTAGGACTATGAAGGTTACCTAGCGGGCCCTTGGACTATCTAGGTTACCTAAGGCGCGTTTGGACTATGTAGGCACCCTAGCGGGCATTTGGACTATATAGATTACCTAGCGGGCACTTAGACTTTGTAGGCTACCTAGCGGGCACTTGGACTATCTAGGTTACCTAGCTGGCACTTGAACTATCTACGTTACCTAGCGGGTTCTTGGAATATGTAGGTTACCTAGGGGCTGTTGGACTATCTAGGTTACCTAACGGGCACTTGGACTATCTAGGTTAACTAACGGGCACTTGGACTATGTAGGTTCCCTAGCGGGCACTTGGACTATGTGGGTTCCCTAGGGGCATTTGGATTATCTAGGTTACCTAGCGGGCACTTGGACTATGTATGTTCCCTACGGACACTTAAACTATGTAAGTTAACTACCAGGTACTTGGACTATGTAGGTTAACTACCGGGCACTTGAACTATCTAGGTTACCTAGCGGGCACTTGGACTATGTACGTTCCCTAGCGGGCACTTGGACTAACTATGTTAACTAGCGGGCATTTGGACTATGTAGGTTAACTAGGGGACACTTGCACTATGTAGGTTACCTAGCGGCACTTGGACTATCTAGGTTAACTAGCGGGCACTTGGACTATCTAAGTTAACTAGCGTGCACTTGGACTCTGTATGTTCCTTAGCGGGCACTTGGACTATCTAGTTTACCTAGCGGGCACATGGACTATGTAGGTTAACTAGCGAGCACTTGGACTCTAGGTTACCTAGTGGGCACTTGGACTATCTAGGTTACCTAGCGGGCCCTTGGACTATGTAGGTTTCCTAGCGGGCACTTGGACTATCTAGGTTAACGAACAGGCACATCGACTATGTAGGTTCCCTAGCGGGCATTTGGACAATATAGATAACCAAGCGGGCACTTAGACACTGTAGGTTACCTAGCGGGCACTTGGACTATCTAGGTTACCTAACTGGTACTTGAACTATCTACATTACCTAGTAGGTTCTTGGAGTATGTAGGTTACCTAGCGGGTTGTTGGACTTTCTAGGTTTCCAAGCGGGCACTTGGAATATCTAGGTTAACTAACGGGGCCTTGGACTATGTAGTTTCCCTATCGGGCACTTGGAGAATGTAGGTTAACTAGGGGTCACTAGGACTATGTAGGTTACCTAGCGGGCCTTTCGACTATCTAGGTTACCTAGCGGACATTTGGACTATGGAGGCTCCCTAGTGGGCATTTGGACTATATAGATTACCTAGCGGGCACTTGGAATATGTAGGTTAACTAGCGGACACTTGCACTATGTAGGTTACCTAGCAGGCACTTGGACTATCTAGGTTAACTAGCGGGCCCTTGGACTATCTAAGTTACCTAGCGGGCACTTGGACTATATAGGTTACCTAGCGAGCACTTGGACTATGTAGGTTACCTAGCGGGCACTTGGACTATCTAGGTTACCTAGCGGGCACTTGACTTCTAGGTTAACGAACGGGTACTTGGACTATGTAGGTTGCTTACTGGGCACTTGGACTATCTAGTTTAGGTAACGGGCACTTGGAGTATCTAGGTTGCCCAGCGGGAACTTGGACAATGTAAGTTACCAAGCGTGCACTTGGACAATCTAGGTTACATAGCGGGCACTTGGACTATGTAGGTTAACTCCGAGCACTTGGACTCTAGGTACCTAGCGGGCACTTGGACTATCTAGGTTAACGAAAGGACACTTGGACTATGTAGGTTACCTAGCGGGCACTTGGACTATCTAGGTTAGGTAACGGGCACTTGGACTCTCTAGGCTACCTAGCGGGCATTTGGACTATGTAGGCTCCCTAGCGGGCATTTGGACTATATAGATTACCTAACGGGCACTTGGACTATATAGGTTACCTAGCGGGCACTTGGACTATGTAGGTTACCTAGTGGGCACTTGGACTATCTAAGTTAATGAACGGGCACTTGGATTATGCAGGTAACCTAGCGGGCACTTGGACTATGTAGGATCCCTATCGGACATTTGTACTACTTAGGTTAACTAGCAGGCACTTTGACTATCTAGGTTTCCTAGCAGGCACTTGGACTATGTACATACCCTAGTGCGCACTTGGACTATCTAGGTTACCTAGCGGGCACTTGGATTATGTACGTCCCCTAGTGGGCAATTGGACTATCTAGGTTAACTAACGGGCACTAGGACTATCTAGGTTAACTAGCGGGCACTTGGACTATCTAGGTTACCTAGGAGGCACTTGGATTATGAAGGATCCCAAGCGGGCACTTGGACAATCTAGTTTAACTAGCGGGCACTTGGACAATCTAGGTTAACTTGCGGGCACATGGACTATCAAAGTTAATAAGTGAGCCCTTGGACTATGTAGATTAACTAGCGGGCCCTTGGACTATCTAGGTTACCTAGCGGGCACTTGGACTATATAGTTTACCTAGCGGGCACTTGGACTATGTAGTTTACCTAGTGGGCACTTGGACTATCTAGGTTACCTAGCAGGCACTTTGACTATCTAGGTTAACTAACGGGCACTTGGACTATGTAGGTTGCCTTGCGGGCACTTGGAATATGTAGGTTCCCTAGTGGGCACTTGGATTATGTAGGTTCCCTATCGGGCACTTGGAATATGTAGGTTCCCTCTCAGGCACTTGGACTATGTAGGTTAACTAGCGGGCACTTGGACTGTCTAGGTAACCTAGCGGGCACTTGGTCTATCTAGGTTAACGAACGGGCACTTGGACTCTGTAGGTAACCTAGCGGGCACTTGGACTGTCTAGGTTACCTAGCGGGCACTTTGACTATCTATGTCAACGAATGAGCACTTGGACTATGTAGGTTAGCTAGCGGGCACTTGGACTATGTAGGATCCCTATCTGACATTTGTACTACTTATGTTAACTAGCGGGCACTTTGACAATCAAGGTTAACTAGCGGGCACTTGGACTATCAATGTCAACTAGCGGGCCCTTGTACTATGTAGGTTAACTAGCGGGCACTTGGACTATCTAGGTTAACTAGCGGACCTTGGACTATGTAGGTTACCTAGCGGCCACTTGGACGATCTAGGTTAACTAGAGGGCACTTGGCCTATCTAGGTTAACTAGCATACACTTGGACTATCTAGGTTAACTAGCGGGCACTTGGATGATCAATGTTAACTACCGGGCACTTGGACTATCTAGGTTAGCTTACGGGCACTTGGACTAAGTACGTCCCCTAGTGGGCACATGGACTATGTAGATTAACTAACGGGCACTAGGACTATCTAGGTAAACTAGCGGGCACTTGGACTATCTAGGTTACCTAGCTGGCACTTGGACTATGAATGTTCCCTAGCGGGCAATTGGATTATCTAGGTTACCTAGCGGGCACTTGGACTATGTAGGTCAACTAGCGGGCCCTTGGACTATCTAGGTTAGCTAACTGGCACTTGGACTATGTAGGTTAACTAGCCCACACTTGCACGATCTAGGTTAACTAGCTGCTCTTGCACTATGTAGGTTAACTAGCGGCCCATTGACTATGTAGTTTAACTAGCGGGCATTTGGACGATCTAGGTTAGCTAACTGGCACTTAGATTATGTAGGTTAACTAGCGGGCACTTGGACTATCTAGGTTAACTAGCGAGCACTTGAACGATATAGGTTAATTAGCGGGCACTTGGACTACCTAGGTTAACTAGTGGGCACTTGGATGATCTATGTTACCTAGCGGGCACTTGGACTATGTTGGTTCCCTAGCGGGCATTTGGAGTATATAGATAACCTAGTGGGCACTTAGACTCTGTAGGTTACCTAGCGGGCACTCGGACTATCTAGGTTACCAAGCGGGCACTTGAACTATCTACGTTACCTATCGGGTTCTTGGAATATGTAGGTTACCTAGGTTCTGTTAGACTATCTAGGTTACCTAACGGGCACGTGGACTATCTAGGTTAACTATCGGGCACTTGGACTATGTAGGTTCCCTAGCGGGCCCTTGGACTATGTAAATTCCCTAGCGGGCACTTGGACTGTGTGGGTTCCCTAACGGGAATTGGACTATCTAGGTTACCTAGCGGGCACTTGGACTATGTAGGTTACCTACGAACACTTGAACTATGTAAGTTAACTACCAGGCACTTGGACTATGTAGGTTAACTAGCGGGCCCTTGGACTATCTAGGTTACCTAGCGGGCACTTGGACTACGTAGGTTAACTACCGGGCACTTGCACTATCTAGGTTACCTAGCGGGCACTTGGACTATGTACGTTCCCTAGCGGGCACTTGGACTATCTATGTTAACTAGCGGGCATTTGGACTATGTAGGTTAACTAGGGGACACTTACACTATGTAGGTTACCTAGCGGCACTTGGACTATCTAGGTTAACTAGCGGGCACTTGGACTATCTAAGATAACTAGCGCGCACTTGGACTATGTATGTTCCTTAGCGGGCACTTGGACTATCTAGTTTACCTAGTGGGCACATGGACTATGTAGGTTAACTAGCGAGCACTTGGACTCTAGGTTACCTAGCGGGCACTTGGACTATCTAGGTTACCTAGCGGGCCCTTGGACTATGTAGGTTTCCTAGCGGGCACTTGGACTATCCAGGTTAACGAACAGGCACTTCGACTATGTAGGTTCCCTAGCGGGCATTTGGACAATATAGATAACCAAGCGGGCACTTAGACTCTGTAGGTTACCTAGGGGGACTTGGACTATCTAGGTTACCTAACTGGTACTTGAACTATCTACGTTACCTAGCGGGTTCTTGGAGTATGTAGGTTACCTAGCGGGTTGTTGGACTATCTAGGTTACCTAATTGGTACTTGAACTATCTACGTTACCTAGCGGGTTCTTGGAGTATGTAGGTTACCTAGCGGGTTGTTGGACTATCTAGGTTACCAAGCGGGCACTTGGACTATCTAGGTTAACTAATGGGCACTTGGACTATGTAGTTTCCCTATCGGGCACTTGGAGAATGTAGGTTAACTAGGGGGCACTAGGACTATGTAGGTTACCTAGCGGGCCCTTGGACTATCTAGGTTACCTAGCGGGCATTTGGACTATGTAGGCTCCGTAGCGGGCATTTGGACTACATAGATTACCTAGCTGGCACTTGGACTATATAGGTTACCTAGCCGGCACTTGGACTATGTAGGTTACCTAGTGGGTACTTTGACTATCTAAGTTAACGAACGGGCACTTGGAATATGCAGGTAACCTAGCGGGCACTTGGACTATGTAGGATCCCTATCGGACATTTGTACTACTTAGGTTAACTAGCGGGCACTTTGACTATCTAGGTTAACTAGCGGGCCCTTGGACTATCTAGGTTACCTAGCGGGCACTTGGACTATGTAGGTTAACTACCGCGCACTTGCACTATCTAGGTTACCTAGCGGGCACTTGGACTATGTACGTTCCCTAGCGGGCACTTGGACTATCTATGTTAACTAGCGGGCATTTGGACTATTTAGGTTAACTAGGGGACACTTACACTATGTAGGTTACCTAGCGGCACTTGGACTATCTAGGTTAACTAGCGGGCACTTGGACTATCTAAGATAACTAGCGCGCACTTGGACTATGTATGTTCCTTAGCGGGCACTTGGACTATCTAGTTTACCTAGTGGGCACATGGACTATGTAGCTTAACTAGCGAGCACTTGGACTCTAGGTTACCTAGCGGGCACTTGGACTATCTAGGTTACCTAGCGGGCCCTTGGACTATGTAGGTTTCCTAGCGGGCACTTGGACTATCCAGGTTAACGAACAGGCACTTCGACTATGTAGGTTCCCTAGCGGGCATTTGGACAATATAGATAACCTAGCGGGCACTTAGACTCTGTAGGTTACCTAGCGGGCACTTGGACTATCTAGGTTACCTAACTGGTACTTGAACTATCTACGTTACCTAGCGGGTTCTTGGAGTATGTAGGTTACCTAGCGGGTTGTTGGACTATCTAGGTTACCAAGCGGGCACTTGGGCTATCTAGGTTAACTAATGGGCACTTGGACTATGTAGTTTCCCTATCGGGCACTTGGAGAATGTAGGTTAACTAGGGGGCACTAGGACTATGTAGGTTACCTAGCGGGCCCTTGGACTATCTAGGTTACCTAGCGGGCATTTGGACTATGTAGGCTCCGTAGCGGGCATTTGGACTACATAGATTACCTAGCTGGCATTTGGACTATATAGGTTACCTAGCCGGCACTTGGACTATGTAGGTTACCTAGTGGGTACTTTGACTATCTAAGTTAACGAACGGGCACTTGGAATATGCAGGTAACCTAGCGGGCACTTGGACTATGTAGGATCCCTATCGGACATTTGTACTACTTAGGTTAACTAGCGGGCACTTTGACTATCTAGGTTAACTAGCGGGCACTTGGACTATCTATGTCAACTAGCGGGCCCTTGTACTATGTAGGTTAACTAGCGGGCACTTGGACTATCTAGGTTAACTTGTGGACCTTGGACTATGTAGGTTAACTAGGGGCACTTGGACTATGTAGGTTAACTAGCGGGCACTTGGACTATCTAGGTTTCCTAGCAGGCACTTGGACTATGTACATACCCTAGTGCGCACTTGGACTATCTAGGTTACCTAGCGGGCACTTGGATTATGTACGTCCCCTAGTGGGCAATTGGACTATCTAGGTTAACTAACGGGCACTAGGACTATCTAAGTTAACAAACGGGCACTTGGACTATCTAGGTTACCTAGCAGGCACTTGGATTATGAAGGATCCCAAGCGGGCACTTGGACAATCTAGGTTAACTTGCGGGCACTTGGACTATCAAAGTTAATAAGTGAGCCCTTGGACTATGTAGGTTAACTAGCGGGCCCTTGGACTATCTAGGTTACCTAGCGGGCAATTGGACTATATAGGTTACCTAGCGGGCACATGGATTATGTAGGTTACCTAGCGGGCACTTGGACTATGTAGGTAATCTAGTGGGCACTTGGACTATCTAGGTTACCTAGCAGGCACTTTGACTATCTAGGTTAACTAACGGGCACTTGGACTATGTAGGTTGCCTAGCGGGCACTTGGCATATGTAGGTTCCCTAGTGGGCACTTGCATTATGTAGGTTCCCTATCGGGCACTTGGAATATGTAGGTTCCCTATAGGGCCCTTGGACTATGTAGCTTAACTAGCGGGCACTTGGACTGTCTAGGTAACCTAGCGGGCACGTGGACTATCTAGGTTAACGAACAGGCACTTGGACTATGTAGGTAACCTAGCGGGCACTGGGACAGTCTAGGTTACCTAGCGGGCACTTTGACTATCTATGTCAACGAATGAGCACTTGGACTATGTAGGTTACCTAGCGTGAACTTGGACTATGTAGGATCCCTATCGGACATTTGTACTACTTAGGTTAACTAGCGGGCACTTGGACTGTCAAGGTCAACTAGCGGGCCCTTGTACTATGTAGGTTAACTAGCGGGCACTTGGACTACCTAGGTTAGCTAGCGGACCTGGGACTATGTAGGTTAACCAGTGGGCCCTTGGACTATGTAGGTTAACTAGCGGGCACTTGGACTATCTAGGTTTCCTAGCACGCACTTGAACTATGTACATACCCTAGCGCGCACTTGGACTATCTGGGTTACCTACCGGGAACTTGGACTATGTACGTCCCCTAGTGGGCAATTGGACTATCTAGGTTAAATAATGGGCACTAGGACTATCTAGGTTAACTAGCGGGCACTTGGACTATCTATGTTACCTAGCAGGCACTTGGATTATGAAGGATCCCTAGCGGGCACTTGGACAATCTTGGTTAACTAGCGGGCACTTGGACGATCTAGGTTAACTAGCGGGCACTTGGACTATCAAAGTTAACAAGTGAGCCCTTGGACTATGTAGGTTAACTAGCGGGCCCTTGGACTATATAGGTTACCTAGCGGCAACTTGGACTATATAGGTTACCTAGCGGGCACTTGGACTATGTAGGTTACCTAGTGGGCACTTGGACTATCTAAGTTAATGAACGGGCACTTGGAATATGCAGGTAACCTAGCGGGCACTTGGAGTGTCTAGGTTACCTAGCGGGCACTTTGACTTCTAGGTTAACGAACGGGCACTTGGACTATGTAGGTTGCTTAGCGGGCACTTGGACTATCTAAGTTAGGTAACGGGCACTTTGAGTATCTAGGTTACCTAGCGGGAACTTGGACTATCTAGGTTAACGAAAGGGCACTTTGATTATCTAGGTTACATAGCGGGCACTTGGACTATGTAGGTTAAATAGAGAGTACTTGGACTCTAGGTTACCTAGCGGGCACTTGGTCTATCTAGGTTACCTAGCGGGCACATGGACTATCTAGGTTACCTAGCGGGCCCTTTTACTATGTAGGTTTCCTAGCGGGCACTTTGACACTCTAGGTTAACGAACGGGCACTTGGACTATGTAGGTAACCTTGCGGGCACTTGGACAGTCTAGGTTACCTAGCGTGCACTTGGACTATCTAGGTTAACGAACGGGCACTTGGACTATGTAGGTAACCTAGCGGACACTTGGACAGTCTAGGTTACCTAGCGGGCAATTGGACTATCTAGGTTAACGAACGGGCACTTGGATTATCTAGGTTACCTAGCTGGCACTTGGACTATGTAAGTTACGTAGCGGGCACTTGGACTATCTAGGTTACCTAGCGGGCACTTGGACTATGTAGGTTACCGAATGGGGATTTGGACTATTTAGGTAACCTAGCGGGAACTTGGACAGTCTAGGCTACCTAGCGGGCACTTGGACTTCTAGGTTAATGAACGGTCACTTGGACTATGTATGTTGCATAGCGGGCAATTGGACTATCTAGGTTAGGTAACGGGCACGTAGACTATCTAGGTTACCTAGCGGGAACTTGGACTATGTAGGTTACCTAGCGGGCACTTGGACTATCTAGGATACCTAATGGACACTTGGACTATCTAGGTTTTTTAGCAGGCACTTGGACTATGTAGGTTAACTAACGGGCACTTGGACTATATAGGTTATCTAGCGGACCCTTGGACTATGTAGGTTACCTAGCGGGCAGTTGGACTATCTAGGTTAACTAACGTGCATTTGGACTATGTAGGTAACCTAGCGGACAATTGTACAGTCTAGGTTACCTAGCGGGCACTTGGACTATCTAGGTTAACGAAAGGGCGCTTGGACTATGTAGGTTACCTAGCGGGCACTTGGATTATCTAGGTTAGCTAACAGGAACTTGGAATATCTAGGTTACCTAGCAGGCACTTGGACTATGTAGGTTACCTTGCAGGCACTTGTACTATCTAGGTTACCTAACGGGAACTTGGACTATGTAGTTAACTAGCGGACACTTGGACGATCTAGGTTAACTAGCTGGCGCTTGGAATATCTAGGTTAACTAGCGGGCCCTTGGACTATGTAGGTTAACTAGCGGGAACGTGGACTATCTAGGTTAACTAGCGGGTTCTTGGACTATGTAGGTTAACTAGCGGGCACTTTGACTATGTAAGTTACCTAGCTGGCACTTGGACTATATAGGTTCCCTACGGGCACTTGGACTATCTAGGTTCCCTAACGGGCACTTGGAATAAGTAGGTTCCCTATCGGGCACTTGGACTATGTACGTTCCTCAGTGTGCACTTGGACTATGTAGGTTCCCTATCGGGCATTGGACTATGTAGGTTAACTAGCCGGACCTTGGACTATCTAGGTTACCCAGCGGGCACTTGGACTATGTAGGTTAACTAGCGGACACTTGGACAATCTAGGTTACCTAGCGGGCACTTGAACTATGTACATACCCTAGCGGGCACTTGGACTATCTAGGTTACCTAGCGGGCACTTGAACTATGTACATACCCCAGCGGGCAATTGGATTATCTAGGTTAACTAGCGGGCACTTGGACTATGTAGGTAAATTAGCGGGCACTTGCACTATGTAAGTTAACTAGCGGGCCCTTGGACTATCTAGGTTAACTAGCGGGCACTTGGACTATCTAGGTTAACTAGCGGGCACTTGGCCTATCTAGGTTAACGAACTGGCTCTTGGACTATATAGGTTAACTAGCGGACACTTCGACTATCTAGGTTCGCTAACGGGCAATTGGACTATCTAGGTTACCTAGCGGGCACTTAGACTATGTAGGTTCCCTAGCGGGCACTTGGACTATTTAGGTTACCTATAAGGCACTTTGATTATCTAGGTTAACTAACGGGCACTTGGACTATGTAGGTTGCCTAGCGAGCACTTGGACTATGTAGGTTCCCTAGCGGGCACTTGGACTATGTAGGTTCCCTATCGGGTACTTGGACTGTCTAGGTTAACTAGCGGGCAATTGGACTGTCTAGGTTACCTAGTGGGCCCTTGGACTATGTAGTTTACCTAGCAGGCACTTGAACTATGTAGGTTAACTAGCGGGCACTTGGACTATCTAGGTTACCTAGCGGGCCCTTGGACTATGTAGGTTAACTAGCGGGAACGTGGACTATCTAGGTTAACTAGCGGGTTCTTGGACTATGTAGGTTAACTAGCGGGCACTTTGACTATGTAAGTTACCTATCTGGCACTTGGACTATATAGGTTCCCTACGGGCACTTGGACTATCTAGGTTCCCTAACGGGCACTTGGAATAAGTAGGTTCCCTATCGGGCACTTGGACTATGTACGTTCCTCAGTGGGCACTTGGACTATGTAGGTTCCCTATCGGGCATTGGACTATGTAGGTTAACTAGCAGGACCTTGGACTATCTAGGTTACCCAGCGGGCACTTGGACTATGTAGGTTAACTAGCGGACACTTGGACAATCTAGGTTACCTAGCGGGCACTTGAACTATGTACATACCCTAGCGGGCACTTGGACTATCTAGGTTACCTAGCGGGCACTTGAACTATGTACATACCCCAGCGGGCAATTGGATTATCTAGGTTAACTAGCGGGCACTTGGACTATGTAGGTAAATTAGCGGGCATTTGCACTATGTAGGTTAACTAGCGGGCACTTGGACTATCTAGGTTAACTAGCGGGCACTTGGCCTATCTAGGTTAACGAACTGGCTCTTGGACTATGTAGGTTAACTAGCGGACACTTCGACTATCTAGGTTCGCTAACGGGCAATTGGACTATCTAGGTTACCTAGCGGGCACTTAGACTATGTAGGTTCCCTAGCGGGCACTTGGACTATTTAGGTTACCTATAAGGCACTTTGATTATCTAGGTTAACTAACGGGCACTTGGACTATGTAGGTTGCCTAGCGAGCACTTGGACTATGTAGGTTCCCTAGCGGGCACTTGGACTATGTAGGTTCCCTATCGGGTACTTGGACTGTCTAGGTTAACTAGCGGGCAATTGGACTGTCTAGGTTACCTAATGGGCCCTTGGACTATGTAGTTTACCTAGCAGGCACTTGAACTATGTAGGTTAACTAGCGGGCACTTGGACTATCTAGGTTACCTAGCGGGCATTTGGACTATATAGGTTAATGAACGGGCACTTGGACTATGTAGGTAACCTAATGGTCACTTGGACTGTCTAGGTTACCTAGCGGGGTTTGGACTATGTAGGTTAACTAGCGGGCACTTGGACTATGTAGGATCCCTATCGGACATTTGTACTACTTAGGTTACCTAGCGGGCACTTGGACTATCTAGGTTACCTAGCGGGCACTTGGACTATGTAGGTTAACTAGCGGGCACTTGGACTATCTAGGTTAATTAGCTGACCTTGGACTATGTAGGTTAACTAGCGGGCACTTGGACTATGTAGGTTACCTAGTGGGCACTTGGATTATCTAAGTTAACGAACGGGCACTTGGAATATGCAGGTAACCTAGCGGGCACTTGGAGTGTCTAGGTTACCTAGCGGGCACTTGGACTTCTAGGTTGACGAACGGGCACTTGGACTATGTAGGTTGCTTAGCCGGCACTTGGACTATCTAGGTTAGGTAACGGGCACTTTGAGTATCTAGGTTACCTAGCGGGAACTTGGACTATCTAGGTTACCTAACGGGCACTTTGACTATCTAGGTTACATAGCGGGCACTTGGACTATGTAGGTTAACTAGAGAGTACTTGGACTCTAGGTTACCTAGCGGGCACGTGGACTATCTAGGTTACCTAGCGGGCACTTGGACTATCTAGGTTACCTAGCGGGCCCTTTTACTATGTAGGTTACCTAGCGGGCACTTGGACTATCTAGGTTAACGAACGGGCACTTGGACTATGTAGGTAACCTAGCGGACACTTGGACAGTCTAGGTTACCTAGCGGGCAATTGGACTATCTAGGTTAACAAACGGGCAATTGGACTATCTAGGTTACCTAGCTGGCACTTGGACTATGTAAGTTACCTAGCGGGCACTTGGACTATCTAGGTTACCTAGCGGGCACTTGGACTATGTAGGTTAACTAGCGGGCACTTGGACTATCTAGGTTACCGAACGGGCATTTGGAATATGTAGGTAACCTAGCGGGAACTTGGACAGTCTAGGTTACCTAGCGGGCACTTGGACTTCTAGGTTAACGAACGGGCACTTGGACTATGTATGTTGCATAGCGGGCAATTGGACTATCTAGGTTAGGTAACGGGCACGTAGACTATCTAGGTTACCTAGCGGGAACTTGGACTATATAGGTTACCTAGCGGGCACTTGGACTATCTAGGTTACCTAATGGACACTTGGACTATCTAGGTTTTTTAGCGGGCACTTGGACTATGTAGGTTAACTAACGGGCACTTGGGCTATATAGGTTACCTAGCGGACCCTTGGACTATGTAGGTTACCTAGCGGGCAGTTGGACTATCTAGGTTAACGAACGTGCATTTGGACTATGTAGGTTACCTAGCGGGTACTTGGATTATCTAGGTTAGCTAACAGGAACTTGGAATATCTAGGTTACCTAGCGGGCACTTGGACTATGTAGGTTACCTTGCAGGCACTTGTACTATCTAGGTTACCTAACGGGAACTTGGACTATGTAGTTAACTAGCGGACACTTGGACGATCTAGGTTAACTAGCTGGCGCTTGGAATATCTAGGTCAACTAGCGGGCCCTTGGACTATGTAGGTTAACTAGCGGGAACTTGGACTATCTAGGTTAACTAGCGGGTTCTTGGACTATGTAGGTTAACTAGCGGGCACTTGGACTATCTAGGTTAACTAGCTGACCTTGGACTATGTAGGTTAACTAGCGGGCACTTGGACTATCTAGGTTAACTAGCTGACCTTGGACTATGTAGGTTAACTAGCGGGCACTTGGTCTATTTAGGTTACCTAGCAGGCACTTTGACTATCTAGGTTAACTAACGGGCACTTTGACTATGTAGGTTCCCTAGCTGGCACTTGGACTATATAGGTTCCCTACGGGCACTTGGACTATCTAGGTTCCCTAACGGGCACTTGGAATAAGTAGGTTCCCTATCGGGCACTTGGACTATGTACGTTCCTCAGTGGACACTTGGACTATGTAGGTTCCCTATCGGGCATTGGACTATGTAGGTTAACTAGCAGGACCTTGGACTATCTAGGTTACCTAGCGGGCACTTGAACTATGTACATACCCTAGCGGGCACTTGGATTATCTAGGTTAACTAGCGGGCACTTGGACTATGTAGGTTAACTAGCGGGCCCTTGGACTATGTAGGTTAACTAGCGGGCACTTGTACTATCTAGGTTAACTAGCGGGCACTTGGACTATCTAGATTAACTAGCGGGCCCTTGGACTATCTAGGTTTACTAGCGGGCACTTGGACTATCTAGGTTAACTAGCGGGCACTTGGACTATGTAGTTTCCCTAGCGGGCATTTGGATTATTTAGGTTGCCTAGTGGGCACTTGGACTATGTAGGTTACCTAGCGGGCACTTGGACTATGTAGGTTAACTAGAAGGCACTTGGACTATCAGGGTTACCTAGCTGGCCCTTGGACTATGTAGGTAACCTAGCGGGCACTTGGACTGTCTAGGTTACCTAGCGGGCACTTGGCCTATCTAGGTTAACGTACTGGCACTTGGACTATGTAGGTTTACTAGCGGACACTTCGACTATCTAGGTTCGCTAACGGGCACTTGGACTATGTAAGTTCCCTATTGGGCATTGGACTATGTAGGTTAACTAGCAGGATTTGGACTATCTAGGTTACCTAGCGGGCACTTGAACTATGTACATACCCTAGCGGGCACTTGGTTTATCTAGGTTACCTAGCGGGCACTTGGACTATGTAAGTTCCCTAGCGGGCACTTGGACTATTTAGGTTACCTAGCAGGCACTTTGACTATCTAGGTTAACTAGCGGGCAATTGGACAGTCTAGGTTACCTAGTGGGCACTTGGACTATGTAGTTTACCAAGCAGGCACTTGGACTATGTACGTTAAGTAGCGGGCACTTGGACTATCTAGGTTACCTAGAGGGCACTTGGACTATGTAGGTTAACTAGCGGACACTTGGACAATCTAGGTTACCTATCGGGCACTTGGACTATGTAGGTTAACGAACGGGCACTTGGACGATGTAGGTAACCTAATGGTCACTTGGACTGTCTAGGTTACCTAGCGGGGACTTGGACTATGTAGGTTAACTGGCGGGCACTTGGACTATGTAGGATCCCTATCGGACATTTGTACTACTTAGGTTACCTAGCGGGCACTTGGACTATCTAGGTTACCTAGCGGGCACTTGGACTATGTAGGTTAACTAGCGGGCACTTGGATTATATAGGTTCCCTACGGGCACTTGGACTATCTAGGTTCCCTAACGGGCACTTGGAATATGTAGGTTCCCTATCAGGCACTTGGACTATGTAGGTTCCTCAGCGGGAACTTGGACTATGTAGGTTCCCTATCGGGCATTGGACTATGTAGGTTAACTAGCAGGACCTTGGACTATCTAGGTTACCTAGCGGGCACTTGGACTATGTAGGTTAACTAGCGGACACTTGGACAATCTAGGTTACCTATCGGGCACTTGAACTATGTACATACCCTAGCGGGCACTTGAAAAATCTAGGTTACCTAGCAGGCACTTGAACTATGTACATACCCTAGCGGGCACTTGGATTATCTAGGTTAACTAGCGGGCACTTCGACGATCTAAGTTAACTATCGGGCACTGGGACTATCTAGGTTAACTAGCGGGCACTTGGACTATCTAGATTAACTAGGGGGCCCTTGGACTATCTAGGTTAACTAGCGGGCACTTGGACTATCTAGGTTAACTAGCGGGCATTTGTATTACTTAGGTTACCTAGTGGGCACTTGGACTATGTAGGTTACCTAGCGGGCACTTGGACTATTTAGGTTAACTAGAAGGCACTTGGACTATCAAGGTTAACTAGCGGGCACTTGGACTATCTAGGTTAACTAGCGGGCACTTGGGCTATCTTCGTTACCTAGCGGGCACTTGGACTATGTAGGTTAACGAACGGGCACTTGGACTATGTAAGTAACCTAATGGTCACTTGGACTTGCTAGGTTAACTAGCGGGGACTTGGACTATGTAGGTTAACTAGCGGGCACTTGGACTATCTAGGTTACCTAACGGACACTTGGACTATCTAGGTTTTTTCGCGGGCACTTGGACTATGTAGGTTAACTAACGGGCACTTGGACTATATAGGTTACCTAGCGGACCCTTGGATTATGTAGGTTACCTAGCGGGCAGTTGGACTATCTAGGTTAACGAACGTGCATTTGGACTTGTAGGTAACCTAGCGGACAATTGGACAGTCTAGGTTACCTAGCGGGCACTTGGACTATCTAGGTTAACGAAAGGGCACTTGGACTATGTAGGTTACCTAGCGGTCACTTGGATTATCTAGGTTAGCTAATAGGAACTTGGAATATTTAGGTAACCTAGCGGGCACTTGGACTATGTAGGTTACCTTGCGGGCACTTTTACTATCTAGGTTACCTAACGGGATGTTGGACTATATAGTTAACTAGCGGACACTTGGACGATCTAGGTTAACTAGCTGGCGCTTGGAATATCTTGGTTAACTAGCGGGCCCTTGGACTATGTAGGTTAACTTGCGGGAAAGTGGACTATCTAGGTTAACTAGCGGGTTCTTGGACTATGTAGTTTAACTAGCGGGCACTTGGACTATCTAGGTTAACTAGCTGACCTTGGACTATGTAGGTTAACTAGCGGGCACTTGGACTATCTAGGTTAACTAGCTGACCTTGGACTATATAGGTTAACTAGCGTGCACTTGGACTATTTAGGTTACCTAGCAGGCACTTTGACTATCTAGGTTAACTAACGGGCACTTTGACTATGTAGGTTCCCTAGCGGGCACTTGGACTATATAGGTTCCCTACGGGCACTTGGACTATCTAGGTTCCCTAACGGGCACTTGGAATATGTAGGTTCCCTATCGCGCACTTGGACTATGTAGGTTCCTCAGTGGGCACTTGGACTATGTAGGTTCCCTATCGGGCATTGTACTATGTAGGTTAACTAGCGGACACATGGACAATCTAGGTTACCTAGCGGGCACCTGAACTATGTACATACCCTAGCGGGCACTTGGACTATCTAGGTTACCTAGCGGGTACTTGAACTATGAACATACCCCAGTAGGCACTTGGATTATCTAGGTTAACTAGCGGGCACTTGGACGATCTAGGTTAACTAGCGGGCACTTGGACAATGTAGGTTATCTAGCGGGCACTTGGACTATCTAGGTTAACTAGCGGGCACTTGGACTATAGATAAACTAGCGGGCCCTTGGACTATCTAGGTTTACTAGCGGGCACTTGGACTATATAGGTTAACTAGCGGTCACTTGGACTATGTAGTTTCCCTAGCGGGCATTTTGATTATTTAGGTTGCCTAGTGGGCACTTGGACTATGTAGGTTACCTAGCGGGCACTTGGAATATGTAGGTTAACTAGAGGGCACTTAGAATATCAAGGTTACCTAGCTGGCCCTTGGACTATGTAGGTAACCTAGCGGGCACTAGGACTGTCTAGGTTACCTAGCGGGCACTTAAACTATGTACATACCCTAGCGGGCACTTGGACTATCTTGGTTACCTAGCGGGCACTTGAACTATGAACATACCCCAGTAGGTACTTGGATTATCTAGGTTAACTAGCGGGCACTTGGACGATCTAGGTTAACTAGCGGGCACTTGGACTATGTAGGTTAACTAGCGGGCACTTGGACTATTTAGAATAACTAGCGGGCCCTTGGACTATCTAGGTTAACTAGCGGGCACTTGGACTATCTAGGTTAACTAGCGGGCACTTGGACTATAGATAAACTAGCGGGCCCTTGGCCTATCTAGTTTTACTAGCGGCCACTTGGACTATCTAGGTTAACTAGTGGTCACTTGGACTATGTAGTTTCCCTAGCGGGCATTTGGATTATTTAGGTTGCCTAGTGGGCACTTGGACTATGTAGGTTACCTAGCGGGCACTTGGACTATGTAGGTTAACTAGAGGGCACTAGGACTGTCTAGGTTACCTAGCGGGCACTTGGCCTATCTAGGTTAACGAACTGGCTCTTGGACTATGTAGGTGAACTAGCGGACACTTCGACTCTCTAGGTTCGCTAACGGGCAATTGGACTATCTAGGTTACCTAGCGGGCACTTGGACTATGTAGGTTCCCTAGCGGGCACGTGGACTATTTAGGTTACCTAGCAAGCACTTTGACTATCTAGGTTAACTAACGGGCACTTGGACTATGTAGGTTGTCTACCGAGCACTTGGGCTATGTAGGTTCCCTAGCGGGCACTTGGACTATGTAGGTTCCCTATCGGATACTTGGACTGTCTAGGTTAACTAGCGGGCAATTGGACTGTCTAGGTTACCTAGTGGGCACTTGGACTCTGTAGTTTACCTAGCAGGCACTTGGACTATGTAGGTTAACTAGCGGGCACTTGGACTATCTAGGTTACCTAGCGGGCACTTGGACTATGTAGGTTAACTAGCGGGCACTTGGACTATCTAGGTTAACTAGCGGGCACTTGCACAATGCAAGTTCCCTACCGGGCACTTTCACTATGTAGGTTCCCTAGCGGGCACTTGGATTATGTAGGTTCCCTACGGGCACTTGGACTATCTAGGTTCCCTAACGGGCACTTGGAATATGTAGGTTCCCTACCGGGCACTTGAACTATGTAGGTTACTCAGCGGGCACTTGTATTTTGTAGGTTCCCTATCGGGCATTGGACTATGTAGGTTAACTAGCAGGACCTTGGACTATCTAGGTTACCTAGCGGGCACTTGGCCTATGTAGGTTAACTAGCGGACACTTGGACAATCTAGGTTACCTAGCGGGTACTTGAACTATGTACATACCCTAGCAGGCACTTGGACTATCTAGGTTACCTAGCGGGCACTTGAACTATATACAAACCCCAGCGGGCACTTGGATTATCTAGCCTAACCCTAACCCTAACCCTAACCCTAACGCTAACCCAAACCCTAATCCTAAACCTAACGCTAACCCTACCCCTAACCCTAACCCTAACCCTAAACTTAACCCTAATCCTAACCCTAACCCTAACCCTAACGCTAACCCTAACCCTAACCCTATCCCTAACCCTAACGCTAACCTTAACCCTAAACCTAACCCTAAACCTAACCCTAACCCTAACCCTAACCCTAACCCTAACGCTAACGCTAACCCTAACCCTAACCCTAACCCTAACCCTAACCCTAACGCTAACCCTAACCCTAACCCTAACCAAAACCCTAATGCTAACCCTAGCCTTACCCTAACGCTAACCCTAACCCTAACCCTAAAAAAACCCTAACCCTAACGCTAACCAAAACCCTAACCCTAAGCCTAACGCTAACGCTAACCCTAACCCTAACG